>NC_065420.1:8285419-8612341 GCF_024362695.1 Pectinophora gossypiella | reverse complement strand
GGTTAAATTACTTGTATTATAAGAATTCGTATACGACCATGTAAATTAATTTCAATTATTTAAGAATAGAACTCCTTTGTCTGTAAAACAACACATAGCTGAATAGAGTTCTAGAACGCCATTTTTAAAATGCTTTAGTTTTAAAATTATGTTCTTTTATTTTTTTCTAAGTACCACCTATAACGCTTACGTAATTAATAATTTATTGACGATATATGTATAAGATGTAGACGTGCTTTATAAAATTGTGACGTAAACTTGTCTTAACGAAAGTTCGTGTACTTTTCGTAAACCTTTTCTTTTTCTGGCATCCGCTTATGAAATATTGTATTTTTACGTGGGAACTACAACGATCGGTCAAAACTATTATTTAATTTTGACATGGGCGTTAATATCTTACAAATAATATACGTTACCTAGTTATTATACCAAATGCGCGATAACAAATTTACATGAAGAAATCGTGATGAGCCACGAAACTCACTTTTATTAATCGAAAATATAATATGTTTAGTGAAAGTTTGTCTGTATTCATTAATAGACGAACTTCCGTACCGTACCGTGTTATTAAGCATCTCTATTCAATGATGATCCTGTAATATAAACAAAGGTTTTTATACCGGATTTCATTGTGTTCGTATATATAAATAGTATGCGTGATGTAACGCGCCGGTATTATCTATGCTTAGTATTTACTAGGTAGGTATAGACTGAATTTTGAGATTCAAAGAACATTTTTAAAATCGATAATTCAATAATTATATTATTAATATAATTTTAGAAGTTAGTGTTCAGGACATCAAAGTATGAAGACTTACTGGTTGTGAGTCCTCAGCGCTTCTCATTTTTTCGGATAAGTAGATACCTAGTTAGTGAATGTTATCCGAGGCAAATCGATAGAGTCACATCCGAAAAAGAGTGACAGGACTAAGAGCGCTGACTGCTTCTTGCGAAGTCATAACCGGACAAATTAAAAATGTTCATTTGCTGAAATAATCCCATCATGAATTGAAACCAATGCAATTTACTTGGTTATCACTAAACCCTTGCCTTACACTATCAGGATGCAGGTTAACATCACGCAGATAAAATTAGGATTTATACGTAAATAAGTAAGTAATTCATTTTATGAATATCATATTCTAAGTATATATCGAAAAATCTCACAAAACAATGCACTCGTACTGAAATGTAGAAGTAAAAAACGTTTATGACTTGCCAAATCCCTAATGGAATGGTTGCTAAAGGTACCAAACAGCTACGTTCTGCAATTCAGGGTGTCAGTGACATCGTAACGAATACTCAGGGGGATGATTCAGGCCATAATTTTGAGTTAATATCAAGTGAAATTTTCCGTCGCAAAATTCATACTTTGTTTTTTTTTATACTTCTACGATAAAAAAATCCACTTAATATTAACTCAGAGTAATCAGCTGAATCATCCCTCTCAGTATTCGTTACGATGTCACTTACACCCCGTACAAGTACATACGGTAGCCATACAAGTAGGTATGGGTGTTAGTGACACCGTAACGTTTACTCAGGGGGATGATTCAGACCATGATTCTGATTTGATATCAAGTGGAATTTCCTGTCGAAAAATTCATAAAAATGTCACTGTTTTTTTTTATTATTTTCCGTTGCATACTTTTGCGACGGAAAATTCCACTTGATATCAACTAAGAATCATGGCCTGAATCATCCCTCAAAGTTATCGTTACGATATCACTAACACCCTGTATACATCCATTGAAAAATCTTCCCTCTGACTACATTCAATGCTCTGGGATCTTGGTCATCCATATTCCATTATATTATTATAAATGTGAACGTGTGTGTGTCTGTTTGTTTGTCCGTCTTTGACGCCAAAAGGAAGCGACGAATTGACGTGATTTTTCAACTAGAGATAGTTGAAGGGATGGAGAGCGACATAGGCTACTTTTTATCTCTTTACAACCCCCAACTTCCCTAAAATGGGGGGTGGAAGTTTGTACGGAGCATACCGCAATTTTCTTGGTAGAAAGCTAAAAATTGGTACGCGGGTTAAATAGCCCGCGTTTTTTTGTTTTTGTTTTTTGTTAGTCACAGAATGTGACTAACAAAAATTTGAGCCTAATTTTTTTTTTTGGAAATCTGCCCCCAAGTGGTGAAATTTTACAGTTTCATGGTAGGAAGGTAAAAATTGGTACACAGACTCCTTGTTACCAACGAAAACTACCTGTCTTATTTTTGAACCGTGTTACCCTGAATTTAACGCGAGCGAAGCCGCGGGCACAACTTAGTAAAGATAATATTTTCACCAACTATGTTTTTCATAACAAAACCGGCCTTGTGTTTATGGGCGCCGCCTAACAAAATGCTACACCGTATTATACTAAGTACTTACCGCAACCTTCGCTTCATATTAAAAATAGTAGAAAGTGACAGCCTAAATCGAATAGTTCGAAAATACAGTTAACCTGATTAACCCCACTTTTGAATATTTTAATTCTTTGACCTTGTTATCGCGGTATCGGGCAATATGGCATCGAGGGCGGTTTACGAGCGGTAAGCTAGGTTGTGGTATAGCACATTTGTAGATCGGTCGCCAGCTGACGCGAGCGCGGCGCACGCGCAGCCAACTTCGCTTAGATCGCCGCGCGCGAACAACGATAGTGTCTTGTTTATGTGACTTGTTTCTGATAACGCTGATAACGAATCAAGGGATTGTTTCACTGGATTCTCTTGAACCCTTTACTGGATTGTTTTGTTGTTGTGAAGCTGTTGTCAAAATGTAAATGGACTCGGTGCTTGCTGTTATTGCGGTGAGTACATTAGATATTTTCAGTTTTATGTAATTTAGTTCAGCAGTTATTAAGGGATCTGCAGTTTCGTTTTAATTATCCAATTTATCATCTTTACATGCATTAAGTAGTTTCAACTCGAAGTTTCAAATAGGTTCCGGTTTCGATTAAAGACTGACTTTATGTAGGTATTTATGAATTTTATATTTCTACTTTTTTGTAAGATAATAACAATAGTATAGTATAAGGCAATATTATATCATATTTTCTCTCAAGTTGGTTTTATTTAAAATCTTAATCGAACAATAAACTATACAGTCATGCTATTACTGCAACACATGCCAGAAAGGATATAACTACTTCAATATGTTGTTCTATTATTAGGTTTAATTATTAGTTTAATTAATTAAACTAGGTTCCATTACTTATATACATGAGAATAAATGATCCCTTTCTTTTTCGGCGGATAAGATGACAGCTATAACTTAAAACAAAATTTGATGGTGTATACGGTCACGAGCATCAATAATTATGTATACACTTTGGTACCATGTCACATTAACTTTTTTGACAAATTGAACTGTAAGTCTCACTAAATATCAAATATCTTAGTGCGACAGAGTCCTAAAGTGGGTACATTATATTGCTCATGTGACTGTACTGGAATCAGCACCATTTTCTTTTCTTTCTATCGTTTCTAATGTTAAGTATAGTTATAACTTAATTGTAGATCGGAAGAGATCTCTCGTCGGATCCAACTCGGATGGGCAGCGTTCGGGAAGCTGCGGAATATCTTCTCGTCCAAAATACCTCAGTGTCTCAAGACGAAAGTCTTTGACCAGTGCGTGTTGCCAGTGATGACCTACGGCAGTGAGACGTGGCCGCTTACTATGGGTCTCGTGAGGAGGCTCGGTGTCGCTCAGCGGGCAATGGAGAGAGCTATGCTCGGTATTTCCCTGCTCGATCGAATCAGAAATGAGGAGATCCGCAGGAGAACTAAAGTCACCGACATAGCTCGAAGAATTGCAAAGCTGAAGTGGCAGTGGGCAGGACACATAGCGAGGAGAACCGATGGCCGATGGGGCGGAAAGGTTCTGGAGTGGCGACCACGTGTCGGACGACGCTCAGTGGGTAGGCCCGCTACAAGGTGGACCGACGATCTGGTGAAGGTCGCGGGAAGCCGCTGGATGCGGGCAGCGCAGGACCGATCGTCGTGGAGATCCTTGGCGGAGGCCTATGCCCAGCAGTGGGCGTCATACGGCTGATGATGATGATAACTTAATTATTCTAATGTCAGCAAGCTAGTCTTTCCCTACTTTTCCCGGGAATAGTACCCAATAATAGTATATAATAGTAATAATAGTAGTGTCTAATAGTTATTAATTTTCAATTGTAGAAATATTTAGATTTAATATAATGTTCTATATATCTATAATTAGAATTCCAGTCTATTTTTGTCATGATTATTTCCACCATTAAGTACGTAGCAAACATAGCGCGGCTGTTTTATATGTATAACCCCCGGTCAAAATACATTATATTGCTAGTTGTAACGAACATACGTTTAGCATCACAAGTCTGGAAATCCTGGAAATAATAGTAATTGTTTTTCTTGTTATTATGATGAAACAAAAAACTATGTGAATAAAAATATACCTAATGTTAACTAAACAGTAGGCATGAGAAACAATAAAAATATTGCATGTATTTTAATGAACGAACTTATTTTTAATAACTTATGCAGCGGTAGCCCGGCTATAACTTAAAAAGAGCTTTATCAGTGAATCACCGTTTATATTCACTAGTAATGATTACCCATTGAATAAATGCTCAATCCCCTCACACTGTGATTGACTCATAATTGATAGCGATTATCTGCTTACTAGAGATGTGCAGTTATAGAAAAGCTTAAGTAAATCGTTTGTAAGTTCGTAAGCTTTTATTCTGATAAAATTCGTTCAGCAAGTGGGCAAGCGAGATGCGCGGGCCAGACCGTGGGTATTTTTTGAGCCTCGGTACATTTGGGAAAGGCTATTTAGCTTTATAGTTTTTTAACGAATAACAGAATATCAACGTTATCAATTCCTTTAGTCCATGCTAAGCTTCAGCTAACCTTACTCAAAATCATAATTTAAAAAATCGTATGACAAAACTGAAAACAGGTTTAAAATCTACTTACATACAACAACATAAACAGCCTATATACGTCCCACTGCTGGACACAGGCCACCCCTCTCAACCGGAGGGGGTATGGAGCATACTCCACCACGCTGCTCCAATGCGGGTTGGTGGAGGTGTTTTTACGGCTAATAGCCGGGACCAACGGCATAACGTGCCCTCCGAAGCACGGAATCATCTTACTTTTTAGAACAATCAGGTGATTCAAGCCTGAAAAGTCCTTACCAAACAAAGGACAGTCTCACAAAGTGATTTCGACAATGTCCCCATCGGGAATCGAATTCGGACCTCCAGATCGTAAGCCTAACGGTCTAACCACTACACCACGGAGGCTGTTAAACATTTTCGCAAAACTCGGAATGTTTTAACGTTTATCAATCATCAATTCGTCATACACTATTGTATTAGCTTCATGTTCGATATAATACAATTAACCGGTTACATGACAGTGACATCTCTACTCTTGGGAAAGGGGATAGATCGTTTTTGCGCAATAAACTACAGACTTGCCACCATAATTCTATTATCATGTTTTTGTCATCATATTCTCACCTATCAGTTATTTGTTCCCTATAGCCGCTGCGTGATGGCGCGACGATAACTTAATGGAAAGATTACCGCGAATACGTGCCTAGCGTACAAAATTAGTCTATAAGCAAGTTTCAAATTGTTAACGTTGTTATATTACCCAGACTGCATTTTATAGTGAAATTCAGTTTTAAAGTTGATAACCCAATTCATTGGTAAGTGTTTGTTGCGCTATTTAATTATGAACAGGTTAAGAAAACTCCTTTTAAGGCCTAAATGTTTCTTACATATACAAGTACAAATATCTAAGCAGTGATCAACGTTTTTCCCTTAATCAGCGCTTATCGCTATCGGCCCTCTAGGGTCGATTAATTCTTTCAAATATTTTTCCTCTTAGACGACACCTTGAGCCGAGGTTCGCGCCTAACCCTTAGGCCTGTCGTCTTAAACGTTGTACCGGGTGAAAGCCTTCAGCGCTTCCCATTTGTCCGGCCAAGTAGTTAATGCCATCTGCTGCAAATCAACGCGTAAAATAAGGCACTGCTGCAAATAAGGCACGTCAAAAAATAAAGATCAACGTTTCAATAAGTGTTCTTCAATAAATGTAATCAACATTGAATTATTTTTTTTTTGTAATGCCTACAATAATTTATATAATTATAAACTTCATTCAAAACCACAATACAACGTTATGGCCAACGATACTAAATCTACGTACGTATTATAAAAGCTGTGACTACAGACCGCTGTGTTTGTAATTGATATATTATAAGTTGTCGGACAAATCGATTGATGAAATTATCCGATTCAATCACAAATAATAAAGCTAACAAACTTTCAATGGGGAAATAAAATTATCATTCCACTTGACCAGTTCTTGCGGTTTCTATAATAATTTTGACGGTAACGCTATTTCTTTACAAGTTTTATTTACAGTTTTATTTTATACTGATGCTTAGTTGATAAAAGCTGTCGTAACTATTTTTATCGATCATAAAACGAATATTTCTTCTTCGCTAGGCTAGGAATAAAAAACCTTATAACATCTTAGGCCTGCCGTAAAAGTCTGTTAAGGACCTTATCAGGATATCATGGTGGTACAACCGCGTCACAATCAAAATCTTTGCAGTTGTGAAACGCTACCTTACATGGTGTCCTAGAAGGGGGGGGGGGGGGGGGGCTGATACTGTAGTGCTTTTCTAACTAAGATATTAAGTCTATGCTTTAGGCTAGAACTTATGGCATTATCTACATCCTATTCGGGTATACTTACTATTTCCCTTGGGAATGGACGATACAAGATAACTTAAAGTATTACGGGACAAACAATAATCAATATCGTTAAATAACAGCAATTCATCTAAGAAAAAACTATTAAAATGCTTTTTGACATTTGTTTTCATTGCGCGCTTTTTTTTTTTTTTTTTATATGCGCAAACGCCAGATTGCAATACTGCTTTCTTAGATGAATTTCTTCGATGTGGCCATTTTTACCCCCATGGTTTTTAGAGTGTATGTCCACACTAAACTGATGGACAATCTACGACGTGAATATTGGGCTGATAACCTGCATTATAGGTAAGGCTGTGTCCACTTATATATGGATTCCTTAGTGTGACTTATTATTGCTTATTAACTTCGAGTCTAAGACGTGAAGCTAACGTTAAGCTGTTATTTACTTTATCAGGAACGATATTGATTATTGTTTGTCCCGTAATACTTTATGCTATCTTGTATAGTCCATTCCCAAGGGAAATAGTAAGTATACCCGAATAGGATGAAGATAATGCCGTAAGTTCTAGCCTAAAGCATAGACTTAATATCTTAGTTAGAAAAGCACTTAAGTATCAGAGCTAGGAATACGTGTCATGAACTCGTGATGTGTGTGTATGTAATGGTTTTTATATTAGCAGTCTTTACATACAGCGCGTGTCACATACACACGTATAGATATATACATATAAGTTCGTAGTCGTTACACGAGCCATATCAGGGGCCTTTGGCGGCTCGATAATAACCCTGACACCAGGGTTGATAAGGTTGGCAATCCACCTCGCAACCCACACGATAGAAGAAGACGTATATACATACAAATCGTATGGGATCATAATCTCGTTAAATTGTGTTATTAATTAGGTGTAATGATTTTTCTAAAGCGCGACCGAGCAGTACTGTATGCCGTCCAACTTTATGGCGTTTGAGATAGCTACGATAATTAATGTGGATGCAACACATTGTGTGATTAATTACGTATTATCTATGTGAGCAAACAACTTAATTTTCGAAAGAAATTAATGTAAATAGGTTCTCTAGGGTCATTAAAATATTCGCCCGTATACGCACCTAGTACAGCGTAGACGTTACTCAATGAATACCTTCAATCACAAAGAGGGCGCATTCTAAGCATTTAAAAATTAATTTAACACTTTTCAATATTTCAACCCATAAATGACAATAAAATCTTCACTGAACGTATTGGTGAACTAGAACGAATGTAAATTATGTTGCTTTCTACCATAATATTAAAATACGTTTTGTCACTTTAAAACTAAGTATGTCAACTTAATTTGAATTATTAATACCGCTATAACCAAAGTCACAGGTAACGATAGCCAAGGTAATTATTCAAAAGACTTATATCTTTCTACGACTCTACATTGGAATTTATTCGAACCGATATGGTGTTACTAAAATGATCATAAGAGTCTCATAACAGGATGGTTATTACCAATTTAGTAGGATGAACGGCCTTGTGGTGACAGTATTGTTTAGCATTATGAATCTAAATAAAGATATCCGTAAATATAGCTACCTATAGAGAGCCATAGCTCTCTATAGGTAGCTAGATATTATAATAGTATTTAAGCAGCTATATATGTAGTGTACGAGTACGTATTTTACATAAAGTTCATTCTTTTGATGACTAATGAAATATTATAGTGCCATTTTAATGAATTTGCAGCTTATTTTAAATTATGTGCCCGTGAAATACCCCAGGTAGGGTGTATCTATGTTGCATAAAAGTTCATCAAGGGGATAGACATGAGTTTAATATAAAGGTTTTACGTACTTATATTCGCGATGAGCTGTTGTTAAATGTAATTGCAGAGTATTTCTTGGGTATCTTTAACCATCAGAAATGGTTGTAAGTTGGATCACTGCACAAATCAAGCACATACCAACTTCATATTGAAACATGAGCATTATTATTGTCAAATTTATTACTCTCCGCGTGAACATTAAGAAAACGTATGCAAATAGAAATTGAAACACATTAGTGGGATGCTAATATCAGCACAGATTCATATTTACACTCACATGCAGTGTAGATCGATATATCACCGAATTTATAATTGACACACTTAAAATTTCCGAGATTTTTGAAACCAAGTCGTTTAATTATGCATGCAGTCGACCGGAACTCTTTTTTAATTTGTTTTTGAAAGTTTTGTCCATACACCTGCAGTGTGATTCTTCAAAGTACCTTTTGTAATCCGGCATAAATATATACGAGTATATGCGGCGTATGGAATCGCCACTAATACTTACTACTTTGACAGTTCTTTGAAGACACAGACAAGGCTGTTGACGGTTCGTCGACGAATGGGTAGCGAAGGAGTTGCTTTTAGAGTATCGCATAGCTGTAGTCTACTTATAAAAAAACTTGTCGTAACTTACTCTCGCATTTTCTTTTAACATTATTGGACTGGGTTGCTGCTTGTTGCTCCGTTTCTTTAACAAGATTCACACTTGTGCTTTTAAAATACATACTTTGTTTTTATGGCACTTACCCGTGTTTAGGGAAACCCACAAAGATAAAATTTAAATCGAAAATATTTATGATACGTAACTGTCGGACGGACATAGATCGAAAGGATTTCGCATGGACAGGAGGACCCGGTGGTGTAATGGTTAACACATTCATCCTGGCTTTACAAGAGCTGTTGAGATGAGTTGGTTCAAGTCCGAGATTTTTCCCAAAATGTTTCACTATGATTTGAGTACGTTTATATACCTATTTAATAGTGTATTGTACACAGGATAACACAAAACTATTTCATAACAAGAAAATATACAAAAAGATTACTTACCTACCTACCCACTACAAATTAATATCGCGCACGGACATTCATCCACTGAATAAACCATCCATTGCTCAACTTCTAATATCGTTTCCAATGGACAAGCATCACTAGGCTGCGGATTAAGCATTATCAAGGCTAGTTCATAAGCTACGATCGTGCTACTTTCACACTCAGGGTTTAGAACAGTATCAGAGAAGAATAAGTTAGTAGCAGGATATTAATGTAAAAAAAAGGATAATAATATAGGAGCCGCACTTGTGACGATTTGTTGAGGAGTCTCACTTTGAGGTCGCAGGTTCGAATCCAGCAGAGGCCTAAACCAATGATTGCCGAAATTGTTTTCGATTTCATGTTTGGATCATAAATGATTGTCACGTGCTCAGCGGTGAAGGAAAACATCGTGAGGAAATCCACATTCCCGAGAAATGCATTTTCGAAGGCTGGTTTTCCTTTCTCGGGTTGGAAGGTCAGACAGGAAGTCGCTTCTGTAAAATAACGAATCTGTTAAATCTTCAGGTTAGGTAAGCGAACCCTATGAGAAACGCTAAACGGGATAACTCTAGGGGGATAACTTGTGACGAGTTCTAGTATGAATTTGCTTCGTACGTAAACGAACACTTGTCTGTGACAACAAGCGATTGCGATTGTTCCTGCGTGTTCGTACGAAAACGCGTCCAAAGTGGCCGTAAAAACAACATACATAAAAATAAAAATATAAAAGAAACTACGGATACAGTTATGCAGCCCTAGTACACGATAGAACGCAGCGTCGTTATCTACGAAAGAACAAGTTTTTACAGCAATTGCGTGAAGATGTAATCGCCGGTAGCCGAGCAACAGGTCGCCAGTTCGTCACTTATTCGACAGCTGTAACGCTCCAAATGCTTGTACAACCGTTTCATAAACCATTACACAATGTTACATTAGCATAAAAGTTCAGTAACACTGTGTTTAGCCGACTACGGAATGTAAGGAGGGTATTGTGTAGTCTACAGAACAGGGAATCGAATCATAGGGAATTTAAAATGATATTCTGCTTTGAGGTATATTTTAATTGACTCTAAAATTGTTTAACACCGAAACACACAGTCAGTCAGTGTTTCTCATTCCACTAACGAATGCAGATAGTTTGTTTGGACTTGTTTAATCTAGTTCCCTAAAAGATAATTTATGTCATGACTTATTATACAGAGTGATAGTGACATCATAACGAAAACTTTGAGTAATTCAGACCATGTATCTGATTTGATATCAAACGGAATTTTCCGTCACAAAAATATGGAACTGGAAATAATTTAAAAAAAGCACTATGAATTTTCCGACGGAAAGTTCCACTTGACTCAGAACCATGAGCTGAATCATCCTCCTCAGTATTCGTTATCATGTAACTAACTTATTTCAGATAGTAGTTTAACTTGTTCATCTTTTGCACAACTGTTTACTAATGAGGTTTTGCAAAATTTAACGTCATCTAAAAATATTTAACGCAATTATTAAATCATAAAATTAAAACGATTTCGCAAAATCAGTCGTTAACCTATAACACTGAATACTATATAATGACACGTTGTATAATATTAAAGAAATATTAAATCATGTATTGAGAAAAGTATGTAACACTATTGGTTTCCGCATTTGAATCAAAACAATTAGGTAGGTATGTACCTCCTAATTATGTAACTGTGTAAGGACGATGGATGTGCTGTTTTCTATTCCAATAATTCATTTGAATCCCGATCATTCCATCTGTATATACATTTAGAACATTCCAGAATGTTCTGGGGATGATGATAAGATCTAGTAGAACTAAACAAAAAGGTTTATTAAACACTTGAGTTCTGGTCAAAAATGATCTCTCAGTTTGTAGATATAATTTTTTGATATGATAAGAATCACAATTTAGTAGTGGTATACAGAAAGTTACACGGTAAAGAAATTCGTAATTTATAGATAAAGTTCACATATATTATGTCAATGTCAATCAGTTTTAGGTTATAGCTACCACGGGTATACCTACTAGGGTGCGGGTTGGTTAAGTGCAGTCAGCCAATGATATGCTAGGTTTAAGTTATTCCGAGTTTATTTGTAGACATTTTGCTTATTCTTAGTTTATGCTCAGTTTAAAACGTTACACCAGCTTTATTTGCAAGGTCGTATATAGAAAAGAAACAACGATGGTCCCCCTCCTAGTATCTAGTGTTGCCTGATTTCTTACCTCTCACTAAATATTCATCAATTTTTAAAACTATCTAGCTGAATATATTACAAACGATTATTTATATGCATCTCAGTACCGATGAGAGTATGTTTTAGTTAATATTAAAATTATTCTTTGACCTCGCCAATTTCGATTCACTTAAAATGATGAGAACTATTTATTGGCTTTCACCGCATGTTTGAATTACATTGAATAATAATGCGTGACATTTACCTACCTGTTTTATTGTCATAGGTGACTTTAATTTTATTGCTTGTCATATAAATCTGGGAATAAGTAGATAAGTAACTTTTATTAAAGATAAATTAAATTTAATTTGAATTAAACCTATAAACTGCTTTAAGTGAGTAAAGGTCAACCCTGATAGTGTTTAACCGAATAAATTCTATTAAATTTAATGTTTATTTTATTCTCGGTAACTTACGTCCTTTCAGGCTTTCATGTGCCACCAGCCACAAGTCGCTTAGATAAAAATCAAACTCTTGCTTTCATTCATTAATTTAAGAGTCACGCTCTTGTCAGTTTTGTATTTTCCATTTTTGTATATCAAAGGACAATTCTTAACGTCTTTATGAGAAACGACGTTCACCTTCTCTTTAATTTGTTCCATGTAAGCTCTTCTTGATCTTCCCCTTCCTCTCTTCCCGTCCATGACGTTTATAATACATTCAATAAACCATTAACGTAGTATAAGACTAATGGAACCGTACGTTGAAAAGAAGCACAGTCACAAATGATAAATATATGTTGCTTCTCAAGAAGTTGTAGATGTGAAATAAATGAGTTATCTGACGAACATTTACATATTCAATGGCCCTTTTACTCGGACGTTTTGACTGCTCGTTGAAAACTTGTAAAGTGGTATACATTGGAAATTTTGATAAAGACGCATATTAAGATTTTGTTTTCGCATATTTTCGCGAATTTCTGTTAAAAGTAGTGATGACGTAGTTATAACTGAGTTTGATTCTTCACATTTATGTCGCGAAATTGATCTCTGTTCCTATTCATTATTAGATTTGAAATTTATTTGACCGAAATACAAAAAGAATAATAAAATAGCGCCTAGTAGGTATGTATCAACGTGACAAGGAAGTTACGCGACGGAAAAGAATAAATTGAATATTAAGTTCTCTATTGATCCAAAAAGAACTGCGTGCTAGAATATACTTCGCATCTGCTCTACCTCGGTAATAATGGAGCCCATAAAACATTTTACTTTTTACAGAGTAAATTTATTAAACTTTCATACAGTGTCGAAAGGCAGTATACCCATAGCTTAACGATATGAAAGTTGTCTATGACTCGTGCTCTACACTCTAACGGACCGGCCAGCTGTAATTGATTATCGTACTGGCCTTTGACCTCGAATAAGATTAGTTTAAAAATACCTAATAATCTGTGTAATGACGGTTCGAAATCCCACTGCTGAGTTTTTGATAACTCTTTCTGCGGTATAATTGATGTTTATCTGTCGGGGAACATAATCGATTACGACTTAGTATGTACCGTAGTGTTGTTACAGATATTTTTTTATCAAATTGAATACCAGGAGTTACGTTTGTTATTGTTGGCAACCCCAACATGTTCACATTACAGTAGTTGAATCATAGACATATAAGAGTATGGACTGGAAATACCTACAAAAAAAACGTGCCACTTCGTCGCATAAAATGGCGGCCTTTACTAGGGCTGCAAGCTGTTTCAATACTAGGATTACCATACTCGTACCTACTAGGTATAGCATCTTCTTCTTTGCGAGTCGATGGCGATCGATACTAAATTTTTGCTGACCAATAATAGGTATAGCATTATAATAATAAGTATTCATAAGAGAACAGAAAGGGAAGGTAAAGGGTAATTAGGTGGTGTACTGTATTTTTCGCAAATTTTTCGTGTATGTTTTGTGTAAAACTTGTTCTTTTTGGTATGTTGTGTGCAATAAAGTATATTTGTATTTGTAAAGGGTTTAGTCAAGATTTATCTAAGTAGTTTCCTTAACAACTCTATAACATTGATTACATTCTTTATTGCGCACAATTCGAATCCACCTGGAGTGTATAATGAAACATAAATTATAACGTAAATCTGTTTATTAGTAAGTATTAATTTCACACATTATTTATTATGTAACTACATTATATTTACAATAAATACAAATCTAAACAGTGTCAATTTGTTTAGAAATTGTCTTTGTGATACCCTGTCACATTGCATATATAATTATTATACGCTTTCGGAGAAAGAAAATGTAAAGTTAAAGCAAACTTTCTTATTTCTTGGGAATACTTCTATGGCAAAGGTAAACCTTGAAATTTGTTTACCTGCCTTTTCAAAAAGTCTTGCGGTCCTGCCAATTCTTCCATCAATACACTTTGCCCTTTATTATTTGATTTTTATTCTGCAGATCTTCCATAATATTCTTCAAATTGGCTATCTTTTAATTTTTTCATCGCGTCTTCTTGAACAGACTGAAATAAAGTTTAATAATAATGTTAAAACAGTGTATGTACTAAAATATATCTGATTTAAGTGCATTGTGTACCTGGTTGAATTATACTATATCATGTTAAAAATATAAAATTATTTGATAAATACCTTTTCATGTACTGACTTATGAGACAGACGTACGGGCAATGGCAGCACAGACGACGTTGCAGCTGTGGATTAGTTTTCCAATATCACCTGTTTCAGTAAATCCAGTCGACAATTTTGGATTGAAAGATGGCCTGAAATGAAAGATAACATTCATTTATTTATATAAAATTTGTACAACTCATAATTGTTTCGACATATAATAGTTACAGACTAAGTATATTAAGTACATAATAATATGTAGTTGAATGATAGATAGTATAAACATGTTGTGATAACATGATACAAATATGTTATCTATCTAGCCAGTAGTGAGATGATGCAAGCTAGGCTGAAATTTAAATATAAATTTAAACACCAACAGCCTCTCTCTAACCATCGTCTTCTCAAGCTTTTATTTCATGGAAACCTGTTAACGTAAAAATAATAACTAGTATTCTTAGCCAGTATTATTGGCGCAACACTAATTTGACTATGACGAATAAAGATATTGGAAAACAAAGAAAAATACGGTTTGTAGTATGACAATTACTCAAAATATATAAAGGTTTAATACAAATTTATGGCTCAGATGCGTTGTAACATCAAAATCTATAGGATTGTTTGTATTATTCAATGAATACGGGGTACTAACCTATGAAGTGACAAATACGGTTGATTTCTGTCCTTTCTGGCACCACACTGTACAATACAATACACGGACATGTTGAATAACACTTTTTTCAACTTCAACTTCGATTTAGCACATGAAATCCTCGTAATTTATCCGCAAAACACAAAATACGATCTCATAAACAGCTACTTGACAGCAGAAGTACCACAAAACACAGCGCATAAAATGGCGAAAAATGGCACGCACCTACAGCTGTTGTGACGTCATCACAAAATGTTGCCATAACTAGAAATAACAAATATATATTTATCTCTTTTACCAAATGAAATTTTGTACGAGTAAAAAAGAGACAAAACGATTATTGACGACCTGTTTCATAAACTACTCATATTTGTATAAGATGATGTTTATATAGTAGAACAGGGCGCCTCCATATAATTTCCTATCTCTATGAGTTGAATGGAGAGCAAGAACGAAGGGAAGAGACAAAAGTGTTGTCACACTAAAAAATATAAAATTTATCATTCTCATACATCATTTTACGATAATTCTCAACTTTGTTTATGTTTTTGCAACAAACTAAATGAGTAGGTAACTTGAAATTGTAAGTAGACACCTGGAATACGATGGAAAGATCCGTAATCTGTAAAGTGACAGGTTGCGAGCTCATCGCGTACATAATTAGCTCATCACGTTAAACAGGACTTTACAATGACGGTAACATCGCTAGCAATGCATCTATCTTGATAGCTGTGAGGAAACTCTGAATAACCCTTACATAACATGAGCTTAAGTTCCAATTCTGTTGCTATGCATTCTCACTTCTCTAACTATATCGTCGGTCCCATTTTCTTAATGCCCTTTTGTTTTTTCCTTAGCTATCTCACTATCTTCATCTCATTGTGTTTTTGATTCGAATTACTTAATGCCCAACTGTGTTCGATACACTGGTTGTATATATAATTAACAGCATGCGTGGAAGTAATAATGATTGAGGCGCTACAATTTGAAGAGCTCACGTTTCCGCTTTGCGCGTGTATATTACTTGTACGGATTGCAACTGGTCATTAAGTTAAAGCAACGGGCTTACAATACTCTTATAATGCAGGATACCCTGAATTAGTAGTCTTATAAAGGGAATCTCAATTGCACTCAATACTATGTTAAACAATGACTTAATCACTTATTGGTGCATTCTCACGGCCTATATGTAATGTTAATTATATTGTATTATTTTGTTTTTAATGTAAGTACTTAATGTAAGTAAGTACCCATAAAAATCTTTCGACGGTAACAATGTTCACCGACGTATAAGTAGCTCTAGATACCTGCCGTCCCGCCAATTAAGTTCTTATGGACACCAAAATGTACGTTAATAAATGTAGGTATATAGTAACGTAACTTGTTAAAATTATAATGGGCTAGTTTTGAACCAGTCAATTCAGTCACTTTTTACTAAACGTCAAAACACTACAATGGATTTTGTATGATAACACACTATGACGTCATAGAAAAACGCAATAAAATATCGGACTCATTATTAATTTTTTCTTGATTAAAATTCGTAAATAATAAATAGTGTTACTAGTAAAAAATAAGTGGTGAACGAATCGTCGACAAGTGTCCTCCTAAAATAATATATTATTATATTATTATTATATATATCTATTATAAATGTATAAAAGTTACGTTACTAAAAGAGTACTCATCAAATTAATGATGGACCATCGATCTCTATGTGTACTAACACAGTAAGACAGGTAAACATGTCT
The DNA here is from genome assembly GCF_024362695.1 of Pectinophora gossypiella. Lineage (NCBI taxonomy): Eukaryota > Metazoa > Arthropoda > Insecta > Lepidoptera > Gelechiidae > Pectinophora > Pectinophora gossypiella. The sequence continues at coordinate 8,595,569 of NC_065420.1, read as the reverse complement.
CAAAGATTAAGAGCTCATAAAGTATTGTAGGTTATGAGTCAAACCGTTTATCTCCCACTTACTACCTTTCACCCTTTGAAGATATAATAATATAAATAACGTTGAGGTCATATTAAACTTTGACCTTATTCATAAATTACCATTTATTTCCCTTAACTGTCAGTACTATTCAGACGCGGAGGACAGGAGTCCTAGTATGGCTTTGTAATAGACTACTCTGGGTGCAATCCCACTCGCATCAGACAGAGTACTGCGGGGCGGAAGGCAAAAGGGAAACCACTGCCCTATTTTTCCCTAAACAAGTAGCAAGGAAAATGCTGCACCTACAAGAGCGTGGCTTTTAAATTGATGATGATGATTCATAATCATAATCATTTATTGCAAGTCATAGTTTTACATAGGTGGTATACAGGATAAGGTAGGTACATTGTGACGCCCCGCTGGGACACAGCCTCTCCTTTAGAATTTAATTCTAAAAACATCTTAATAAATTGACACTAAATGTCTAGTCTAGGCTTTAGAAGTGTAATTTTGCTAACCGTATTCATGCTAATATTATTGTATTGGGTCAATTTTATTACTTTTATATATTATTTATTTTTATTATATATAACGGTAACAAATGATGGTCACGTCGCAAACATGTATCAGACTGAATTATAAGCAATTGATTATACAATGGACTTTATAATTACATTATTAGGTATTATTCAAAATCTTCTAACGAGTTGTAACTCTGCCAAAATAGGAACAATGGATACTATATTCTAGTGGTCGTACAGTTACCATTCATAGTGGCGTGAACTTAGTTATAATATAACTAAGTTTATTTAAAACACGATGCGACATTTTTTATAAAATCATCACTTTTAAAATATTCCTTAAAACTCGCCAAACAAACCTTTTATATTGGCTACACGATCATTATGACAGTAATAAAAGGCTACTATAATATATTTATCTGTGTTAACGTCTCTATTGTGGAAATTCGCATCTATCAATTTATAGTAAACAATAAACTGTAGAGTAGCCGTGATCACGTCATTATTGAATTTTATTGATGTGTGAATAGACATTATGTTAGTGATTTGTTGATCTTTTCTTTTGTTTGTAGACAACAAGCAGACGTAACATAATAGCTACTATTCGTCGGTGGCTTTGCGGTATTATGACGTCAATATTATCGTATTCATCAACGTAACTTTTAATCGAAAATGAGCTAATGTTGTTTGTTTATTCTTCGATTGCATTTAGTTTTATTTAATGCGATTGTCTTTGCTTTTGTTAAGTTTAGTTCTTTTTCAGATTTCACAAAGGTTTCATTTGTTTTGTAGCCGTTGTAATGTGAATTATGAAAGTAAAAGGTTTTTATTTTCGATATGCTTAATTTGCAAAAATATTATATTTCTTATAAAGAGTTTAACGAGAGCGACTATGAGTATAAATTGATAGTTGCGAATTTCCAGAACTAGTTATAAAAAGTTAAAAATATAGAAAAATACTTCTGCAGCCTCAACTAGTTACAAAATAGCAAAAGAAAAATCTTCTCTTGTAACTGGTTAGAAAAATCTAGTTAGCAACGTAGACGATGAGAATTTTTGTAGTTTCTTTTTATTACTTATTGTTATTACTTATTTACTTGTAATTGGAAAATATTTAGATAAGGTAGGTTAATTTAAAAATTACTATAGTGCATAATTGACCCCCGGCTAATAGAGACTTATTAAATCCGTTTGATTGCCGACAATTTGTTATTTTTTTATTTTCGTGCAGAATTTCAATTAATTTACTGTGTCAGTTAACTGGTTTCTAAGTTAATTCTGAAGATGGTATGAATAATTTATTAAAAAACGATTCGAAAGTAGCTTAACATATTAAAGGTAGATTTAACATTTTATCGTAGGTCGCAAATAGTTTTTCTTAGATAGGTGGTGCCTATTATCAAACGATTTTGGACTTTCACTCTTTTTAAATCGAAAACGAAATTGATTAGGTACCTACATGTTTTCGAATTTCTATTTTCGAAAACTTTGTATGTAAGAAAGTAGCAATTTACTTAGTTAAGTAAATATTAGATGCTTAGGGACTTTTTTGCTTTGGATTAGGATACTAACCGCATCATATCACATGCACCACGCGCCACCACACCAGGTTACATAATCAGTTTAAATCGGTGGTGGGTGCGCCACAGGGTACTTACTTAGGTGACTTATTTCTTCCTATTTACTACTAACATTATTGATTATTTTGTGTAATTTTTTTTTCAGATCTCCGCTTGAATCACTAGAAGCTGAACCAATGGACAGATTTGAGAAAATACTTTCTTACAAGAAGCAAAAATCTAGTTGGAAACAAAGAATGACAGCCGGTTGATAGAGCGCCGCCATGAAGGAAGGAACTTCTCTAGTTAGTTCGGGGTTGGCTCTAGAGATGGCGTTAATAATGTTATTGCTGGGTGTAGCAGGGGCGACTAGTAGTACTGGCCGCGGCGGAGAGATGGCGCTAGCGAACGTTACCCGATCAAATAATGGGGATCGTTTTACACTCGTTGGTGAGTTACATTATGATTACAAATAAATTAAATATATCTTTTTTTATTAACAGATCTATTTTAGAAAACATTATTATCAGGAAAATACAGTCTCGAAACTTGTGGCTCACGTTCTGTTAACCCCAATAGCGACCATGGGCTTAACTATATTTTTAGATTCTTAGATTTAATGAAATCTAGTAACTAAGCGGATTTATTTAACGAACCTAAGCATTAAAATCAAATATTCTTCAGCAATAAAGCCCCACCTTCCCTATTTCAGCTGTGTTCCAGATGATCATTATAATCATATTATCGTCGGCTTATAAAACCACATAAGAGCCTTTTTTAAAGAAAGACTGATGTGATTTTCTTTAACAAGACCCCGATTTGGAATAAAATTGAGAATGTACATTTTTACCTGTAATGAAACTAGCCATTGCGAGGTTTTGTTCACATAGATCACATCCGAATCAGATTTGTCAAAAAGGCAGTTATGAGGTTCTCACTTCAAATAGGTACAATAAAAACGTACTGGTGCACCATAATTACCTCTTGCCAATTCAATTCCAGGTTCTGACTGCGGCCCGACACGCTGCATGGAGGTGTCCCACGGCACGGCGCTGTCAGCCCTGGGGGCCGGCGACTGCGTGTGCCAGTGTCGGAGGGAGACGCCTGCCTTCCGCGAGGACCAGAGGATCTGCGTCAACCACATCGATGGTAAGCCCTCAACTACGCCATTAAATAGGGGCACAATGGAAATAAAACGGCACAGAGCATCGACATTTAGGAATTGACACCTCCACCAACCCGCATTGGAGCAGCGTGGTGGAGTATGCTCCATACATACCCCTTCCGGTTGATTGAGGGGAGGCCTGTGCCCAGCTGTGGGACGTTAGGCTGTTTATGTAGACGGCGATAAGGCTCACCACTTTTCACGTCGGTGTAACAGAAAACTCGTTGAGGTGTGTGTTTAGTTTATCTTGCGATGGATGTATCCCTAGCCACCCCAATTGGGATATAGTCGTGAGCTATGTTGTACCAATAATGATTCCATTCTAGTGGATATTACATGACCCATCCAAGTGACCTCAGCTTGTTCTATGTTTTACAAATAGTAGGTGAATGCTGCTATCGCATCGTGTAGAATAGTTTGAACTTTGCAAAGCTTCTTAACTAACAGCCTCCGTGGTCTAGTAGTTAGAGCGTTAGGCTCACGATCTGGAGGTCCGGGTTCGATTCCCGATGGGGACATTGTCGAAATCACTTTGTGAGACTGTCCTTTGTTTGGTAAGGACTTTTCAGGCTTGAATCACCTGATTGTCCGAAAAAGTTAGATGATTCCGTGTTTCGGAGGGCACGTTAAGCCGTTGGTCCCGGATATTACCCGTAAAAACACTTCCACCAACCCGCAGTGGAGCAGCGTGGTGGAGTATGCTCCATACCCCCTCCGGTTGTTTGAGGGGAGGCCTGTGCCCAGCAGTGGGACGTATATAGGCTGTTTATGTATGTATGTATGAGGTGAATTTGGTATAAAATGTTAACAGTATCGTAAAGTAGAGTCAACATGTGGATATGGTAGAAAGTTATGCCAAAGAACTAAATAAAATCTCAATATATTTTTAAATGAGGTGTTATTTTATAGGCAAAACCTTTCAGGGTTATCGGTTGTTTAACTACGATTTCTATACAAATGCAAGTACAATGTACACTTTCGATATAAAATAAACAGTAGGTAAGTAATATTCATCCTATAATACAAAATATCTAAATGTAAATAACGATTGTTTTTTGAGCACAGAATGTACCATAAAATATTTTGCCAAGGTTTCATATAAAAGACATCAACGAGAGAAAAAGAGAGCTCGGTGAGGTGTGGGTCTTAGTTCGTCTTGCGGTGCATATACCTCTGTCTACGCCATTTGGGATAGGGTGGGTGGCCCAATGGGTGTCATGTTGAGACCACAATTTCTCTTTTTAATGCGTAGGTATAGGTAACCTACTTTCCTAACGTTGAGGAAGCAGAACTAAATAAAATTACCTCTATGAAATATAAATGTATATTACCTCTATAATCCTTTACATACTTGCAATGTTTTCTTGACAAATTCACCATAGACAAAAATTTTAGCATATTCACTTACGAACACTTTTACCTGAGCATTCTTAATGAGACTTTCCAGGCTACGTTCCCCAAAAACAATATAGATGGCGTTGTACAGATGTAACGTGATAATTAGCTATAAGTAGTCTCATAGCTCGGGTACATAACAAAATAATAAGGTAATGGCAGACGCATATATAAAAAAAAATGTTGCTTGATATTTGAATCAGATATTATATAGAATATATTGCTACCTATATTGCTTCTTTTTATTATGATCAGAATAACAATGGGTGTGTTGGGTGGATGGATGTGTTGTCGTATGTCTATTATCCATTTATTTATTTTGCATTTCTTCGAGGCAATGACGTCATAAATTATCTGAGACAGACGTATAAGGCCAATGAAGATTATCCATGAAATTATAAGGCTAAACGAAGGCAACTCTGTACAGCGCCATCTATCTTTGTTTTAGGGAGCGTGGCGTTAAAAGTCTCTCATTCAATTCAAAAGCAAATAGCACACTTAGCCGTATCAAGGTTGAAAGTCAAGTAATGTTGAAGTGAAAATTACAGTGTAGATATCACAATAGTCACTTTCTGCATCAATGAGATATAAAATATCATTCATTGAATATCATTAGTGACATGTCTACTTCGATATAGACAGGTGTTAGAAGAGGTCGAAAGTCATTTTCATATGTAATTAATTGGGCATTAGCATCAATGATTATAAATTGATCAGTTAATAGTATTGTCTAATATACGTATAGATTAAATAAAAAAGAATATTTAAATACTAATATAAATAATAATTATAGATTACTTATTAATATTTAACTTTTAATAATATTTTTTATTTTCTTACTTACAGAATGTGCAATGGCTACATTCGGCCGCGGGGCGAAGAAGCCGCAGATACCTTTCGTCTTCTTACCGATGAAGGGACAAATTATTTATCCAGCAAAAGAAATCATTTTTACAGGTAAGTTTTGAGTGCCTACTTATTATAACAAAAACAATAAAAGCCAAAAAGACTATTCCGATACCGGGAATCGAACCCGAGCCTCCTGGGTGAGAGCCAGGTATCCTAGCCACTAGACCATATCGGAGTTGTGAGATCAGTTGAAAATATCGAATGTAAGATACAAAGTTTTACTTCATAAAAACTTATTATTTTTAGTATTTATTGTTATTGTAGATGTGGAGGATTCGATATGCGCAGTAACGAGTGCGCAGTACCTGTCGTCGTCGGGTTGGATGACCTTGAGAGACCTTGTGGACAATGACGTGCCTTTCAGTTTGTATAGAGACGAAGGCAGCACATTTTTACAGGTAAGTACCTAACTTTCTTGCCAAATAGTGAAATACCAAAAAAATAATACGCATATAATTTCCAAATAATAGGCTAGTTTCCAACTAGTCAAATCAGTTACTTTTTACTAAACGTCAAATCACCAAATTACTATGGATTTTGTATGAAAAATCAACCTGTGACGTCATAGAAAAACGTGATAAAATATCGCACTTATTATTACACTTTTCTTTATTAAAATTCATAAATAAGTTGATTAGAAAAAAGAAAACGTTTTTGTTCACCGTTAGATCTATCTTTCAGAATCAATCAGAATTTCATAGGTAATTTATCTTTGACCTAGGAAACTACCCTACTTAATTATATAATTTCAAAATTTTCTTAGGTCCGATTTACCAAGTACCTAGCTAGTCATTAAATTGATTTTTAGAAATACTATTCCACACTGTAAGACAAGGACATAAGTACAATATTATTATTATTCACGTTTCATTCCTCATAAGACGCCCCTTTTGAAGTAAGCGCACTATAGGGTAAAATAAGAGATATTTTACCCTCAAAAGCTTTATACGGCATCTTGCTATTATTACACATTTTCGTATCCAAGTCACTCTTTGTCTCCTCTGGATTGAGAGGTCAAGGACCGACCTTACCACTCCTGGTATTAGGATTATTATTTAAGTGGCAAGTCTTCTATTTACGTAGGACTGTAGGTATCTTATCTTAGGTATCCGTGCTTCGGAAGGCACGTTAAGCCGTTGGTCCCGGCTGCATTAGCAGTCGATAATAACCATCAATCCGCACTGGGCCCGCGTGATGGTTTAAGGCCCGATCTCCTTATCCATCTATAGGGAAGGCCCGTGCCCCAGCAGTGGGGACGTTAATGGGCTGATGATGATGTAGGTATCTTACGAAATATAACAATATGCCTTATCGAGTCTTTTAAACCATCTGCATACACATACATAAACTCACGCCTATTTCCCACCACGGTACGCAGAGACTATGGAACCATACATAAACCTAAACCAACTAATCCCCTCCCCCCCTTGTCTTGTAACTAAACTATCTACTTTAAAAATAAATCGCGTCATCCGGTATACCTTGGTTTTTTGGTTAGGTACCTATCATAAAATTCACCTGTTTTCCTTCTATCATAAAATCAACTGTTGCTCCACTCTTAGTTGTTTGGATTTACCAACAGCCAGTCAACTCCACTGTAAATCTAGGTTCATATCTTCGCTCAACACCAGTCAGGCTTGAAATACTCGTCTCAGGATATTGTGACCCGCAGTCAGCTGAGATCCTATCATTACTCTGAGGGATTGCTCGTTACTGAGAACTGACAGTGACTTGTTGGTCGTCCGTTTGCATCTCGTCACCTAAGACTTCATGTATGTAGCTACAATTTGTAAAGATTTCGTGCTTGATAAACGAATATTAGTGTCAAATGTATAACGGAAAAATTATGATAATGTAGATAAGCGAACGGAAATTACAACTTGAGGTAGGTACTATAATATTTACAACGATAATAATTTAAAGGCGACCTAGCAATAATCTATACAGGACAGGAGTCCTAGTATGGCTTTGTAATAGACTACTCTGGGCGCCATCCCACTTGCGTCAGACAGAGTACTGCGGGGTGGAAGGCAAGAGGGAAACCATTGCCCTATTTATTCCCTAAAAAGTAGCATGGAAAATGCTGCATCGACAAGAGCGTGGCTCTTAAATTGATGATGATGATGAGCTATAATCTAAATAACTAAACTAAAATAAATAGTGTAGGAAATGTCTACAGTTTCGGTTTTTAGTTAGTACAATAAGGGACTTTCTAGGCTACGTTGCCCAAAAATAATATAGATGGCGCTGTCGAGATTTAACGTGATACTTACCTATTTTCTCATTACTTGGGTACATAATTATTCCAAAAATACAATGGCAGAAGCTTATATAAAAATAATTGTTACCTGATATTTGGATCACATTGTGTATAGAATTATGTTGCTACCTATATTGCTTCTCTTTATTTTGATATGAATAATAATGGCTGGAAGATGTAGTTTTGCCTGGGTGTAATAAAAAGGGTCACCATTTGTACCCAAAAAAACAAAGATAAAAGATGAATATGTCTGTTATCCATGAAATTTATCCATGAAATTAGAAGGTTAAACGAAGAAAAATCTTTACAGCGGCATCTATATTGTTTTTGAGGGACGTAGCCTAAGAAAGTTCTTTATTGTGAAGTATTTTCTTTTCTTCATAAGGCTGGGAATATTTTCCTTATTTCCGAGACAACAAAATGCTTTTATGACGCGAATACAGTCATAAAATAAACCGTAGTTGTTTACGTTATCATCAAGTACCTGTATTGAGATACTTACTAAATTTTATGTTCGATAAAATAAGACGTCCTTTAGGCCTCCGAATCTTGTCCCGGTATTTATTTACGAGTGTGGGATTCACAAACAGTTGCAATACACGTATACCACCAGATTAACTTGTACTTTATCAATCCTGTTTCGTTGTAACCTTTTTACTGCCTCCGATACGTAATAAAGATAAAGGCAAGTGGTTTAGTCCCGACTCATCACCTTCCTAACTGGATGGCCATAAAATTGTTATTATATTAGGTTGCGCTCTCTTTAGTCTACATGATAAGTATTTTGCAAGTACGCGGGTGGATTAGATTACGCATAAAGCTCTCTGCTTACCTCGATACGGAATGCGGTTGTGATTTGTGACTGTTTTTTCTTTGGAAACGAATATTTTAAAAAAGAAAAACATATATTTCTAACCAAAAATATGGCGACTTAGGAGTACACCTCGGTCAGCAGAAGTAGCGTCTTCAATACCGTTGGACAATCGACAGCTCCACTGGACGAAATTGATAATTATCCAAATAACGACCGCTTTAAAATATAATTACAACAACTGTAAATCGTCCTTAATGTTATTAATTGTTATTAGGTTTTTACAACACCGCCAAAAATATATTATTGTGGGAATTGGATTAAGTAAACAAGGAAAGATGCTGTATAAGGAGCTCGTAAATTGAAATAAATGTACCTACTTATTGCTACTTACAATATTTTTTAAAAGACGAAGAACGAAGACGACGAAGGAAGTATTATTCAATCCCGACGACTCGATTACTCTGAGCCATACATGCGGTCAATCAACGCGCGACATCAAACACTTCAGGACCCTGATACTGACCCCGCCAGCGTGGGCGACAATTTCCTTCATTCTATCGCTATCAGCCCACTACAGTCGATTAATTCTTTCAAATACCATCCTCTCAGACGACGCAATGTATTGAGGTTTGCGCCCAATTGGTCACTCTCAGGCCTGTTGTCTTAAATTTTGTACCGCGTGAGAACCCTCAGCGCTCCCCATTTGTCCGGCCAAATAGAAAGAAGGTCGCCTTCTGTACTTCTGCTATCGTGTGGGCTGTGAGGCGGAGCACCAACCTCAATTGATTATCTGTAATGTAGTGTTGCTGAATCATCGATTATTTGGGGCTTAGAAAATAAACGATATTCAGTCGTGTCGTGTTTCTTTTGTGTGCAGTAAAGAGTTATTGTATTGAAGTAAATGAAACCAGAGGCAAATCTACTATAAATCACGTGAAAAAAATAACTGTTGTCCTGATCCCGCTGTAATCTGTATCTCTTGAAGAAGATACACCTCGTCCCGTTGCCGCCTCTGTATACAGCAAACCCGAATAAATAAACGTCATTCACCAAAACGAGCAACTGAATGATATAATCTCCCCTTCCAAAACCATGAACAGATATCAAAAGACCCAAAACAATTTGCCGAATGCATCGATCACATCGCAAGCCTGCCTTCAGCGGGAGCAAGTGTTGAAATGTCACCTCGATGCGGTCTCGGATAACGCGCAGGCGTCAAAGGTGCAATTTGTAACGACTGTCAGAGTAACACACGAAATAACCCGCATTTAGATCCGTTCCTGAAGATAGTATAAGAGTGATACGCTCGCGGATTTTATTATACGACCGGTTTTGTAGTGTGGTTATGGTAGCGCGACTAATGTAAATAGGTATGCTTTGGACTATTAAAATGATACCTCAGGAATTTAGGGAAATAGACCAATTTGTAGGTAATTGCTTCCACAGTCTAACTGGAAGGTGTAGCGTTTTTGGGTTACATACATTCACTTTATCTCCACGTGAAAAAATATGTTTCAATCGAAAGAAGTGTAAGGAACCGACTTTCTTTTACTACCCAAACTCATATAAATAACGTTATTGTTCAGGATTAAGCTGGTATGTCCCTTCTGGCGACTCGAGCGGTACCTTTGAGACGTTTCTTGTCGAAAACAACCCAACGGGATCACAAACCAGATAAAACGCATTCAAATAACAGATTGCCAATTGTCAAGTCGATAGCTGTTGAATTAAATCTCTTTAATACCAATGGCGACTATAATATACGGTTAAACGTTTATTTTACGCTGCTTCTCTGCTAAATTTGGTGCCATCGTAATCCTTTTGAGCCATTCTTCAAAAGATTTTAAGGTCTTTAAGCTCATTCGTAAGTACTCAATTAAGTATGCTAATAATTTTGGCTCACGTTACGAGACCATTTTGTGTCAAGCAAAAGTACATGCATCAGAATTGAAGTCATGTCATGTCATGAACCCAAAGAATATTACAAAGTTAATCCCACTATGAAGATAAATAACGTAATAAGTATTTGTCAAAAAGTGGTTTTTGTACAACGTCAGAGGAGAAGAGAAGAAGTCAATAGAACTTATGTTGAAGGTTTTCAAATACTAAGTACCTATAAGAAATTGTAAAAGGGTTTGAAACCTATACATAATATTTTATATCACTACATGTGCTTAAGTAAACATAAAAGGTCGTAGGTACCTAATGTTCGGGGTACTTACATGTTATTGTAACTCGGTTTCTGTCATGACAAATAAAAAACCAGATTTTGTGGACGTAATAATTAATTATAATGGTGTTTAGCTACATTTTCAGTAAATTGTCAATAGTTGTCATTTTCAACGAATCCAAATTGATTGATTGCTTGAAAATGACAACTCGTAAGGATTTTGATCATGATAATGGCAAAAGTTAGACGATTAGGCATCTTGACTCGAACCGTGACCGAATGTGAAGCTAGATATATATACTACTCCCATAATAAAATATCCGTGTTTATCCAGTGGCGAGGGTCACCAGCCCTGCACACGCGGCTGGAAGGTCGACTGGTGGCCGCACATGTTCTTTGCTCAGCACCAGCACCCACCCGCCTCGCTGCCTCCTGTGCCGCTTTCAGGATATCGGGATCCTCGCATAACGCGTTGCTTGGTAAGCTTTAATTCTAGGACAGAACGTCTATGAGCTATGCCGCGATTGCAAGTGTCATACTATTATAAAGGACTGGTCAATGATCTTTAGTCGGTGTCCTTAAAGAGGTTCTTTACAAACAGTCACATAATCGAAGCAAGTGAAGCCATAAAGTATACTTATATACCATAAGTTAGAATCCATAGATTCAAAATTAACTGTTAATAAACAAGTACCTCCCAAAAAATTTTACAGAAAATGTGCGTTCAATACCCTTCCACGCTGGTGAGGTCGTGACATCAGAACCATCAACGCAGAGCCAGGGTTTGAGCGTCCTAGAGTCACTTGCTATCGGTGTCTGCGTACTGATGCTCATCTTCGTGTATGCTGCTGGTATCATCTTCTACATACACTACAAGCAACGCCAGAGGAAGAAAGAAAAAGATCCCGAGATGAACGCTACTTTGTCTACTGACAACGGATCTACTCTCGGTTCCAGAATTGATTTGGATAACGTGGTGCGTATAATGGAAATAAATGTTAATGTGTACATTCACCTCTCTAATGTATATATAAGTAGTAGCCTTATCACTATTGTTGTTTACAGATGCTAAAAACAAACCCGCTACTGAAAATGGATAATTTAGGCAGCCTAGGTGCAGATTTCATGAATGATGCTGGTTTGTCGGATGTCAGTGAACGTACAGAAGACACTCTTGATTCGTCTCCTAGTGATTCGCAGAAGGTATAACTTATCAATAAAGGTTTAAAAGACTATATAAATTTTATATAATGCCATGTGTTTAAATAACCGTTATATTTACAGTTCCAGAAGCTAAATTCCAATGTGATATCAGCTATGGTTCACACACGTCGCAAGAAACCATCTCGGCCTTCGTTACGATCAGTGTCCTCGCCGGACCGCTTGCAAGAACGTCTGCAACGGAGGTCTGCTTCTCCCGAAATAGAAAGAGCTCCGCATTCAGAGCTAGCCATAGTGGATTGCAGTATGGAGAATAATATGATTGAACGCCAACACTCGCCGCCCTCAATCGGAGAACCAGCCATTAGAAGGAAGCTCTATTTTAATCCTGTTTTCTTTGAAACAGAACATCTAAAGGTATGCCTTAAATTACTTAGACAGTTCATATTTTATTTGATCATTTTCTCAAATCACATCTTATTTTTCAGGATCCTCCTCCAGCTGCCATAGAGTTTCTTCTGAAAATTAGAGAGGTGATGTCTATCGCAAAAGAAAAGATGACGAATAAGAGGTTTATTCCAAGTCTTTCTGACATTCCAGAAGAGGAGTCTTATCACTCCATAGATCTTGGATGGGACATTCCTTGCGCGCGACGTGGTCGCAGATTCAGCGCAATAAGTTTGAAACGTGAAAATAGTAGAAGGGCCCTACATTGCGGTGGTTGTCCTGGTTGCGACAACCGAGAGCCTATAAAGCCTACATTAACTCGTTCTCTTTCATGTAAGTCTTGTGTTAGCGATGACTTCAAGCAGAGAATTGTTCGTAAATGGCTGGATGAAGTTCCGTCTCCGGATCCGCGGTCTACAGGGTCTAGACCTGTTAAGTCCATTGCGAAAGTTAGTGGCACACCAAGAGTGGTTGAGCCTAAGAAACAAGAGTCCATTGCTAGTTCTCCTGAATTGTCTCGTGCTAAATCTCCATATCAAAGTCGTGTCAACTCACCGGAGCCGAACCTCATAAAATCTACAGAACCCAAGAGCATCGAGTCCCCTGTTTCAAGACGTATTCGTTCACCTGAACCGATACATAAGATTACACCTGAGTTGAAACGAACCAAATCTCCGATAGTACTCCATATTAGTTCGCCAGAATCAACGCCTCGAATGAAACGTGTTGCTTCCTCCGAGTCTATGCGTGTTTGCTCTCCAGAGTTACGTATCAGGTCACCTGAACCACCTCGATCGAAGACACCTATATCAGAAGATGAAAGTAAACTCAAACCTTTTAAGATGTTTGAGTCTATTAATAATAAAAAAGAAAGTAAAACAGATAATTCTAAAATCAAAAGACCGAAATTATTACATGGCCAGGAAAAACCCACAATAATTCACAACGTCCCATTAGACCAGCAAAGTACGATTGAGGGACAAACTATCGTTAATCCAATTATAGCCTTAGACAGTAATATTTCAGTGCAACAAAAAACAGCTGCTTTGGTTATACCAGAAAAAAGAAGTCCTACTACGCCTGAAAAAATAAGTCCATCCAGCCATGCATCTCGACGTATCAGGAAGAGACTACCACCTCCACCGCCACCTCCTACCGTTCCCCCCAAGCCAACTGTTATTAAACAAGAATTGGAACCCAAAGACGAGGACGCTTCAATACCGCTAGATATTAAAGTTAAAATGAAAGCAGTTATACAAGAGCTTCATAAATGTAGAAGAGTTGAATCTAAAGAGCTAGACGAATTTACAACAGAAACTATTGAACCAATTCCTCCCAAACTAGTAATACCTGTAGTCGCTGCTGACACACATTACTTTAGCGATGACAACATGTTATCTGATGTGCGTAAAAAGAACTTCTTTGTGCAGCGTGAACCCTTTGTTGAGATGGATAGTTTAGAACGTAACATGCTGAAGAGGCGAAGGTTTTCATTGGCATGTGGGCCTGAACTTGCTTATAGAGCGGATCAAGGATATAAAAACGATTTGCAATCGTTACGTGACACATTGACAAGAAGCTGGCGTGACGTTAGGAAAGTGGATAGTTACCAGATAGAGCCACTGAAAGATACACCGGTACCTTTAAGCAGAAGCTTCCCTGTAAGCGAGATATTTATAGATACCAGTGAGCCATTATACGATAACATTGCCAAGCCAGGACCATTGACAATTAAGGTAAGAGGGTCTCCTATCGAAGCCCGTCGCACTGCTGGCGATGAATTTGATCCTGATACTTTGGATAGAAAACCTAAGAAAGAAGTCTCAAAGAAACGTGTGGAAAAGATCTTGTTGAAATCGGGCGGAAGCTTTAAACACAAAGTTGTTCCACATGAATGTACAGGAATTAAAAATCAACCTGAACCAGTATTTACAAGAAAAATCGGAAGTTTACGGCAGATATATGAAGCAAAGAATAAGACTCAAGAAGAGAAAGTTATATTCCCATATTATGAGAGACGTGGCAGTGTACCACACGTGAGTTCTGAGCTGTCATCGCTTGTCAAGTCTGTTAAGACGTCAGATTTGATTCGCAGAATTGAAAGTCAAAAAGATAATATAAAACCTCCGATACCTCCTAAACAGAGACGCGGTTCTGACGTATCTTCTAAATTCATAGGAGATAGTCCACCTGGTGAAAGGCGAAGGTCACCAGAAGAAAGGGAACGTTACCAACAATATCTAAGAGGGGAGAATCTGAAACGTTCAGGTCGACGTTCGAATCGCACTAGATCACGTCGAACGGATATAAGAAAGTTCTATAGAACTGAAGATTCAGGGTACTTAAGTACCGATTCAAATGAATCAAAACGCCGAGCAAATTATTTAATGCAGTTGAAGCCAAAAAGCTTACCTGAGCCCTCTGCTGTGCCACCCCCTCCCACTATTGTGAGGACGCCAATTTTGCAGCATATTGAGTCTGATACTGACGATATGGAATCTATTTGTGATGGGCGCAGTGAGTCTGGTGGAGAGAGCATCGAAACAGATTCTGTTTTCTTCGGCAATTTTGACGAATCAAAGCAAATGCTTGCTGAGTTGGGGATGACGAGTTATGAGATCAACCGCAAGTTAAGTCACCATGAGCAGATTGATTCTGGGTTCATGGGCGAGACAAATATTATATTGAGTGGAGACAGTGACTCGGAACACAGAAGTGTGATTTCGATAGTTACCGGGCGCGATGGTCGAGGGTCGGCGGCTTCCGTGACCAAGTTGACAGACGACCCGTATATCCATTCTGTGGAGTGCTGATCATCGAAGAATATTGTAAATAATACAGTAGCCAAATATGTTGCAACTAACAATAAAATTAAGCGATTATTACACTAATTGTATGTGAATTTGTTAACGTTATTTAATACACTCGATTTAAAAGTAAAGTAAGTAAGCATGGATAGATTTAGAGAGAGATATAGAAATGAGTACCAGTAGGATACAGTCGCCGATTTTTACCTCATAATAATGTATAGGTTATTGCAAGGGTTGATCTGCCTGGGAAGTTATCTGTAACCTTGACTAAAATGATAAATATTATCGAGTAACGAAACACATCCCACCTATTCAATTTCTTGGTGCCTTATTTAGAATTAATAGCAATAAGATCACAAAATCAAATTATATACCCAGAATAGTTTCGGTATTTTTAAAAGAAAATAGATTTTATTGTAAATAATATTTAGTGTTAACATGACAATTTGTAAATTTTATGTAACCGGCCGGTTGTGCAATTAAAAATAAAAATGTATACATAGGTATTCAGGACAAGTATTGAAATTAACATTGTGGTGTATGGTACGTAAGAGGCTCAATTATTTATTAAAAATATATATATTTTAAAGAAATTATTACAAAAATATTATTTTAGTCGGATTGTTTATGGACATAGGTGTAGGTTGAATGTGTATTATTAATATTTTCGACTTTGTCTGCAAAGTAATGTAGAAAATATTTTTGTATGAATTAAATGTTTTGTTAAACCTATTTTAAGTTTTATTTTTTCTCACATGAAAAATCTTTATTCCCAGGAGTATGTCTTACTATTTAAATTAAGAATAAGAATAGAATAAGAATAAAATAAATTTATTGCCAGTAGTTAATTATTCAGAAAAAAGGTACAATTTTTTACATAATATACCTACCTACTTACCTAATTTAAGCCGTAAAATATCAGTTTGTAGATTTATTACGAAGAAGCGATTACTAAATCGTATCGTACACTAAATTAATAGCCCAATATTTATAACCAGACCGCAACCGCAGCTTTCACCAGAGTCAGTTATATCCTACTGTCTTAAATCATTTACAAAACTTTACAGTGCTCAATTTATTTGACAATATGTTTTAACAGTGCTATATTTCACACCGACTGTATAATTAGGTCTGAAGCATCGATGAGAAGTTTTACAAGTCCGCTAAACAGTACTACAGTAGCCGTCTTCGAGAGTGAATAAAGTTTTTTGGTATTTTATTTATGATCAAACTAATACTATTCTCTTCTGTAGTTGCTGACGTTCAACATAACTCTACTGTTTATTATTACCTTATAACTCTATGGTGCTATAAACTCTAAGAATTTAAGTTTACACTATGCAAGCGTGATTCAACTTAGTTAAACTATAGTCATGGCCTAATTTCAATAAAAAAGTGTATCCCTGTCTGTTATAAAAGGCGTAAAATAAATCAGGAAGACAATTAAGACGATTTTTTTTTCAAACAATATTTCACCACACAATAATTATGTAAATTATCAAAAAAGGTTCCCATAGGATGTCGTAGGCTAGAATAGACCTTAAGACAGTTACACAGCAAGTTAATACAAACTTGTAGACAATGTGAGCGCCGCCGTAGCTATGGAGTGATCAATGTTTACTACACGAGCATACTCTAATAAAGATTATACGCCGATTAATCTTAATTAACGGAGCGTGCAGCGCGGCTATCAAGCGGTACTAAATTTAACACCAACTGGAAACACTAAATAAATCTAGCTAATCCTACATCCCGCACTGCTGATTTTATTTGCTTATACTAGTTAATTTCAATTAAGGAACTTAATTAAGTCACCGTTTTGTAGTAGAGACTGTAATTAAGACTGTTATTCGAAATTCATTTAGATAGAATGTTAACACGTTCTCTGCCGGTAGTATAAAAAATAAAAAAAAACAAAAAACTTTTTGGTGGAAATATAAGCGCTAGATCAATATATACATATATATATATGAAGTGTTTTGATTCGACACTGGATTCCATAGATATTTAAAAAAAAAGTTGCGAGGTCATAATTGACCTACGCGGCGCTGTAATACTTATAAGTGAATATCCGTTATGCAGGTGCCGTGTAGTGCACGCCTCCGGTCACCCCACACCTAAGAGATTGAAACATGAATTGCTGAAAAAAGATGGACCTGTTGCTAAATTGAGACGTTTCTGCGTCGGTTGCTACTTTAAGGGAAACACCGAGAACTTGCATTCACTTAGTTTATTTCGAATAACTTAAGAATTTACAAAAATGTCAATAGGTCACGCGGTAGCGCCGCTCGACGTTGCGGAACTGAACACTGTAGGCTGAACCCTGCCGCCCGCGCACCGGGAAGAGACGTACACGCAGGGAAGCAAGGGCCTCGTAGTTTAGGGTGTACTATGGTCGCTCTTATACTACAAAGAAAATGTTAAAATACATGGGTCAAAAGTCGCTCGGAATAAAACTAAAAAAGTAGTTACATACTGTAAGAACTGTCCTGGTACAGTATATTATTGCTTACAATGCTTCAATAAATCTCACCGTTATTTGTAGTTTGTTTTTTTAATAATTTAGTAGCGAACTGTGTAATAATTAATACAAATAAACATGATTTATAATGGATGCATTTGTTTTTTCCTAATTGCTTTGCAATTTCACCCATATAATTTTCATCTTTACGATTACTCAAACACCATACTAAAGGATTGATCTACAGCGCCATTCCGGTCACTTGCTATAGAGAAATGTTCAGTAAACATGGCCTACGGCTCACAAATCAGTTTCAAACTTAGTCCTACCGTGAGGTCACTGATGCCCTACGCGGCGTCTCGATCTAGTTCAGTTGAGGTCACCGATGACCTACGCGGCAGAGAACGTGTTAAAAAAATATAATTAAACATAAACTTTGACTTAATCCTATTCATGAACCTGAAATACGACGGTATTATCACGTATTCACGAATCGAAGATGGCGGTTCTAATTTTAAACAATCGCTTCGCAATTCAAACACATTCAAATGGCAGTAACAAAATGTATTTTTTATAAAAATTCCAGCCAGGACTCATTGATGATACGTTGAAATTGGACTTTTAAAAATAACAAAAAAATATGTGGCCCATGAGGGGATCGAACCCGCGACCTTCGCGTTATTAGCACGACGCTCTAACCAACTGAGCTAATGGGCCGTTGGAAACCGTGCCAAAAATAAAAAGTGAATTCGTCGAAAGCGATAAAATCTGATAAAAATAAAAGAAGATAATTCAATTTTGGGGATTATAGTCACTAAACTGTAATATTGGAAACAGTTATATGCATGCCATAGAGACTATATCGACATCAAAGGTTAGATAGACAAATAATAGATAAGACTGATAGGTTACTTTCAATTTTCAATTAAAAACTGAACTAGAATCACATTGTGATCCCTAGTTTGGTTAGGACATTACAGGCTGATCATCCGATTGTCCGAAAGTGTGATGATCCGTGCTTCGGAAGGCACGTTAAGTCGTTGGTCCCGGTTACTACTTACTGATGTATGTATGTAGACGTTACATGAGTCACGTCAGGGGCCTATGGCGGCTTAATTATAACCCTGACACCAGGGTTGATGAGGCTGGTATTCCACCTCACAACCCACACGATAAGAAGATATTAAAAACAATATATAAAAGGTGTAATACAGCATTCTAAACAAAATGGTCAATTTATTATCTTGTATCGATAAAGAAACTTGATACTTATATACGACAATAGACAATTAGTTTCTCTATTAATTTAATCACTATACTTTTTAAGTAGGCATGGTCTATGTAAGTACAAATTAAGTATGATTGGATTTAAAGATCGTGGGAACGGAATAAATAACTCTTGGGATTAACTATATAGCCAACGCACAGTAACGAGTAGCATACATAATAATTAAAAGACTATCTGATCTGGATCAGTAGTTAAACACACATGGGTTAATTTTGACCTGATGGTACCACCCGCCCCGTTATCATCTCATCACTTCATAATGGTTTGTGCAACCTTTCAACATAGAGCTTCTCATTGGTTAGATATGAACATTAAATAAAGGTTCAGAACCTCAAAAGGAAAAACGGAACCCTTTTAAAATATTACTACTACTTACTTTATTACTTTGTTGTTCGAATCCGAAAATTATTTAGTTATTCCATCACAGAAACAAAATATTTTGCGATTACAAACTATCTATTTATTGCCATTGGTAAACTAATCACGACATATGTCGATGTATTGACAAAATAGTTTTTCAACAACAAAGTCAAGGCCTCTGTTAGATAATCTTTGTTATTTTATGGCAGTTTGTATGGAACTCTTATACTTCGAACTTCAGACATCTAGAATAACATATTAATATTGCTCCGAAGAGTGCTTAATGCTTATGTATGATACCTACTTGGCGACGTGTGCTTACACAATGGGTTACCGTTCATCTATATAAACTTGTCAGTAGCTTTGTGGGTCTGATGCCGACCATACTCACAAGTACTTCTTTGAGCGTAAATAAGCAAATATAATACTTTATTAAAAGTCCAAATGAATGATATTACAACAACACCACAGGTCATCGTTCTTGTTTATCGTCTTTTAGCTTAAAGTCGTCTGGGGGTTTTAAAAGGCCACATTGAAGCAATTCATCTTTCATCAAGTTTGGTGTAGATTGTTGCCTTTATTCTACCTTCTTGGAAACGTCTTATGACTCCAGGCGGTCTATTTCGGGCGGGCCCTTACGTTGTACGGTCACGAGCATTAATATGTATACACTTTGGTACCATGTCACATTAACTTTTTTGACTAATTGAACTGTAAGTCTCACTAAATGTCAAATATGTTAGTGCGACAGAGTCCTAAAGTGGGTACATTATATTGCTCATGACTGTATGTCTCGATACAACACAGCGTTAGTAATACGTGTTGTGGGTATGGTGTCCGGACAAACCATCTTGGGGTTTAACGATGACATATTAATAATGTTTGTAACAATGTTTTGTAACAATAAATGTATAAATAAAATAAAATAAAAATGTAAAAAAGCAATTTGCGACGTTGCATTATGGCTCCTGATGTAGCATTTATTTTATAATTAACCATTTAACAATATTGAGTCGTATCTGTTACATTCTATATCCTAAGACTATTATCCAATGAGGTGTAAATACAAAGGTGTGTACTCTACATTTTCTAATAAACAGCATGAGTCAATATGCTCACGAATTAAATACTTATAGTACATATCATGTTGATAAGTTATAATCTCGAGTATATGCTAAAAGACGACTGACGACTGTAGAATTATGAAATACCTAATATATATTCACTTTATTTTCATACAACAAGAACAAGAACAAGAAACATATATTATATTGAGAAGCACAGAAGAGAATAAGGACAGAATTGCAAGTTATTTGCATACGATTTGTGATTCTGTGGACTCCAATCAATATTATTAATATTAAGTAACTATTTTGACATAAAGACTGTGACGCTTGCTGCTTATCATTATATTTATATCTTTTTCTCACTTATCTTCACTTGTATCATTGTTTCTCAATAATAAAAAAAATATTATTGGCGATATCTGATAACGGCGATTACCTAATTAGTATGAAATGAAATAAAATTTACTAGCTCTAGAGTGGTACAAAAGATCTTAAATAATTAATTAATTATTTTTTGTTATTATTATAACAAAAAAGGCTATCACTCAACCATAAAGCGTGCGAATATTAAATATTAATAATGATGTACTTTTGACGATTATGAGCTAGAAATCGAAAATCGCAGTTTTGGTTCGCAATCGAGTTACCACTAAACAATATATATTGTAAAATAAAACATCAACCTGTGTGCAATCGGGAGCGTATGAGTGAAATTCCACGGTTTATAGAAGCCCGAATTAAAACGAGTCTACTGTTACAAGTGTGGGAACAACCTTGCCCTCTGTCACACCGATACGTAACGACGTTCTTTTTTTTATGTGACTTATTAATAATAATAATAAAAAAGTTTATTATTATTACAATACACACATTAATATTTAGTTGGAAAACATAAAGGTATATGGGTGCCGCAGCTCACCAAAAAAGGCCAGGGTTCACTGAAAATTTACCCAGAGGGCAACACTGATTTTCAACCCACGCGGAACTTATTGTAGATTTGTCGCAGATGATAACTGCTTGGCCGAACAAATGGGGACCGCTGAGGGCTCTCGCCCGGTAAACGACGAATGAACACACAAATCACAAACGAATACTATCAGTCGTATCTAATTTAAAAAAAAAAAACGGACAATAGACGCTAATGATGTGTAATTAGTTGTACACCTGACGTGAGCTATGACACAAACACGTGTTTAGAATTTAGGTACGTACCTGCGAGTATATTATTAACCTAACAATATGGTATAATTAATAATTGTTAAAAAAAATAAAGATTCATTATGTTATTGTATGTGTGTTTAATTTTGTATTTTGTTATAAGTACTATGCAGGTAATTTAAGATACATTAAATTCGCAAATTATATAAAAGGATACGATGAGATGAGATTCATCGTAATTACATTTTACAAAAATAAAACCTAAATTAATATGCTTACAGAAAATAATCGTACGAGGGTATTTTTTTCTTTTTTATTAGGTACTTACTACAGAACCTCTAAACTAGAATGTTATTATTCATTATGTATTACACTGTGGTATAAATCTAATAGGCTGGTTCTCCCTTCGCGGGTTGGAAGGTCAGACAGGCAGTCGCTTCTGTAAAAAAACCGGACCTGTCAAATCTTCAGGTTAAGTAAGCGGATCCCGTGAACATAGGGTAACGCTATGGAGATAAATAGTTACACTGTGGTATAACAGTATGAATCAATATGAACAAACAACACATGTAAGTACGTACTTAGTAAATGTACAAATAATTATAATGTAAGCGCTGATCATATGGATTGATGATTGATCAGAAAGCACTGACCTGTGATTATATTAATTAATTCGTTTAAAAGCGCTTTACGCTTCCGGTACCTACTAGTTTGAAGGGTTATAATTATAATGATCAAATTATTATAGTTCATGACGGTAAAGAAATTTGTCTGTGTCGAGTAATTAGGGACACTTCACGCCCATCATCCATGTCGGGTAAGCTGCTAGTGTCACAAGATAGGATTTTATTGTGTCAGACTTTCAGCAGCTTATATTTATTTATCTACTTACTTAACCTATTTATTAGATAAATACTTCACGCCTATATCCGCCGAGTAACTTGAGGTGTATAGAGGTAGTATACACATCCCCTCGCCAGCTATGTTTAAACTTTAAATCCCATGTAATAGGGTGACCTATGCCATATACCACAAATCCTGGGCCCATACCGGCTAATTCGCCGAACTTCGGCGACTTGAAAACGATTCAGATAAATCGAAGTTCGGCGTTTGGTACCGGGTAATTGTTTTAAGTTTACGCGGTTATTATCATAATTAAAACACATAACACATGCAAGTGCCATGCCACCAAAAGCCACCACAAAAGTGCCACTTCCAAAAGTGTCGAAATATCGGGAGTCTCATATCCCTACTTTAAACGCGGTAAGAACCCGTTATTATGTGTTTTCATTACCGGGTAATTTCCGATGTTCATTGCAATCTGGATGAAAATCGATCTATAGATAATACAGACGGACCCAAATGTGAATTCAAACTCAAATGTCGAATTCAGTAGTTTACAGCCCGGGCCGGGTTTCGAACCCGTGACGCTACGATTTAAGACACGTCACACATTCTCAGACCAAGGCTATCCCGGATTTCACGGACTTTAGATGAAAACTGCGCGTAGATAGACAGCTAATGAGAAACTACCTATGCAACAAACCTGAGCAATTACGTTATAGTTAATCATGTCTATGATTATTCTAGCTGCGGACGAATAATAATACAAAGTAGAGGGATCAAAAGGTCAATTGATAAAGCTAAAGATGAGCGTCGGGTTTTCAAAATTATTCCTTTTTTGGGCACAGTACATCGTTTTTGCAGTGATTGACTTATTCAAATCTCACTATTCACTTATTTTCATTATAGACGATGAGGCGTCGATATTCTAATACAAAAATGCAATGTTCTATTGTAGGTGTGATAATTTAGACTTCACACTCTAAACCCCACCGACTTGCTTTATAATTGAAAAAATAGGATTTTTTAAGCGTCTCTGTAGCTGCTAGGTCGAAAGTTATTGCTCTGAAATTCATCCTTATTAGTCATACACCTTATTACATCCTTACATCCTTATTAGTTAGGTGGACCGACGATCTGGTGAAGGTTGCGGGAAGCCGCTGGATGCGGGCAGCGCAGGACCGATCGTCGTGGAGATCCTTGGGGGAGGCCTATGCCCAGCAGTGGGCGTCGTACGGCTGATGATGATGATGAGTCATACAAAAAGTATCAGAAGATAGGTAATAAGAAAGTCCGCTGGCTAATAAGGTGTATGACTAATAAGGATGAATTTCAGAGCAATAACTTTCGACCTAGCAGCTACAGAGACACTTAAAAATCCTATTTTTTCGATTATAAAGCAAACTTAATTCTGTCAGGCCCATATAAAATTTTGGGAGGGACATTTAATTTTCTGCCTAAAATTGACGTGAAAATGTGAGGTACATTCTGATGTCTGATCAAGCTGATCTGTCACTTTGGGCAGCCATTCTGATGTTCACGAAATTAGTCAACGTGAGCTAAAGGGGGTAATGATGATAAGACTACATGTAGGTAGGTTGTAGGTAAAGTAGGTAGGTTTAAAACCTGTGAGGTAAAATTTGCATAATTACTTAACCAACCAACCTTTTCCATTTGAATACTAGGCCTAACAATCTAATGGGGTATTGTTAGAAGATGGTGTTACGATCAGAAGTGCCCGATAGGGATATGTGTAACTATTTATACATAAGCACACGGTAGTAATCCCTACAAGGTTACACAAAGATAGAGGTCAGAAGAAGAGAAGTAGTCCAATCATTTGGTAGTAAAAAAGGAATGGAAAGTTTATTGTAAATTTTGAAAATGAGGAACTATTCAGGCTCCGTTCCTCAAAAACAATATATATGGCACTGGAAAGACT
Organism: Pectinophora gossypiella; assembly: GCF_024362695.1. Taxonomy (NCBI): domain Eukaryota; kingdom Metazoa; phylum Arthropoda; class Insecta; order Lepidoptera; family Gelechiidae; genus Pectinophora; species Pectinophora gossypiella. The sequence continues at coordinate 8,571,218 of NC_065420.1, read as the reverse complement.
TTCCTTCTTTTAACCTTCTAATTTCATGGATTTGAATTTTATATTTCAAATGTAATGTATTTATAATTTAAAATTTGTCGCATAATCAGAAACATACGTAACTTCGTCACGTTCAACTAGGCGTTTAAGTGAATCTGACCAGGTCCAAACGAACCCATTACACTAGCGGCATTGCCCCGTTGCACAGCCACTGATAGGCGTTGGACCAGGTAAGACGCAGACCTAGGGTCACCCCCTCTGACTTTGAGGCTCCGGCCGATCTCCCTTATCAATTCCCTAGCCCTCAATTTTATATAATTTTTCAATCGATTGCTATTAGATGACAAATTTAAGTAAGTACCTAATTAATTACCTATTATGAACTTGTTTCACTGTTTTGAAACACAGTTCTAGGTATATTACCATCTACATTTGCAAACTGTTCATTTACATTGCCATCCTGTAAAGGTAATAAAGCTTACATAGTCAATGGTGCCGATTCCCGTACACACCATCCAAGTTTATAATAGTTATACCTGTCATTTTCTTATCCGCCGAAAAGAAAAGGGACGGGTAATCGACAGGCATAAAATTTATGGAACACACGTCAATTTTACGCAGAAATTAAAAAAAAAACCCTTCCAAGATTTTATATTGGCCAATAACCCGACAGAATTGAGTTGACAGCACACGTGAAACGGATTGCATATGCGCGAGATGTTATTCTTTCATTTTAAAATTAACAGTTGACAACCATCTGTCACTCGCCTTGTCGGCGGACAAGAAAATGACGGGTATAACTTAAAATAAAAGTAGGTGTCTGCAGGAATCGGGGCCAATGTTAACAGTAGCTTAATCGCCTAAATATTGGTATAATATCCGCCATTTTGTCGGCTCTTCTTCACTGCATCCATTATACACCATTTCATCTTTGATAGGCACTAGTGAGACCTAATTGCAGTGCAATAGGGTTTAATGCAGTCTTCAGTTCATGTCTTTAGGTGGAAAAAACTGGTGCATTATAAAATTCGAATTAACTGCACTTGATCGAACATAATATTGCCTACTTATAAACACTTAAATGCTTATTAATTGTATTGCAGAAAACTATAGGGGATGTGTTTATAAAATATCACGTAGTTAGTAAGGATTAGGGAACTAAAGTGCCTATATCTATGGGGACGTCATCATCCCCTTAGCATTTTTTCACAGGGTCCGCTTACTTTAACTGACGATTTAACAGGTCCGGTTTTTTACAGAAACGACTGCCCGTCTGACCTTCCAACCTGTGAAGGGAAAACCAGTCCAATCCAAGTCCAGGTTAGGTCACATTCCTCCGAAAATGCATTTCTCGGGAATGTGGATTTCCTCACGATGTTTTTCTTCACCGCTGAGCACGTGATAATCATATAATCCTAACATGATTTCGAAAACAAATTTGACAATCATTGGTTTAGGTCTGTGCGGGATTCGAACCTGCGACCTCTAACTAACGATGGACGGACGGACGGGTGATGTAATAATTAACAAATAATAAAATACACGTGCTCAAAGTAATGGTGATGATCCTGACTCCTGACTATCATCGATCTTGTTTAATACTATTCACCATAAAACATGCAACCAGATCTCGTCGTTCGGTGGCTGCAAAGAAGTATTTCAACTTGCACTGGAGTAATTATTTTGAAGTCAAACCACGTGTTAAGATCTTTTGGTAATCGTAGGTAATTATACTTATTTTGATTTCAAGCAAAAGCGGCCATTGCCTCTAAATTATACTACTGTAATACTTGTGTATGTACCCATTGCGTCGAGAATTACCACATGATGTTGTAAATAAATTATGAAAGAATGTAATATGACAGATCATATCAATAAAAGCAAAACATTATATAGGTATCTACTTAACTAAGAAATAAAACAAATGAAAGCTGCAAGTCGCAACTAAGTTCATTATTTACCTTAGAAGTAACAGTTGAACACGGTTTCGTGAAAATTGACATTTAAATGAGATAGAACGCGGCACATGTAAAACAAAAACACATCGTAAAGTAACGCCGGTTTATTGCTTTCTATGGAACATGTAAACACATACTATGCTATTATGTCATTTCGTAGAAATTCGTACACCTGTACATTGTCAAGCTTTCTGGGTAGGCAAGGTTTAATCTAAATTTAAGATCGTTGATTTTGAATAGACGCTCCCATTGAATAAGATTTTTATATCGCTTACACAATTGATTTCTAAAGCGCTCAATATCTATGTTAATTCCATTACTACAGCGACACACATGTTACTAACTAAAATACCCAGGCGTTTAGATAAAGAGGTCATCTATTAATAGAAAGAGATAGCATGACAGGGAACGTGTATGGTTATTTCACGACTACTGTCATGTGGTAGCGTGGCCGAGCGGTCTAAGGCGCTGGTTTAAGGCACCAGTCTCTTCGGAGGCGTGGGTTCGAATCCCACCGCTGCCAAGATATTTTTGTGTACCTAATTAAGGTATTTATTTCAATTGTATTATCTCGCAAGACAACAAAAAATAATATTATTTTTAATCATTAAATATTTTTAGTGTATTTTTCTGGTTTTAGTGTTTTAAGATAATAAAATATTTAAAAGAAAAAGATAGGTGATTAATGATGATCCGAAATGCTAGTGAGTATGCAATGATACTTGCTAATGGTAAGAATGATACTTAAATAAATTAAATTTAAATAATACTCAAATAATTTCTTCCAAATACCTACGATAAGAATAACCTCGACCTCCTAGAGTCGACTGAAGTGTAAGTATATTTTATTGGTTTCTGTTTTGTCCATAATCCATAAGTTTATAAAAAAGCTATCTAAGTAAACGTTATATTTTAAATTTCATGACACCCCTAGTAAGTGCAATATCAGGTGAAAGCAGCACCGTCTTTGTTTAAAACATAAATAAAATTCTTTTTATTTCAAGATTATTCTACACTGTAAGTACGTTCCCACCTTAAATAAAAACTAAAATATGTACCTATACTTAAAAAAATATTAGAACAATAAAAACAATTCCATAAAAATTAATTAACTGATGTAACATGATAGAGTCATTAAACGTTATCTGTTTCGCCTAAAGAGACAAAAATGCTGATAGTCAAATTAAATTATAAATACCAAATATTATCTCTACCACAAATTGCGATATCGATAGGATAAAATGTATATTAAATTCTTCAGATTCTTCTTTTCGCCAATTAAGTTAATTTTCTTACCATCAATAAATTTATATTTATTGTATCAGAACATACATATCTATTGATGCTAATTTTAAACAATATTAGATAGGTATAAATATATAATATATTAGTCCGTTATGTCGAATTACCATAATTATGCAAATTACAAATATATCCAAAGTCCAAATACTAATGATACAGTAGGTATATCTGCTTTAATCTCTAATAGGTATTTACTATTTACACACAGTAGCAGTAAAATAATATGTGACTAATTGAGAATACATTATCATTTAAGTATATTTAAATACCCAAACTAATTTCAGCAGATCCCCAAAACAAACTTATAGAAGCTCAATAAAAGGCCGTAATATGAAATCTGATTTGATATCCGCCCCTACCAATATTTCATTTACGTTATGACACAAGACGGCCCAATAGAATTTACTTGAGCAGCAATCAAATCGTATTCCTTAATGAGCTCGAGTACCGGATTAATGAAGCGCGCCCAGCGAGGCATCCCCGTGCGATACCACGGCACATGTGCGCACCTGCAGCCGCCATTTACCCGACACACGCGGCGCGCGCGACAGCACGCCTCCCGTATCACTCGCGAAAAAATCGGGACAAGAAATTACGCGCATCACTATCCGCAGGTCGATGACCCGCGAATTAGAATTCGAATTTTAATTTAAATTTTTTTTCTTTCGTTATATATTTTATTTTTCTAAAATGCAACAGATAAGTGTTTTATTATGGCCGGAGACAAAGTGGACTCATGTGAGCATAATTAAATTTTAGTTCGCTTAACACGTCAAAATGGTCTATTGTTCTGCTGTTTGAAAGCTTCGCACGGTCTACCCTTCAGAGAAATTGTTAGGTAAGAAGATTTTCTAAATATTCTTTCAGTGTTTTGCGATTTTTACTTGTCTGTATTTTCTTTTTAAAATATCTACCACCTAAAGTGAATACTCGCATAATTCGTAGGTATATATTTATGTTTTATAAAATAAGACTTCAGTATGTTATCCATATTATAATAGGTATTACCTATACCGGTAGCTCTATTAATATTTTACCGCCAAACTTCACCCGCCTCCGTCAAAATGGAAAATCAAATTAGTTTATAAGCCATTATAATAGTTATGGAGAAAGTGTGCGGGTTACCCTTGACAATGCAATATCAGGTAGCTGTCAGTAGTGTTCTGATAATATTGTTCCACCGTTCCCACGTAAAGAGAGCTATAGGCGAGATAATTGATGAGCCGCATGCACTACATCGTAACTGGTGTTTCTACGTTTCACTAAACACTAATAATGAATTCCGATAGAGATTGCAGGGTTAATTGCTTTTTTTTCTTAGTTATGTGAAGGGTTAATTATTGTCTGTGCTGAGGAAGTGAATATAAAAGTAAGGTTGCCTTTATTTTCTTTTATAGTGGTTAAGTGTCGGTACACTTAGTAAAAAAGTTGGATGATAGATATTGGTGATACAGTTATGATATAAAGAAAGAAAGAAAATATTTATTCGCCAAAAAATATTGTTAAGTGGTAGTTAATAATTAACAATAGAATTATAAATAATGCCGAAACTGATACCTATGAAATAATGTGAAAATTTCTTTATGTAGGTATTGTTTTTCATATAAATATATAAACGGAAATTCATGTTTGTATGTTTTATAATAATGATGAGCTTTTAACACAAACATATACGTAACATAAACATCATACAATATATACCCAAAGACTGGGCATTAGCTTTTGGTTCATTCAAATTGTGTATTTTATTTATTTATAAACGTTGCTTACTTTCCAACTAATATGTTTAAACAATAGACAATATTGAACAGGGTTTACTGCAACAATAATTTGTATCCTGTCCAACTGTGTAAACAGCCATTGATCAATCAATTGAAAAGGTCCAACTTGTAAATACACCAATAACTATTATGTAAACAAATAAATATTTATAAAAGCTATTGCGTTAGCGACAATCGATAAAAATATAAATAGTCTGTGCATAAATATAACCTTTGTCATTTTAGATTGAATGATTTTAGTAAAAACATTTAAAATAGCCGCGTAATGTTCTTAAAACTTGTTCAGTTAGGGGTCATTCGACACTTAGTTTTTAAACTTGACTCTTATTTTGCGTTATATAGGGAAAGTGAAGGAAATTATCGTATCTTATCTAATAGGCAAAAAGCTCGAATGCTCCTTTTATTTAATTAACTATAAAATAAAGTGTATTGGAGGATTTTTGTGACGTACTTATTGTAGATCTTTCGCAAATGGCATTAACTACTTAGCCAAAAGTTAAAAACGAGGAGTGGGTGTACGTACGGTCACGAGCATTAATATGTATACACTTTGGTACCATCTCACATTAACTTTTTTGACAAATTGAACTGTAAGTCTCACTAAATGTCAAATATGTTAGTGCGACAGAGTCCTAAAGTGGGTACATTATAGTGCTCATGACTGTACACACCTGTGTCTACTCCTTCGGGGATACAGGCGTGATGCTGTCTATATTGTAAATAATATATATATCTGCGTGTTTACACTTCAATAGAAAAATGCAATATTTTTAATCTCGACTAGTCTTATCTGTCGATTTATGTATGTTGCGCATCTACTAATCAATGCAGAAATAGCTCGCTGGAGTCGGCGCACTGGCATTGTATAATTAGCCATAGTGTTTCACCCCACTAGTCATTATACTCGTTGCTATGGGAAATATAAGAGAATGCACATGTTTTATGCTTTATACCTACAAGTTATAAAGGTGTAAGTGATTTATTTCAAACTCAAAAATCTCTTTTTTCAAATCATTTTTTTTTTTGACGTGACTTATTGTAGATTTGTTGCAAATCCGGACAAGATCTTTATTCAATGGGTAACATAGTAGTTGCACGTTGAATAGCATTTTTTATGTAAATATATCATATATCATATAAAGTTTTCATTTACGTTCCAGAGTTAGCATTAAAAAATGCAATTAAGTATGTAGGGTTATGAAAGACGATTGACTTTGACTAGGGATGCTCGACTGAACGACCACCTCTTAAAAGACAGAGCAATGGCTTAAGCTGAGCGTAGAGGATGTCCATCACCGCAACATAACTCCTAGGATCAACATTTTACTTATATTTTAATTATTATTTTTCTGTACTTTTTATGTTTCTGTTAATATGTAATTTCGTGTAAACTTTTTTTCTATTGTTTCTTTCTTTCAATGAACTCATACGTTTTATTTGCCTCACAAACATAATATAGGTAACTACTAATTTATTTTATTCGTAATGTTAAACTAGCTATTAAAGTACCTACTTACCTATATTAGGAATGAAATCGTTTTGAAAAATATCCTAACTTAACGCTACTAAAAATTATTGACAGACATTTTTTTGAAGCAATAAAGCACACTGCATAGTTCGTGTAATGTCTGTGTACAACCGTATTCTCAAAATGTTCACACTAGACAATGCAATAACCAGCGCATAATTTTGTTTACTGAGACATTAAATATTTTATTGTTGGCAGTCAACCAGCATATTAACCTAAACTTTTCACTTGAAAAGTGAAAGAAGCCATTCATGAAACGACTGATAGAATATAGTCACAAGTATTTTTCGTTTGAGCCATAAATACAAAACGTAAATGGTATTCAATAGATACTAAGCTTACTAGCTACAGTTGAATGTTCGGTTGTAAAATTCACTGTAATCTTACTTCGCTCAAGTACACGAATGTAAATTCTAATATTTTACACATTCTAAAAACGCTGTGGAGCGGCCAAGTATGCTATATGCGGCAAATCTACAAAAAGTCATGTCAAAAAGACATTGAGAAGATAGGTGTTTATGAACATAATATATACAAGACATTTACAAGGGAAATAAAGTTATTCTAAAGTGGGCAAAGGCGGCCTTATCGCTAAGAGCGAACTCCTCCAGAATACCTTCGGCAGAGGATATAGTACACTTGTACTACAGCAGAGTAGCGCGCAAAAAAAATAAAAAAAAAATACGAATTTATTTCATTTTACTAAATAATGATCAAGAGCAAATAGATGGACTAAATTGACTTCTGTAGTCTCTCTGCTTGGCCCGATGGGAAATACTTAGGCGTGAGTAGATGTATGATCGACACCATTCATAAACATACAGTCATAAATTATGAGGATTCAACGCATAGATATCATTATATAATTAATACGTCCAATTACTATTTTCACTTGACTGACGATGACGAATAAGAAATTCCATTCATGGATATCGCAAAATTAATGTAATATGTATGAGGTCAAGTTTTAAAACTAATCTGAATTTTGCATATTTTGTGGCCTCCTAATTATAGACGTCAACTTCATCCGAATTTGGAAGTATGTGTGAATAGCTAAAAGGATTTCTAATGATAAGTACAGAACAGTACTGGGCATGTGTATCCTTAAGTATGTTTGTAGTACCGCCTCTTGAAGCCGAAGGCGGTGCCTTGGCGAATGTGTTCGCGGTAACGGTAGGTGTTGTCCCCTCCCACATTGGCCACCTCACCATCTGGCCATCATCGGCTACCGTACCAACTGTACCTGGTTAGGCTATTACACTATTTACCTACTACAGCGATGCCTGAGTCACGCTATCCGTCATTATCTAACTTTATGATCGAAGCGATGAAAATCGGACGATACCGCGAAGGAGAGTTACCTGTACGGTAAAATCGTTCGATATCTTTTTAAGTGACTTGGCAAATTAAAAAACAAATTAAAAACGCGTTGGTATCGGGTGAATATGCCAAGAAATGCGGGTAAGATCTTATCAATGCAGAGCAAACGTCTCAAGTTCGCGAACTTTGCATGCCTAAACATCTTAACGTCACTTCGTTTCATACCTTTACAGCTTCAAAAGCTTTCTCACTTATCGCAATGCGATTAAGATAAAATTTCTTATAAAAAAATTAGCATAAGAGTAATTAAAATGCCCCCCGTTATGGCGGTACTATTCGGCGAACGTTACATACGGTAACGGCACACGAACTGTATAACGGACAACAATTATAACAATTTCTGTAACAGCCTCTTCGAATGTAGAGCGATTGACCACTTGAATATTAAATTTAAGCTTCTGACCATCAAGTACCTCTAGACACTTGACTTACTGTTTGCTGAATTAAATCATGTAAAAAATTAAAGTATAAATTTTGAAATATTAAACTAAAGACTTGACACAAATATCGCTTGCCATTTATATCAACCACCAGTGGTATAATAAGCAAGAAACTGTCGATAAACCGATTATCATGCATTAGATAAAGATACTCCCAATATAAAAACGCGGATCTAAGCAACGCGCATTGATCTCAAGCCGGTATTGTTGTAGAAACCATCCGAGAAACGCAACCAGCGCCAACTTACATTCTTTCTCATGCACTTCTGTAATAAATCGTCAGAATATCGCTTCTAGTTAGCAGTTTACAATTAAAACACATTGTTGTGAGCGTTTCGCGGTGCTTGACTTCCGATCAACAGATTCATAGAGAGCCAGGGAAAATTGTTGCCTCGCGAGATATTGTCAGTTTCTTTTTAAAACGGTACATCAAAATATAACATCACTATTCATTTGATATTCTGCTTATGTAATAACCCATGATAATGTCAGGGTGGTAACAGGACAGACGTTTGTAAATCTTGTAGATATAAGAACTGGTGCAGAGTCTAGACTAAGGGTGGTATTAATACACTAATCTCAGCTGAGACTGCCTTCAAGGTCATGCTCAAGTCCCTGTTTTATATAAGAACTGTCACATTGACATGATCTTGAAAGCAGTCTCGAAGCTGAGATTTTAATACCACCCTTAGAAAGAAAGTGCAGTGAAAATACAGTGTATAGAACACTACGTAATGAAACGACACTCAGACAGATTGCATGTGTTATGTCACCCTATCTATTGCCTGCATACACGGAGGTTTATACTTTAATTAGGTACCAGTACGACAAAACCCTCTGGAGCAGAAGGTAAAAATGTACAAATCGAAAAAAATCTACGTCTACGAAACAAAATGTTTAAATAGCAAAAGGAACAGATCCTGACATCCTATCTATTGCCTGCATACACGGAGGTTTATACTTTAATTAGGTACCAGTACGACAAAACCCTCTGGAGCAGAAGGTAAAAATGTACAAATCGAAAAAAATCTACGTCTACGAAACAAAATGTTTAAATAGCAAAAGGAACAGATCCTGACATTATATATACCACCCTTAGAAAGAAAGTGCAGTGAAAATACAGTGTATAGAACACTACGTAATGAAACGACACTCAGACAGATTGCATGTGTTATGTCATCCTATCTATTGCCTGCATACACGGAGGTTTATACTTTAATTAGGTACCAGTACGACAAAACCCTCTGGAGCAGAAGGTAAAAATGTACAAATCGAAAAAAATCTACGTCTACGAAACAAAATGTTTAAATAGCAAAAGGAACAGATCCTGACATCCTATCTATTGCCTGCATACACGGAGGTTTATACTTTAATCAGGTACCAGTACGACAAAACCCTCTGGAGCAGAAGGTAAAAATGTACAAATCGAAAAAAATCTACGTCTACGAAACAAAATGTTTAAATAGCAAAAGGAACAGATCCTGACATTATGTTTTAAATTTAATTGGTCATTATGCCATATCATTAAACTAAAACCTTATACTTATAGAAAATGTCAAAGATGTTACACAGATGACCTTACTCCCAAATAAGGAAGAATCCGTATTTCCAAAAGCGTTAGCATTTGATTTGAAATGTTGATTTGATTTGTTAAGTTCAGTTTCAACATTTCCGAATGTTACTCTTGATTTACGACTTCTACAATGAATTAAAACATCGGCCATCTTGGGGACTTTTGCTGATAGTGCTATTTTATTAAAATCACTTGATTAGTATTTAAATATCAAAGAACGGATCTTAAGATCACGTCCTCAAACTTTAAATTAATGCAATCTAATTAAAATGTAACACGTGTATCCGAAATCCATATTCATCTATTGGCAACATATTATGCAAATTGAAATGGCTTTAGATACATAAAGAAAGTTAATGTTTAAATAAATTAAATTGTAGGATATATTATAAACATGGAATAGTAGAAAACTACAAACTTTTGATGATGCTTTTGGTAATTTTTTTTGGGTTACGAATTTCAAAAGAAAAACAACGGAATTCTTAGGATCACTTTGTTATCCGTCCAACTGTTAAGACCCTTTATCTTGGGAACATGTAGAGTAGTGTAGAGGTATCTAGTTAAAAATGAACATTTATGTCTGGAGTCTCTTGAAGCTTTAAAAAACAATTTTCTAACTCAATATTTATTTTCATACGTTTAGTAGGGGAATCACAATCTATAGGGTACTTCCCACAGATCTAGAATCATTAAATTTGGCAAAAAGGAAGGTTTTACAGCACCATTAATCCTTTACTTGTAGCTGGTAAACGACCTATGTCGATATATGGAGACGATAGTTTTTCAACGTCAAAGTCAAAGCCTCCCTTAGGAACCCTCGGCGCACGAGTCGGTCCCACTAAACTAGCTTTTCTTCTTTGTCGTAGGAATTGATTACTGAAAATGCGCACGATGAAACGTATGGTATCCCATACGTGTATACCATGACACACCGATAAGCAATTGCAACTTGATTCTCTTGTCCGAACTAATTATACCGACAAAAGCATAAACAATTCTTCACGCTCTACTAATCCACCTCACTTTATAAAATTCGTAACAAAAATGTAATCACATAACGTAAACGGCAGACAGCTATTAACATAGTACAAGCGGAGAATAAAAAGCTATCATCACGGGGCTATACCGAATGTTGGTTATATGTCTGTGTGTCGTACACAGACGCACACAGCGGCAATATCTCAGACGTTGAAGGCTGCACACAGTGCTAATAAGTGTGATATTGTTCTGCTTACTTATAAGCCGCGTGTGATACCGATCTATGAAGATATATTATTGCTCTTAATATCCCATATATATGCACGCGCAGGCGTCTATGCGACCAATTCGTGACGAAAGCCACCTGTTACAACTCAGACACCGCACTTTTACCAGACGTGTTCGAGAGGCGTGAATCGTGATATGTCTAGATGTTGGACAATCACGGAAACGTTGTTTTGTGAAATTAAAACCGGATTTCTAGAGCTTGTAAAAGTTTTTAGCACTGTGTAGTGAAGCTAGCATGTCATGGGAGCAAGCTAGAGGCTGAAAATGATTACGAGCCGAAATCATGTCAACCTTCGGCGGCTCAATAATAACCCTGACACCAGTGTTTATGAGGTTGGTAATCCACCTCACAACCCACACGATAGAAGAAAAAGAAATGTTCTATTACTATGTGCTACAGGACTGATGATTAATAAGGCTTACGCAGATAGGCACTCGTAGCGGCGGCGCGGAGCATAGATCTCAACAAACTTGGATGTGTGCTTATGTGGAACGCCTAATATACCTATTAAATTACCCATAACTTAATCCGTTAATCTACGATTACTTAATTAACTGAGAGTTCATTTATTACCCTAATAAATGATTAATGCAATAAATGGGCAAATAATAAATAATTAAGTGGCTACCTAATAGACATTGGAGATTAACAACTCATCATAATACCTAATAAATATCTCATCCGTTACCGTACTTACCGCAAATTGAACTAAAGTAAAAATGCAATTTAAATATAAAGTACGTTATTTTCACTATAAGCCCAACCATGTTATATTTGCTTGTTAACAGTGTATAGAGAACCTCTATTTGGCTAATACGTCTGGCCTCTATTTAAACATTGAAATAAGCGGTAGGTTTGCCTTAACGAACGAGCGAGCTTTTAAGTAGTTATTTGTTTCACATGGAGTAATATTATGGGAGGCGCGTGCGACGTGTCCATAATGAGGCCCAGTGTTGCCAGTGTAAACGTGATCGCACATTAATGTTGCCCACTTAACTATTCCAGCAAATAATATTATGTAAATGAAATTACTTTTTAATGCTTAGTAATTATCATTTCGCGATTTTAGTTATGATTACCTTTATACTCGTAACCATTTTCGTGGAAGAAGTTAGAAGAACAATATCGAACGTGAGTGAGGTAGGTCACAAATAAAACGGACACTATAAAATAATCTTCTTCTTCTATCGTGTGGGTTGTGAGGCGAATTACCAACCTCATCAACCCTGGTGTCAGGGTTACTATTGAGCCGCCAAAGGCCCCTGACATGACTCATTTATAACGACTACGTACTTACACAGTAAGTAGTAACCGGGACCAACGGCTTAACGTGCCTTCCGAAGCACGGATCGTCTTACTTTCGGACAATCAGGTGATCAGCCTGTAATGTCCTAACCAAACTAGGGACCACAAAGTAATTTTTGTGATATGTCCCCGCTGGGAATCGAACCCAGGACCCAGGACTATAAAATAATAAGAAGATACTTATTTATATTCCCTTTGAAGCAATTTTATAACATAACACCATGTAATAAAGTAACTGTTTAAGCTACATTACATAGAGTCTGAAGCGTTTTATAGCCTCTCAGGCTTATTGAACTTAAATCTGATGAAGATTCTCTTGTGAAATATGATAATTGTACCATATTAATGCCTTATTATACTTATTATTTCCAAAGAATATTTTCTTTTAGGAAGGAATTATAATACTTTAGCGCCTTAGATATAGGATTCTTTATTAGGCAATAAAGTTCTGTTAGACGCCTTAAAGGGCAAGTCAAGCAGGACATTCTCAACTCGCTCTTCTCCTCTTTATAACATCTTCTTCCCTTACTCCATTCTTCTAGTATGTTCTTCTTTATAAAGTAGTTATAGTACTGCCATAGTTTCCTCTTTTCTATAGTAATATATGCATGTACATACGTATTAATATATGATTATAATCATTATTTATTGTCTTCTATGTATTGCTTTTAATATAGTTTATGTTTGTTTTAACTAGTAGTTAAGTATTAATCTAAAACACAGGATATAAACCATCAGGAAAGGTCTCAACGTCAAGACAAACATTTTTTTTCTGTCTTTATTATTAAAGAGTTTTTACAAGAGGAATACTCTCACTTTGGTAACATTCCCGGAAAAGGCACAACACGTGACACGTTATGTGTTATTTACGACCACAAAACATTTCGATGTAATATAGTAAGTAGGGAAGAAGGGGAAGACCAAGAAGAGTTACATGGATTAGATTGAACAGAAGGTGAACGTCGTATCTTATAAGGAAGTATAAGAATGGAGAATGCTACACCGGCAATAGCGTGGCTCTTAAATTAATGATGATGATTAGTTAGTAGAGCATTGAAGTTAGTAATAGGAGAGATGTACCTATAAATAAATTTTAAATTACCTATTTCGTATGCACATAAATTACAAGATTTTTTATTAGAAATTTATTGGGAATAAATTCGCGTAGGTGATATAAAAAAGGGAAAAGGTAAAGTAACGAAATAGATAAAGTAAACAGTAAAGTGTATTGCCTGAGTTACCTATGTTAAACTTTACTTGACAAGACGACTTTAGCATTACAAAATTGTACTTACATAATTATATGAACAGTCTATTTATTCATTCGCACAGTATATTATCATATAAATTGATTCCATAAGAAAAGGTTTGTGAACCATGACTCGGTTCAGTGACGTTGAATCAATTATCTAGGTTAGACTAAATAATTGACTAGGACTAACGTTATAAAAAAAATAATATATGTATTTGCAGCCTTCCTCTCTTGTCTATTACTGTGCATTGGAGTGCAACAGGCGGGCTGCCTTCATTTGCAACCATACTTATTAAGGACTAGCTTTTGCCCGCGACTTCGTCCGCGTGGCGTGTTATATAAGAGAGAGATCTTTGTGTGTGTGGGAGTGCATACTTATGCAGTTTAGATTTTTTCATAATTTTTTTTCCCAATAACTCCCATTTTTCAAAATACAGCCAAAAATAAACTTTATATTTACTAAGGTATGCATGCATGCTAGATTGAATCAATTGATTGAATTGTTTTTTTTTTTAATTGATTGTTCATTGAGTTTTAATTTTAATACACACTTCCTCTCTTCCCTTCAACGTTGCTGTGCCCTACAGGGTCCATGTTTTAGTTCCTATGCCTATGTAACACCCCATTGTACTACATGGAATGCAATTAATAATTTAATTGAATTGAATTGAAAACATCTATCTTACGCGGTTTCGATTTTTTCATACAAATGTTTTTTTCCCGCTTACTCCCGTTTCCGTGGGAATTTTGCAATATCCTGTTGCAACTAAGCTTTAAGTTAACTAAGGTACCTGCATGCCAAATTTCAAGCGTCTAACTTAAGCGGTTTAGATTTTTCATACAAAAGGATTTTCCCGCAAATTTCCGTTCCCGTGGAAATTCCGGGAATTCCTTTCTTAGTGCACCTCTACGGTACCTAAGCTATGTCCCTTCCAAATTTCAAATGCCTACGTTTAGCCGTTCAGGCTATGCGTTGATATGTCAGTCACTGAGTCAGTCAGTTTCTCCTTTTATTTAGATTTGATTTTTTCATACAAATGTTTTTCCCGCTAACTACCGTTCCCGTGGGAATTTTGTAATATCCTGTTGCAACTAAGCTTTAAGTTTACTAAAGTACCTGCATGCCAAATTTCAAACGTCTAACTTGAGTGGTTTAGATTTTTCATACAAAAGGATTTTCCCGCTAATTCCCGTTCCCGTGGGAATTTCGGGAATTCCTTTCTTAGTGCACCTCTACGGTACCTATGGTACCTGCATGCCAAATTTCAAACGTCTAACTTGAGTGGTTTAGATTTTTCATACAAAAGGATTTTCCCGCTAATTCCCGTTTCCGTGGGAATTTCGGGAATTCCTTTCTTAGTACACCTCTACGGCATCTAAGGTACCTGCATGACAAATTTCAAACGTCTAACTTGAGTGGTTTAGATTTTTCATACAAAAGGATTTTCCCGCTAATTCCCGTTCTCGTGAGAATTTCGGGAATTCCTTTCTTAGTGCACCTCTACGGTATCTAAGGTATCTGCATACCAAATTTCAAACGTCTAACTTGAGTGGTTTAGATTTTTCATACAAAAGGATTTTCCCGCTAATTCCCGTTCCCGTGGGAATTTCGGGAATTCCTTTCTTAGTGTACCTCTACGGTATCTAAGGTACCTGCATGCCAAATTTCAAACGTCTAACTTGAGTGGTTTAGATTTTTCATACAAAAGGATTTTCCCGCTAATTCCCGTTCCCGTAGGAATTTCGGGAATTCCTTTCTTAGTGCACCTCTACGGTATCTAAGGTACCTGCATGCCAAATTTCAAACGTCTAACTTGAGCGGTTTAGATTTTTCATACAAAAGGATTTCCCTTCACTGCTCTGCTCCTATTGATTGTAGCGTGATGAAAAGTATACTATAACCTGTCCAGGAGTGTGAAGAATAATTGTACCAAGTTTCATTAAAATCCGTCCAGTAGTTTTTGTTTCTATAAGGAACATACAGACAGACAGACAGACAGACAGACAAAAATTTTACTGATTGCATTTTTGGCATCAGTATCGACCACTTATCACCCCCTGATAGTTATTTTGAAAAAATATTTAATGTACAGAATTGACCTCTCTACAGATTTATTATAAGTATAGATGAAGTACTCTTAACCAACAACATATTTATATTTATATTTGAATAAAGATTAATATTATTATGTTGATACAACTTAAACAAATTATTTCGACCAAATTTGGTACCATAAAAACGGTCATTGTGACTAAACCTTAAAAGATAGACATATGCCGTCGCGGACTTTTTTTTAGATCATGTATAGAGGAATAATTCTTTCATACATATTTTTTGTGTATCTTGAACCGTTTTCGCAGCGCACGCAAAGAAAGCCTTCAAAAATGAATAATTTTCCCCGTTTTTTACACATTTACCGCTCTGTCTTTGCTCCTATTGGTCATATCGTAATGTTATTTAGCCTATAGCCTTCCTCGATAAATGGACTATCCAACAAAAAAAGAATTATTCAAATCGCACCAGTAGTTTCGGAGATTAGCGCGTTCAAACAAACAAACAAACAAACAAACTCTTCAGCTTTATAATATTATTATAATTATAATTATAAATTATAATATTATAATTATAGTATAGATGGGACTTACTAAGAGCTTTTGTTTAGAAAGAGTTCTCTTCAGGTCCGATCCAAGATTGTTTTACGAGAACTGGTACGAATTGTACCAAAAATATCCTTTTCAAGCAAAATAATCACGTAGACAATGGCTAATACTTGTATGTAGTTAAAACCACATACATACTCACGCCTATGTCCCACCGCGGGGTAAACAGATCGTTTTAACTTCCTCAAGATGGATGAAAGTCTAACAAAATAAAGAGAAGCGATCATACACAGCCGTTAGGTAGTCGTTACATGAGCCATGTCATTAGCCTTTGGTGGCTCAATAGTATCCCTGACACCAGGGTTGATGAGGTTGGTACTCCACATCACAACCCACACGATAGAAGAAGAAGAGAAGCGATAGCGGGAGCGTTTCGGGGGCGAAACTATTTACAAAGTTCGAGTTTGTATGTTCACGCAGCCTTCTAATTTGTTGATTGCTCTCTCCCGATTCTCTCACGAAATGTTTCCACTATCTACAGTCTCAAATAAAAACCTATAAAGGACAATGCAATACACAATTCATTATTGCACAAAAGTAACATAATATAACACATGAATACCAATTAAACAAACGCACAAAAGGTGCCCTTATTGCTATGGTAGCATTTTTTCCAGGCAACCTTTGGGTGATAGGATATCATCATCTTCCTAGCGTTATCCCATTTATCACAGGGTCCGCTAACCTAACCTGAAGATTTGACAAGTCCAGTTTTTTACAGAAGTGACTGCCTGTTTGACCTTCCAACCCCCGAAGGGAAAACCAGCCCAATATAGGTTAGGTCACATACCTCCGAAGTGCATTTCTCGGGGTTTCCTCGCGATGTTTTCCGATATCGCTGAGCACGTGATAACCATATGTGATCAAAACATGAATTCTAAAACAAATTGGGTAATAGAATGTAATTAATAAAATAACAGTAGCGGGGGAGACAGTGCAAAATAATAAAATAAAGTTGTGTACTTACTTTAACTACTTTAAAAGTAATACTAGATACTTAGGTATTCCACCACTGATGCCATTAATCTCGTTAAACGAATGCTCCCGGTGAGTACCGTCCTTTACATAATAATATTGGTTGTGATACTCTGCGGTTTGCGAATTTATTCAAGTGTGGGAAACATACTGTGATTCCCTCTCTAGCATTAGCCTCATAACTAGGTTCACCACTCGAGTTAACTCGTTGACCGTAAGATATTATGGTGTTTGTGTAACTGTTTATTTTATTATTATATATATTTTTAAGACATCTTTTATTTACATTTAAAATATTGTACGGGTATTAAAATGGCAACATCTCAGAAAGCATTATTGCAATTTGACATTTGCGCATATAAAAGTAAGTGCGCAATGCAAACAAATCGTCCCTGACAAAGCATAAGGGCGTATCTCAGTTTTCCTAACTTTTCAGGAGAGCGTAAAAACTGTTTTTTTCTCCGAGTTCCTCAGGTTTTCAGTTCATAAAATCTAAAGTAATATAGATACAGCCATGAAATTTATAAGGTGGATAAAGGTTGAATTAAGGCATAGATTTATAGTTCTTACAGTTTCGGAAAATGCATGGTTTCCTGAAAAAAAGGCCTGAAAGTCACTAACGCCCCTTTGTGGCGCCTCTCTTAATAGGTATGGAGAGTTGAATATGGGCGCAAGTAGAAAGTGTTACTAATTATCCTATATTTTAAATAAAACACATTCATTACGAACGGCAAATTATTTATGTTTGATGTCGAAAACACAATTTGTCATCATTTAAAAACACTTAAAAAATATGGAACGTAGGAACATAAGAAGTTAAAATGTGTGCGTGTGTGTGTGTGTGTGCGTGTTTAAATGTACTTTCATGTGTAATATTTTATATCGTGTACAAAAAATAACAAAAACAATAAAGATCTAAGATCTGTGCAATTAAGAAACAAAATATTCTTAAAACTAAAGAGATCAAAATTTCAGACAGACCTTAGGCTACAATACATTAATAATAACATAATAATATGATATCATATCTTGTTATAACATAAGATAATGTATTGTAGCCTAAGGTCTGTCTGAAATTTTGATCTCCTTAGTTTTAAGAATATTTTGTTTCTTAATTGCACAGATCTTAGATCTTTATTGTTTTTGTTTTTTATGTTATACTGTTACTTATATATAAATTCCAGGACTGACCATTGAACTTGGCACCCATTTAGATCTCACTTCTTTTGTCGTTGAAGTCAACAACCAAGGCATTTATCATTATATTGAACTTGGCTCTCATATCATATTTATGTTTTTGAAAAAAAGAAAATTGCCAGTTATTTATGTATTCCTTTGTATTCATCTAATTACCTATCTGCATACCAAATTTTAACTCTCTTGGTCATCTGGAACTGGGTTAGAGTTTTAATATATATGTCATTCAGTCAGTCAATAACCGTAAATAGTAAATAACCGTTTGAGATAAGCTTATGAAATTTAGAACACATATGTACCTCGCAAGTCTCGATATATGAGCCAAATTTGATACGTTTATGTGAAAAAGTTTTTGATTTATGAGGATGTCAAAAGTGGCTCCAAATGGTTCGTGTAACATTACACACAGTGTGGCTCGCCAGTTCTGTTTCTTGAACATGGCTTGACACGCTGCCGCGTGTCTAGATAGAGCATCGATGACACAAACTGAATACTTCATTCATTCAATCTGTGACTTCACATGATTGCGGTACATATACATCGTTTCCGTAGCCTATGTTGTGCATTTTTTTGGATCCATGCGTTGTACATTGTAGATCGTCTTCTTCGAAATGCACTTTGCAGAGAAGAACGGAGCATCGAAAACATTAGCTCCTGTTCTGAACAACTTCTTTACAATGTCCTACTTCACATGATTGGTGGTTGTTACAATCTGGAGCAGATATATATATTTTGGTGATTTATGAGACGTCATATAATCAGGCATGTAGTCACCGAGGTCTCACAATTCAGGCGTAAAACTATTAGAGGGGCAGAAGGTTTCAACATCTTCGTAATCACGATTTATAATCTTACATACCACTGGCTGACCTGAATTCATATTTTCATGAATTTTTAACAAGTTTTGAATATTATCAGGAAAACTCTCGTTTTCATTTTTGTTTGTTCCAAGACTTGATTCGAATAAAATGTTTTTTCTGTTGTGACATCTAAGACTGGTTGTATGGTATTAGAAAAAAATGGGTTGTCTGTACGAAGCATTGCTGTGTCTTTTTCTATAAATTCAAGTCTGCTTAAATCACGTAAATCTTCATCGTCGAAATTAGTTAAGCTGGAAGTAATGAAACTGGCAATTGCCATCGTACTGTCTGAGGTGTCTACTTCAGCTGTCGACAGTGCAATAGATGAAACAGAAAGATGGTTTAAATTGACATAATCATTTTCATTATCTTCTTTATTAGAAGTCAAAGGATTACCTGAATTTTTACAACTTTTACTTGTAGGCACTTAAAAAATATGTATTTTGTTAACAAATAAACGAGAATGAAGTCACTGAGTAAGGGCGTATCTCAAGTTGAAGAAGTACGACATAATGGCGTATTTCAATTACGTCCTTTTGCATTGCTCTTTTTTTTCGTGATTTGAGATAAGCCCTTCCCTTAAATTCTTAAATACTGTGATTAGAGCTACACCCTTTTGCGACGTTATAGATCTCGTTTAGACGATCAAAATGGTATAAATAACTCATTTTTGCAAAAAACTGAGATACGCCCTTATGCGGTGTCAGGGACGAAATGTCAAATAGCAATATTGCTTTCTTAGATGAATTGCTTCGATGTGGCCATTTTAACCTCCCTGGTATAGGAAAAAATTATAACAAGTTGATTGTTTTCTTGATTTTAAATGATTGTCTGTTGTTCTTTACGACTATGAAATCGACCATAAATATTGCACTAATATTTGCACAAAACTTCTCTGTTGGTTACTAAACTGGTATTTGAGTGCAAAATGAATATTTTTTATCTATTATTTATTGTTATGCCCACCTATTATTAATAAAATAGATCCCGCTGGTTGTTCCAATAATTTACGGTTTAGGTATTATGATTTTATAATTGGGACACTATATGTGAAAGCTGATAGATATCTATAGGTCTATCTTAAACAACAAAGTCTTATTTGATGCTACTTCTGATTCCAAAGAAGAACATACTATATCCAATTCGTTAGACGCGGTTTCAATTTTGATATTCTGTTTTGTAGACCTTTTTATAAATGAATTTAATTACAATTCAGAAGTAGCACGAAAAACGGTCTGGTCATTAACCCAAATCACACATTAAAAGTACAAGAAAACAGTATCGTACATTTAATTCCTATTAATATTTCTCAAAGTACCTACATATCCGGTCGAAAACCAGGAAGAAAAGCTCAACTTGCGAGTATGGGCAGTTATTACCACGCTCTACCGACGATCAGCCTAGCATAACGCACACTTGCACCCGTCATAATAAGCCCATAACAAAACTATTCCTTACCCACCTTAATATAAAGCTCAAATATTATATAAAACTTCTCTGCACTTATATGATTCCTCAGAATAATTGGCCTCTAAGTGAATGAACTACGCGCATACATTATTTGTGTAGTAACCTTAAGTAAATTTATTCTAAGTAATTACCTGTCCAAATAGCGGGTTTTATGGATATTGGGGGATACGCAAACGAGATAATTTCGGGTGACAAGAAAGAGCAATTACATTATTTGTTTACGGGGGCATTAACATAATAGAGAGTAAATATGCAAGTCTAATGGATAGTTAAAGATAAATCTCTGGGTTCCGTTTACATGCGCAGTGTCTCTCTCTGTATTGCTATTCTGGCATGACTTCAAAGATTTTGAACGTCTGGTCATTCTAAATTTCACATGAGAAATAAGAAGTACTCGACCTCGACACATCAAAACAGCATTTTATGTAGGTAATGGATAAAAATAATTCACGTAAAATAATTAATCAACCCACAGTACGGAACACGGAACAGAAACAGCCTCTGTGGTCCAGTGGTTGACCGTTGAACTCACGATCCGGAGGCCCCGGGTTCGAATCCCGGTGGGGACATATCACAAAAATCATTTAAGATCCCTAGTTTGGTTAGGACATTACAGGCTGATCACCTGATCGTCCGCAAGTAAGATGATCCGTGCTTCGGAAGGCACGTTAAGCCTTTGGTCCCGGTTACTATTTACTGATGTAAGTGAGTAATCGTTACAAGAGCCATGTCAGGGGTCTTTGGCGGCTCAATCACAACCCTGACATCAGGGTTGATGAGCCTGGTATTCCACTTCACAACCCACACGATAAGAAGAGAACCCACAGTAGAACAGTTTGTACTGCTCCATAGGCCAAACGCTGGATGTGTTTACTCGTGTTTCTATGAACATAGGACAGACGAATTCTAGTAGGTACAGTAAACATTTTTACGTCCGTAGATTGCCCCATAAATAAATCTAATTTTCTTAAACTTGATAATTTTCTTAAACTTGATATCACACAACTCACTCCGCATTAGACGTGGCGTGAATATTGAAATATTCGTAATAACAGTCTCACTCTGCCTGTCACACGCATTTATCTTGCACCAATGATAGTTGTCCACCGAATCGCCATAGAAGTATGTCGTCTGGAAGTGTCATGCATGTTTGTCTAGATATAAAGTCATGTTTTTAGATACATCTATTCGTGTATTCGTGGAGGAGCTCGGTGGCGCAGCGATAAACGCGCTCGGTCTGCGATTGTTGAAGTTAAGCAACTTTCGCAAAGGCCGTCATAGGATGGGTGACCACAAAAAAGAAAGTTTTCATCTCGAGCTCCTCCTTGCTTCGGAAGGCACGTTAAGCCGTTGGCCCCGGCACCATTAGCAGTCGTTATTAACCATCAACCCGCACTGGGCCCGCGTGATGGTTTAAGGCACGATCTCCCTATCCATCCATAGGGAAGGCCCGTGCCCCAGCAGTGGAGACGTTAATGTGCTGATGATGATGATGATGAATTTTAAAGAATCTCTATTAAAGTAGGCATTCTTTATAGTTTATGACGGTCTTCTCTTTTTATTAGATTGATTAGACTGGCCAAAGAAATGGAGGGTTTTTTTACAGCAATTATGCGATATCCTTCAAGGAAGGAGTTCCATCCCATCTATATCTTAGTGCAAGCAAAAGTAGAATAAGCTTGTCCAGTGTCGCCTTGGGACGTTAGAGTTAATAATAATGCAGTCGCAATAACGCAGGATGTTACACAGTTGCTACTTGTATTTGTGTTGCATACTTGTATGTTTGTTTGTAATTATTAACGGGTACCTTGTTAGACACGGTTTACGTTGTCCTGTTCAAATGGAGCCATTTACTTACTTTAGCTTGTTAGAAACATAAACAGCTTATATACGTGTCACTGCTGGGCACAGGTTTCCCCTCAATCAATCGGAGCCAGAATTTCTAATGTAAAAAATCTGAAACCTACTCCTTAACTTAGAGCAGATCCCGGATACTTCATACAAAACACCTCATTTTACACATACGCTAGTCGCAACACATTGTCGTTATCGGACATGTGCAACTGTGTGTGTGACGTCTGACGCCATACGATTTAAGACTATCATAGTAAGATCGACGGGGATGAGGTAAACCTAGCTCAGCCCACTTATTTAAATTTTAGTAAATAATATTTTAGTTCGATATTTTATCGCAAGTTTTTCTATGACGTCACGTTGGACGTTTTCATAAAA
The DNA here is from genome assembly GCF_024362695.1 of Pectinophora gossypiella. Taxonomy (NCBI): domain Eukaryota; kingdom Metazoa; phylum Arthropoda; class Insecta; order Lepidoptera; family Gelechiidae; genus Pectinophora; species Pectinophora gossypiella. Next base: position 8,548,058 of record NC_065420.1, on the reverse strand, counting down.
AATCCCAAATTCCACACCTACATTATTTTTGTGACGTGCATTATTGTAGATTTGTCGCAAATGGCATTAACTAAACTAACTAACTAACTAAAATCCTATACCTGCACTAATAATATTAAGTTTGTGTCTAAGACTTAGTATATATTTACTGTGATATTACTATAAAAATATAGCCAAAGTGTAGAAAGCAGTAGCCTAAAGGGAGACATTGAAAGACATAGAATACAAAACCTACCCACTGACTAGATACAAAGATATTAAACGCAATTCTGTACCACGTTAGTGCCCTAAGAGCAATGTTAGCATTTATATTACAGGCTGACAACATCCATTATGGGCCTGTGTAATTGTTGCCTTGAACAATAGAGTGATAGGTCAATTTAGTCAGAAATAAACAAATGGGCTGGTGCAGTAACGGCTAATATAACAAAGACTTCAACTGTATAAAGTTCTTATATCAAACATTGAAATCGAAGTTCTTTATACTTTGTTAGTGACATCGTAACGAATACTGAGGGAGATAATTCGAAGTTGATATCGAGTGGAATTTCCTGTCGGAAATCGGTCTTTAATTATTTTCAATTCGATACTTTTGCAACAGAAAATTACATTTGATATCAATTCAGAATCATGGTCTGAATCGTGTCTCAAAATTTTCGTTACGATGTCACTAACACCCTGTATAGAGACTATTGAAAAACGTAACAATAAAAGATTCACGTGAATAAAGACATAACCTAAGCTTCCGACTATTTCATCCTCCTCTTCAATCAATTGAAGTAGTCAGAGGTACATCCATCGCAAGATTAACTAAGTACCCACACGTCACAGAGCTTTTTGTTCTGTTGTATGAAGAAAGAAAAAAACCTTCATACAATTATTTTTTCGCGCCAGACCCAAACCTAAGTATGGTTTAATTTATGATTATCTCAAAAACAAATCATAATAATGAAATTTATTTCTCTATTATTAACGGAATGCTTGCTCGTGAAAGACAAATAAGCATGAATAGTGCAGATATCTATCTGGTAATAACCACGTGTGCGCGTACGCATCTTATGATAGATAACATCGACTGATTGAATACCTTACGATGCAGTTAGATCTGGAGAACACTTTAATTATACGAGCAAATTATACCTGTATATAGGCTTCACTAGAGAATTGCTATTCACGAATGCATAAGCATGGTCATAAACGAATTAAAATGTACCAAGGTACTTAACTAATTTATGACATTAATCAGAACAATATTTTTAATTACGGCACTATACTACTTATACTTCGAATAGGCATAACGTAATAAAAAGTAAGTATCAATAATAATTAATAACAATAATTTTATGACTGATATTGACCTACCTAAAAGTTTAGGTCACTTTTTTAATTCACGTATATTTTATTTTGTAAATTGCATGGAAATCCTTTAATAAATACGATATAAATTCTAACAGAAAGCTCGGTCAGCCGTGGGTACTTATGACTACCTCAATTGTGATAATTATAAACGTGAGCTTATGTTATATTGTAAATATATAGGTGAGTTACATACCCACTGAAAATAGCTTTTTAACCTGTTCGTATTTTAATTTAATACATCTAAAGCTACTTGTCATAAGCCGGCATAAGCCTCTACAGTAACTATGTGATAGAGATTACGCTTAACCTCACGATGAAAACTAAAACGGTTTAATAGAATCAGGGAGACAAGTAGCCCCATAAAACTCTAAAGCTATCATTAATAATGAACCTTATTACTCTTACTACATCGTTTAAAGTTACATATTGTAAGTGCAATTTGAAACTGTAAGTAAATGTACTGTAATTTTAACTATTAATTAAATGCATAAAATATGTCTTGTATGAATTGGTTCACACCTTATTACATAGTATGGACATAATAAATTTCTTATTATCTATTACCTAAATTAATTAAAATTTTATATGACCTATAAGTAATTTACCTATAATAGACAATTTATGTTTCAATTAACATTAATTATGGGCATTTCTACGGGAAGAGCCGATTGAGTGATTCCAGTGAAAAAAGTACCTGTAGCATCTAATTACGTACTTGGAAAAAATACTCACGTATTTATAGGACTCTTGGCTTCGTGGAGAGTAATTTAGAAGACCGTAAAGTTTTATAAAAGCGTCAAAAAAAAATCCCGAAGTTTGAAAACGGGCAGAATTTGGCTTAAAATGACGTGAAGCCATTCCAGAATTGACTCGTTATTGCTTCATAACTTCTAAACTACTAGTTTCCAAAACATAATTCCAACGTTCACAGAACAAGGGATAGTTAATAAAGCTAAATACGTAATTGTGTTTATTGTGAACCTTTTAGTTTTAGTACAATAACATATTTTAATTTTGAAGCCAGCATGTGTCTCAATTCGGTGAAATTAAGTTTTGTCAACTTACATCACTAACTACGCGCAGTACTATCACCACTACCCGGTTCCCGTGGAGAGCCAGGTGCGCCCGAGTGCCCGAGATGTGTGGATGGGCGGACTGCTGCATAGAGGAGGGTTTTTCGAAGGGTCGAAATCGTTCGTTTTTTTTGGGGTAGTGTCAATTCTAAAATCGGTGGAAGATATTAATTTTGTTTTTCTACTCCTCTACTTTAATCTGGCATTTAAATAACCAAAAAGTCTAATATAAGTACATACATAATTAAACTCTTTGAAAAAGTGTACGCTCTATGGCCTATAAAAGCATTGTTTACAAAGTGTAACTGTACTATAATGTCGCCAAAAAAGCATTGTTGTTGTTTTTTTTTTTTTTTTGACCTGGAAACTGGCACCTTTACTTTGTTTGGTGCCATAGATATACTATAAAAAAAAAGTATACATTTGCCGCCATTTTCCCGCGCGTTGGAAAATAAATTGGACAAAATACCGATCTACATATCAACACTGCAGTAAAACCTACCAATGTACCCAATATTACCATATCACACAATACCATTCAAAATTTACATCTTCATTTTTATAAATAAAATTTTTCTTTGTATAATTTTTGTTTCATTTAAAATTACGTCGTCGTAGAAAAAGTATTGTATGCAACGTTGTATAACTAGGTCAAAAAATGCTCGTGGCGTCTCTTATTGCGATGTTCGCCAAGGCTCACATCGCAACTCACGCCACTCGCATTTTTTGACCCTTCTTATACAACTGTTGCATAAAATACTATTATGAAGTATTTATTATACTATATATAGCTACAAACCCATGTACCTATTGACTGACTGACTCACTGACATAATTGTTCTCCCAGAAGGAGCGTCGGGGGGTAAAAATAATGTATGAGAAAAGTGATCTGGATCTCCCGGTGAGTATGGGAAAACTTCCAGATCTTGGAAAACTGCTCCGCATCAGGGAGAGACCCTACGGCCTGGCGCAACTATCGCACCTAGAACGATTCTTTTTCCACAAAACCTACTTAATTCCTGGTCAAATTCAATCACTGGTGAAAAAAAATCAAAATGGAGGAAAAACAAGATGGCCGCCATACAAAATTTTGTTTTTCCAGAAAATGTCTCGTGGGTAAAAACTGTGTATGGGGGTGTAATTGGAACGTATTGTTGAGTATGAAAATACTTCTTGATCTTGAAAACCTGCTCCGCATCAGGGAGACACCCTACGGCCTGGCCAAACTATCACATCTGGATCAATTTTTTTTTCGCACAATGTATTTAAATCTTAGTCAAATTTTATCGTCGTTGAAAAAAAATCAAATTGGCGGAAAAACAAGATGGCCGCCATACAAAATTTTCGTTTTTCCCGAAAATGTCTCGGAGGTAAAAATGATGTATGGGAGGTGTGATCGAAACGTCAAGCTGAGTATGGAAATACTGCTTGATCTTCAAAAACTGCTCCGCATCAGGGAGACACCCTACGGCCTGGCAAAACTATAAAACCTGGAGCAATTTTTCTTTCGCGAAACATATTTAAATCTTGGTCAAATCCAATCCCCGGTGAAAAAAAAACAAAATGGCGGAAAAACAAGATGGCCGCCATACAAAATTTTCGTTTTTCCTGAAAATGCCTCGGGGGTAAAAATTGTGTATGGGGTTGTAATCGGAACGTATTGTTGAGTATGAGAAAACTTCTCGATCTTTGAAATCTGCTCCGCATCAGGGAGACACCCTACGGCCTGGCAAAACTATAAAACCTGGAGCAATTTTTCTTTCGCGAAACATATTTAAATCTTGGTCAAATCCAATCCCTGGTGAAAAAAAACCAAAATGGCGAAAAAACAAGATGGCCGCCATACAAAATTTTCGTTTTTCCTGAAAATGCCTCGAGGGTAAAAATGATGTATAGGGATGTGATCGGATCGTCATGTTGAGTATTTCAATACTGCTCGATCTTGAAAAACTGCTCCGCATCAGGGAGACACCCTACGGCCTGGCAAAACTATAAAACCTAGAGCAATTTTTCTTTCGCGAAAAATATTTAAATCTTGGTCAAATCCAATCCCCGGTGAAAAAAAAAACAAAATGGCGGAAAAACAAGATGGTCGCCATACAAAATTTTCGTTTTTCCTGAAAATGCCTCGAGGGTAAAAATGATGTATAGGGATGTGATCGGATCGTCATGTTGAGTATTTCAATACTGCTCGATCTTGAAAAACTGCTCCGCATCAGGGAGACACCCTACGGCCTGGCAAAACTATAAAACCTAGAGCAATATTTTTTTCACGAAACCTATTTAAATCTTGGTCAAATTCAATCCCCGGTGAAAAAAAACCAAAATGGCGGAAAAACAAGATGGCCGCCATACGAAATTTTCGTTTTTCCCGAAAATGCCTCGGGGGTAAAAATTATGTATGAGGGATTTGATCGGATCGTCATGTTGAGTATTTAAATACTGCTCGATCTTCGAAAACTGCTCCGCATCAGGGAGACACCCTACGGCCTGCCGAAACTATCGCACCTGGAACGATTCTTTTTTCACGAAACCTATTTAATTCCTGGTCAAATTCAATCACCGGTGAAAAAAAAACAAAATGGCGGAAAAACAAGATGGCCGCCATACAAAATTTTGTTTTTCTAGAAAATTCCTCAAGGTCAAAAAGTTATAATATATATAGCTACAAACCCATGTAGTGACTGACTGACTGACATAGTTGTTCTCCCAGAAGGAGCGTCGGGGGGTAAAAATAATGTATGAGAAAAGTGATCAAAACCTCCCGGTGAGTATGGGAAAACTTCCAGATCTTGGAAAACTGCTCCTCATCAGGGAGACACCCTACGGTCTGGCGAAACTATCGCACCTGGAATGATTCTTTTTTCACGAAACCTATTTAAATCTTGGTCAAATCCAATCACCGGTGAAAAAAAATCAAAATGGCGGAAAAACAAGATGGCCGCCATACAAAATTTAGTTTTTCCAGAAAATGTCTCTGAGGTAAAATTGATGTACGGAGGTGTAATCGGAAGGTCACGTGGAGTACGTAAATGCTTCTTGATTTTCAAAAACTGCTCCGCATCAGGGAGACACCCTACGGCCTGACAAAACTATCGCATCTGGAACTTTTCTGTTTTCACGAAACCTATTTAAATCTTGGTCAAATCCAATCACCGGTGAAAAAAAATCAAAATGGCGGAAAAACAAGATGGCCGCCATACAAAATTTCGTTTTTCCAGAAAACGTCTCGGGGGTAAAAACTGTGCATAGGGGTGTAATTGGAACGTCTTGGTGAGTATGGAAATACTTCTTGATCTTCAAAAACTGCTCCGCATCAGGGAGACACCCTGCGGCCTGGCAAAACTATAATACCTGGAGCAACTTTTTTTTCGCATAACATATTTAAATCTTGGTCAAATCCAATCCCCGCTGAAAAAAAAACAAAATGGCGGAAAAACAAGATGGCCGCCATACAAAATTTTCGTTTTTCCTGAAAATGCCTCGGGGGTAAAAATGATGTATAGGAATGTGATCGGATCGTCATGTTGAGTATTCCAATACTGCTTGATCTTGAAAAACTGCTCCGCATCAGGGAAACACCCTACGGCCTGGCAAAACTATAAAACCTGGAGCAATATTTTTTTCACAAAACCTATTTAAATCTTGGTCAAATTTAATTGCAGTTGAAAAAAAAACAAAATGGCGGAAATTCAAGATGGCCGCCATACAAATTTTTCGTTTTTCCTGAAAATGCCTCGGGGGTGAATATGATGTATGAGGGATGTGATGAAAATGTCATGGTGAGTATGGAAATACTTCCCGACCTTCAAAAACTGCTCCGCATCAGGGAGACACCCTACGGCCTGGCAAAACTATCGCACCTGGAACTTTTTTGTTTTCACAAAACCTATTTAAATCTTGGTCAAATTTTATCGCCGTAGAAAAAAAAAACAAAATGGCCGAAAAACAAGATGGCCGCCATACAAATTTTTGTTTTTTCCAGAAAATGTCTCAGAGGTAAAAATGATGTATTGGGGTGTGATCGGAACGTCATCTTGGAAAACTGCTCCGCATCAGGGGTCACCCTACGGCCTGGCAAAACTATAGCACCTAGAACTTTTTTGATTTCACGAGACCTATTCAAGTCTTGGTCAAATTCTATCGCCAGTGAAAAAAAAACAAAATGGCCGAAAAACAAGATGGCCGCCATACAAAATTTTGTTTTTCTAGAAAAATTCTCAAGGTCAAAAAATATGTATAGGGGTGTGATCGGAACGTCAACTTTGAAAACTGCTCCGCATCAGGGAGACACCCTACGGCCTGGCAAAACTATAGCACCTAGAAGTTTTTTGATTTCACGAGACCTATTTTAGTCTTGGTCAAAATTTATCGCGGTAAAAAAATGGCGGGAAAACAAGACACGCGAGCAGCTTGCTGCGAGCGAACCACGCGACATCTAGTTTTATAATATATGTGCTAAATTAATTAAGTATTTAGGTGATATCTGACTGTATGTTTTGTATTAATTGATTTAATTGATAACTTTACTAGATAATTGATGAAATGTGATATTTTCTCAATTCAATGGGTCTGAATTCCCTGGAAAATGGGGCATCGAATTGAGAATTACTTGCACCGAATTGAGATTTGATATTGTTTGCATAACAAATGGCATCACGCCTGTTACTCCGAAGGAGTAGGTTAGGGAGAGGGTTAGTTTATTATTATTATGAGAACATTATTAGTATTAGATGTAATAATTCAATCAAAATTTAAAGCGAATAAAGCCAACTGCCAGAACGTATTTGCCGGAGGGATGGCTCCAGTGGAAAGTCATTCCTCACACGAGACAAGACCTCTTAGGCCCAAACTTGGACCCGCTTGTTCTGAACACAATTAGATTCGCTCTCCCGACAGTCGAGTTTGCAAGAGCATATTGCTCAGATTGTACATCCCTCCTGGAGAAGACCCACCGGGATATGAAAATTAAAATACCCTTTTGTGTAGGTCTCATAATTGGCACACCTTAAATCAGTTCAAGGATCAGAGGATCAGCTGTTCTAAATGAGCTGATAGTGGCTTCACTCGCTGAATTAAAACCACTGCTTTTAAGCCGTAAGGATGCGTCTAAGGAGCTAGCAGATAGTGAAGATACAGACGATCTATCTTCAGTTCGGTCCTCATCATCGAAGTCAAAGAAATTGTCCAGGGTCGATAAATTAGAACAGAACTTTAGTGAGATGAAGGACATGCTTTCCAACAACTCAAAGAGGTTCGATAATACTTCAGACGATGAATGTCGTTCGCACGAAGGATTTCTTGAGGAGGATACAACGAAATCATTCACCTGAAAAGTTCCGGATCTATTACCTGAAGAAGATGTAGAAGATTTTGATTTCGCTTCCATGACTAAGGAACAAGATCCTTGAGGGAATCAAGTGCTTGAGGTTGGGTGAACTAGCATAAAAGCAGATACGTTATTCGTCTTTCACGTCTTTTGAGTTAACCCTTGCTTAAAGAAGTTTAACTCGTCAAACGCCGCAGCTGATTTTTTGATAAAGCAGGAAACCGGTTTCGGGACGACTTTACACGGCTTGTTATTGCAACGAGAAACGCTTGGCAATACTATGAAGGAACTTTGAACCAAACATCCTACTCTGAAACAGGATCTTAAGGATACATTTTTGGGATCAAACTCAGGTTTCAAAAATATATCGGATGATGTCCTACAATATGTATGCGGTCGCAAGGTAGAAGCTATTGAGCAGAGAAGAAATGCTATCTTGCCACAAGATGAATACCATGCTACATTAAAATAGATATAAAGTTATAAAGACAGGTCATAGAAAATTCTTGACAATAGTACACAACACAGAAAACTTCAGTTTATTTGCCTACCTTTCGGCCTATCGACTGCACCGCTCACATTTGCAAGGGTATCAAACACAGCTAAGGGAAAACCCTTAGCTGTGCAGCGATCCAGTATAAGGGGATAAGAGTGATAGTTTACCTCGACAATTTCCTCTTAGCCAATCAACAGAAAGACCAGTTAGAGGAAGACACCTTATACGTAGTAAATTATCTGGAAAAGCTTGGATGGAAAATAAACAGAAATAAATCTCTGAACCCACCAACCCATTGTCTAGACTACTTGGGGATAATGTGGGACACAGAGAAAAACAGAACCTTTATACCGGACAGCAGAATAGACAACTTAACAAGTATCCTTATGGAAGTATTGAAATCAGGAACTTGGCATTGGGTCACAGGAAAAAGTCTTGTAGGGAAATTGGGTTTTGAATCTTTCACGGTCCCTCTAGGAAGATTACATATCAGACGTCTTCAACGTGCAGCCATTTGTCTTCCTCAACACCAGAAAATACGGAAATTTCTAATACCGACAAAAGCTCTACAGGAATGTTCTTGGTGGTTGGAACACCTTCACAAAGGACAAACAATTTTCACATATCAGGGCACAGTATTCATCACAACAGATGCTTCAGACAACGGATGGGGTGCTCATGTCAACGAGTCTCTAATCAGCGGAGTTTGGGAGAAGAGCCAAACCTTGTGGCATATAAATCGCAAAGACCTGTATGCAGTATACCGAGCATTTCAGATGACGTTACCCCAACTACGAGAACGACGAGTTCAGTCCGACAACAAAACGTTTGTGTCCTATATAAAGAATCAGGGGGAACAAAATCCAGTCTCTTAACAGACCTAGTAGCAAAACTTCTGGAACTTGCTCAAAGGAACAGAACAGAAATTTTTGCTTAATACATTCTAGGTGTTTTCAACGAGATTGCCGACAGCCTCTCGCGGCAGAAATCTCTAGCGGACTGGCATCTGTCGGATCGAGTGACGAACTTTCTATTCAAAAAGCGGGAAATTCTTCACATAGACCTTTTCGCAACTTCTCATTTGAAAGTAATTCCGATTTGTGTGGCTTGAGATGTGAGGGACAAAGGTGCTATTTTCATAGATGCATTCAGCAAAACATGGGACTTCGACCTAGCTTGGGTATTTCCTCCACCAGCGTGGATACGCAGGTCAAACGGAAGTGAGGAAGGTGTAATCTCACATGGTCAAGCCTAGGCAAGACATGAAATATATCATTTTCTTCCCTTCGTGGGGAAAAGTTTCCTATCTTTTACGATATTCATTTGTTTGTCTTTCGTCATCTTAATACACCTTTCATACACATATCCGTCCTCACGCAATCCAATCCACACCTTTTTCGGTCGTCTCCTACCCCTTATGTCTATGCACATTCATACTCACCACATACCATCTAATATGACTTCCATTCCTCTTCATCAGATGCCCATACCACATCATTATTGGTCATTCATTGCATTATTTCTATAATAACTGACAGCATTTCTAAATTCGCTGGCTTATTTCTCAATTCCGTGATTCATTTTCTCAATTCACTGAGCCGCTTCTCAATTCGATGTTTCATTTTCTCAATTCGATGGTTGCCCAATTCGGTGATTAACTTTTCTCATAAACCACTTCACCAAATCTGGTCCCAATTGCATCATTAGATTCAAGATGGAATAAAGTTCAGTATTTGTTATTAAAATATTCATAAAAGCCTAATTTCAATTTCGGCACCGAATTGAGAAAAAATAGACCCTTCCGTAGAAATGCCCTTATAATAATTTGTTTATATCGATTTTATGATTATTCATTTAAAATAATTGGTTTATGTGACTGAAGATCGGTATTAGAAATTGTAGAGCACGCAATAACCGTACAAGCTCCGAAATTGCTGCTTATAGAAATTGGTTGAAAAAACACGTTTATGAATTCATTTTATAATCCATACATGTGTTTGTATCGTAAATGATTATCACGTGCTCAGCGGTGAAGGAAATCAACGTGCGGAAACCCGCATTTCCGAGAAATGCATTTTCGGAGGTATGTGACCTAACCTGTATTGGGCTGTTTTCCCTTCGCGGGTTGGAAGGTCAGACAGGCAGTCGCTTCTGTAAAATACCGGACCTGTCAAATCTTAGGTAAGCGGACCCGGGATAATGCTAGAGAGAGGATGAATCCGTGCATGCAGTATGCGAAGTTTTATTCTTTATTCTAAGCTGCTGATCAACTTGAAATAAGATAGGCGATTCCTCAATTATACTATGTAATTCCAACGCCTTTCTGAAATTTCCAAACGGGTATTATATATCCAAAATTACTTAATCTTCACTAATGAGAGAGTAAAGAGATATCTAATGATAAATTTGCCAAACACTCACGTAATAACGGCATTTGATGAGATCATAAAATCAATATTAACTTAATCATACGATATTTTAATCCCACGTTGCGTCAGAACGTAGGTATTTTTTATTAGAAAGAATTTATTCAAATTGACTGCGATATTAAAAACTAATAATAATAATAAATAAAACAGTTTATTCAGGTAAAACCTACGACACACATATACATTTACAACATTAAAATATACGCACATTAATATTTAGTTGGAAAACATAAAGGTATATGGGTGCCGCAGCTCACCAAAAAAGGCCAGGGTTCAGTGAAAATTTACCCAGAGGGCAACACTGATTTTCAACCCACGCCGTTCGGTGAAACGCGATAGGTACTAACTAAGTACCTATTAGTTTTATTCTATTATCTTATATTTTTTGTATCATTTGTGCATAATATAACATACGCTCATTACTATAACCCTATTGAGAGAGTCAGAGGTATGTACATCCATCGTACGATGAACTAAGTATCCACACCTCACCGAGCTGTCTGTTAGTTGTGCATGAATATTCTGTTTTCTGCTTGTGGCTGTATGTTTCTGTCAGCCTATTTTAACTGTAGGTAGATAACATAACACAAGTAAAAATGCTGCAATATTTACACCAAAACCGCACAACCGTATTTTTGCGTCGCTGGTGTGAAATATAAGTAAACAACACATGCTTGATATTTAGAATGGACTGTATTTAATCAAAATTTACAAAAATTGAAAATGCAACACCCATCGCCATGATGTTCAAAGGGTAGAAGCAAGATTAGAATGCGGTGTTGCCATATTACAAAATACATTTTAGTGTGTACTACACAGTATTCAGTAAAAATAATTGCGCTCTTAGTTTAAAAATTCGCATTTCTTCTTGCAATTTCAGTAATGACGCTTTTTTAAAGCCACTTACGACTGAAATCGGCAACGTCTTTATTTAGCATCATGTCATCAATTTCCCTCGTATCTTTAAACGGAGCGTTACAAATAGCGTTTTTATCGCATAGTTGTAGATCCATCGCGTTGGCCATTACGTTACAAAGGTAATGCTGTATCAAACCGCAAATGGGCGTATTAGCTGCGCATGAGTTTGAGCACGCGATCGATGTCATACATGCCGTGGTGCACCGGCGCCGGCGACGCTGGGTGTTACTAATACCACGTACAGCCCAGTGTACTAACACAAGTAATTATATAGACTTATTAGAGTACTGTTAGAGCAAGTGGCATTTACTGTAGGTATAACTTTACTACTACTTTATTTTTGGGGTCGTATTTAAATCCAGCGTCTTTCAGCAGGAAAGTTCCAAAGGCCAGGAATGGATGTACTTTTTTATGTTCTAGGGGGCTGAAAAGGCCACCTATAAGCAATTTGACATTTGCTCATATAAAAGTGTGGAATGTTGAGAAATGTCCAATAGCAATATTGCTTTGATGTGGCCAAAGAAATGCTTCAAACCTTAATTTGAATATGCGTGGAACGATAACAAGAAATCCATGAATTATTTTTTCGGATATCGGCGTTTTATCCTAATTCTACAACGAAATGACATCGATCTCCATGAGATACTATTTTTCATATAACATATATGTTTGTAAATAAAACAAAGTAACTTGGAAATATGGATTTCACTATTGTAAAAATATTAATTTAAGATCGGACAACGTCCGACCGCTCGCAAGACATTGTCAAGAAGAGAGAAAAGACAAATGGCAATGTTGCCACATTACAAAAATACTAAAGTTACCATTTTAAAACTATAAAAATAAAAAGTTGTTATACACTTTCAATATTTATGTTCATGTATTGAACATAGTTGGGCAGGCAAGTTAACAGAGAAGCAAATTAATCTTTAAACACAGAAGCCCAGATTATGAAGCTAAATTACAGTTAACAGTAAAGTTTTAATAAAAGGTGCAAAGTAAATTTACTAATCAGTAGTTAAAAAACAAACAAAGTTGCTATCTTTACTGACTCTACTTATCCACCTATGTGAATAGTTATCATTGTTAATAATGATAAAATTAATGCCGACATTCGCCTGTGGCCAGCCCTACGACAATGTCTTGGGATCAGCTGCCAGTCAATAAACTGAGCAGCCACTGTCCACAGGTGAATATTGGTTTCTTAGAGTACAATCATCACTCTATAGGAAGAGGACATAACTTAGCTATAGACCTTAAATATATTTTATTATTAAATTTGACCTCAGCCACTCTTACATTATCATCTTTCCCTGGGAAAACCTTAACAATTCTGGCCATAGGCCATTCTAAAGGTGGGGTGTTTAAGTTTTTAACAAGTACAAGGTCACCTATTTTCAAATTAGGAGAGCTATGTTTCCATTTGGGACGGCTCTGTAGTTGAGTAAGATAATCAGATGACCAAGCACGCCAAAAATCTTGTTTAATTTTAGAAACAACTTTCCAAAATTTTAAACGGTTTATTGGAATTTCCAATAAGTCCACTTCGGGGTAACTAGACAAAGCCGTACCAATTAAAAAATGCCCTGGGGTCAAATAACCACCTTCGCTGGGGTTGGAAAGCAGAGGTCGAGAATTCAGGACACCCTCAATCTGTACTATTACAGTGTTAAACTCCTCATATGTTAAACATAGGTTTCCAATAACACGCTTGAGGTGGTATTTTATGCTCTTGACCCCGGCTTCCCAAAGGCCCCCAAACTCAGGGGAGTAGCTGGGTATAAACATAAATTTTATGCAGTTACTTTTACAAAGGTTATAAACCGAGTCTCTATGAGATCTTGATGACTGCAAGTCATACAATTCTTTTAATTGGTTTTGAGCACCCTTAAAGGTTTTTGCGTTATCGCAGAAAATCTTAGAAGGTAAGCCTCGCCTAGCAATGAAGCGTTTGAGGCATGCCAAGAAAGTAGGCGTGGTGAGATCCGATACAAGTTCGGCATGAATAGCCTTAGTCGAAAAGCATACAAACACTGCCACATAACCCTTAGTGACAAGTGGTTTCCGAATTCGAGAAACTTTTATATTAAAAGGTCCACAGAAATCAATCCCGACATGCTGAAATGGCCTTGTAGGCGTAACCCTTTCTGCTGGCAGAGAGCCCATAAGCTGTCGTGCAGTATCAGCCTTCAGGCGAACGCATTTCAAACACTTGTGCAATACCTTTTTGACCTCTCGGATGCCACTAACAATCCAGAATTTCTGAGATAGTGAGCTAAGTATTAGCCTGGGACCGGCGTGCAACAAACGAAGATGTTCTCTTTCAATTATTAAAGAGGTTATGTGACAATTCTTTGGTAATATAATAGGGTGCATTCTATCTTGCGGGATACCAGCATTTTGTAGTCGCCCGCCCACGCGGAGCAAGCCACGAGCGTCAATATAAGGATGCAGATTATTAATACCTGACTTTAATTTTTTGTTGTTCAAAATGGAAGAAATCTCTTCTGAAAAATATTTACGTTGTACAGAACGAATAATAACTGACAAGGCAAAATCTAACTCTTTAGGAGTCAATGCCAAATCCTTAACGACATCTTTTTTGAGTGTGTTATTGTAAAATCTATAAATGTACGCAATAACACATTGCAGTTTGTTCACACTTGAGAATTTCTCTAGTAAATCAAGAGGTAGAGACTGCTCTACACTTTGTAGAAGACAAGGAATTTCATCATCCACTACATCAGGTTCATTAGAATTGACTGGAATTTCTTGAAGTATGTCCGAACATAATAAAAATTGAGGGCCATGCCACCACAGAGTATTACCCTGAAGATGTTGCGGGTCTACGCCACGCGAGAGAAGATCTGCCGGATTATCAGAGGAGCGGACATAGGACCAACACGATTTGTCGGTAAGGTCAACAATTTGCTGAACTCTATTATTCACGTACGTATTAGCCTTTATTCTACCCGACTGAATCCAAGCAAGTACGATTTGTGAGTCGCTGAACAAATGAATGGAGTGTGGAAACCTGGAGGTAAGAATTTTACTAACCCTCTGTGTTAGCTGGGCAAGGAGAAGAGCACTATTCAACTCTAATTTGGGAATGGTAAGTATCTTGGACAACGGCGCCACACGGGACTTAGAGCAAAGGAGGTTCACTTGAACACTGCCGTCAGATTTTAAAATTCTTAAATAAAGGCAACAGCCATAAGCTTTCAAAGAAGCATCAGCAAAACCCACCAAGTCAATATAAGTAAAACTATCACACAGCATGAACCTTGGAACTGAAATCTTGTCCATCAATTTTAAACAAGCAAGAAATTTGTCCCATTGTTGGACATATTTCGTAGGAAGGACATCGTCCCAACCAATTTTAATAGACCACAATTCTTGCATTATCAATTTTGCAACAACAATAATAGGCCCTATAATGCCCAATGGGTCAAATATTTTGCCTATGTAACTAAGTACATTTCTTTTTGTACTCATATCCTCACCACATTGTGGTGGAGTCTGAAAATAAAAGTTATCAAAAACAACATCATGCCTCAGACCTAAGGCTTTAATTATGTTGTCTTTATTAAGGTCAATATCCTCAAAATATCTCAATTTGCATGGAATGTCCTGCAAGACCGAAGGGTGATTAGAACACCACTTGTGAAGGTTAAAATTACCCAATTTGAGTAACTCTATAAGTTGAGTTTTTAAACTTTCAAGTTGCTCCACATTGTCACAACCGGCAAGTACGTCATCGACGTACGTATTAGATAACATAGCTTGTGCAGCAAGAGGGAACTTGTCTTTATGCCTATTAGCAAGCTCTACCAGACACCGAGTGGCCAAAAAGGTAGAGGCCTTCAAACCGTAGGTAACAGTCTGCAACTGCAAGCAACGTATGGGCTCACTGGGATGATCTCTCCAAAGTATGTTCTGAAGACTTGTATGGTGACTGTTGATGCGAACACATCGAAACATTTTTTCAACATCACATATCAAAATGAATAAATATGTGCGGAATAATAGAAGAATGTCAAATAACTCGGCCTGCACAACCGGGCCATTCAGCATGACATCATTTAATGATATTTTACTTTTAGACTTCATGCTTCCATCAAAGACCACCCTTAATTTTGTGGTCTTGCTATCCTCATTGAAGACAGCATGATGAGCCAAGAAATAAACCATACCATCATACACATCATAAGAGCCAATATCAACTTCCCTGGCATGCCCCAGTTCTACATACTGCTCTACAAACTTTCTATATTCGTCCAATAATATCGGATTTTGTTGCAATTTGCGTTCTAATGAAAGGAACCTTTGCAGGGCAACCGAGAACGAGTCTCCAAGTTGTAACTGATCTTTATCACAAATTAAGGGCATATCTACATAAAATGTATTATCCACCGTTTGCATAGAGTGAGTAAATATTGTCTCTGCCTTTTGAAAGTCATCTAAAATTTTTGTCTCAGCTGGATCAGACACTTTCTCGGTTGTCCAAAAATTCTCCATAATATCTTCTAATTTTCTTTCGTCACAAATAACAAAATTTGAAACTAAGTTTGAGCACAAATTAATATTATTTAAGCCTGTCTTACCAGCAACTATATAGCCAAAAACTGTATTTTGTAAAACAGGCCCATCCAACAATTTTACACAGCCACTCAACAATGAGTCGAAATAAATGTCAGCTCCCAACAGAATTGAAATTTCAGAAGGAATATTAAAATCACTATCTGACAGTTGAATGTTTGATGGAATATTTAACTTGGAAATACTTATGATTTGTTGGGGCTGTGGTGTTGTGATGGTATCAACAACAAAACAATCAAGATCATACTTTATGTTTTTATGCACACAAGAATGTATTGGCAGATTGACAACCTTGTCAATTTTTGTGGCTTTATTTCCAATACCAATAATATTGGTAGATTGAGCAGAAGGTGCCAAGGACAACCTTTCAACCAGAGAAGTAGTGATAAAAGAAGCCTGGCTGCCACTATCAAGCAAAGCTCGAACAATAATGTTACGACCATGTTTGTCTGTGACTTGAACCTTGACAGTAGGTAACAAAATATTACAATTTGAAATATTATTGTTTGAACACAATGATACAGGTTTTTCATCAAAATGCAAAAGTGTATTATGAGACAGTTTGCAAATCTTACATTTGAATTTATATTTACAGACATTGTCTGCATGACCTTTTAAGCATGTGGAACACAATTTGTGATCTTTAACAAAAGTCAGACGGGTCTCTATAGGGACCATCTTAAACAGTGGGCAATTAAAAATTGCATGATCATTTTTATGACAATATGCACAAGTCATTGGTGACTGTGCGGAAAAATTGGCAACCCGCATGGCAGGCCTTGACTTATTTTCCAAAATATGCCCTTTTAGGGGGATAGTATCCTCCAGCGCCATAGCACGCTTTTCTAAAAAGGATAAAAATTCTGCCATTGTTGGCAACATTTCAGGGTTACGATCCAAATGAAAGGCCCTGTTCGTATACAAGTCAAGTTTTTTAGAAAGAACACAAAACAACAAGCGATCCCAGTTATCAACTGGTTCGTCAAGATTTTTTAAAGCGTAAAACTGCTGTTTAACTAGGGAGACAAAAGTCCTTATAGAGGCCGCCGTACCCTTTTGCATTGTCGGTATGTCCAAAATTAAATTTATGTGATTACAAATCAAACGTGTTTTATTGTCATAACGTTTTTTCAACAATTCGAGAGCCTCCTTATAGGATTTGCCAACAAGCGGTAAGTTGACTATAATAGATAACGCGTCATCTCTTAGATACTTCCGTAAATAAAATAGTTTTTGGACATCCGTCAATGCTCGGTTATTATCAATAACAGCAACAAATAATTCATAAAATGGTTTATATTTTGTGAAGTCCTGTCCGTCAAATATTGGGATTTCAACATTTGGAAGTTTAGAAGTGTCCATGGTACATTGAGAAGGCTCAGATTTCGTTCTAATAGCTTCATTGAGCTTAGCTAGTGTGGAATAATATGCATCTTCAAAGATACCAACATCCTCAGAGTCCTTTTCGTCCAAAGTTAAAATATCCACCTGAATGGATTCATATTGCTGCAACAATGTTACAAGCTTATCTTTCCGTGCTTGTAAAACATCCAAGGTGGTTGAGGAAAGCTTCACCTGGTCATCAATAAAGTTTTGAATTCGCGTCAAAGCTCCTTTACACGAGCCGCGATAAAGTTTAAGTTTTTTAAGTTCTTCCATTGTGTTTTATTATAGAACCGTATGAAGAAGTAAGAACGCACAACGCACAACACTTGTTATCACTTTTTATTCAAAACGCACTAATATTAGCCGCACAAAACATTTGTAATCGTAAGTTCCAGATGTATAGAAAATTGAAGTTGAAGCCGAACAACACGACGACTGACAGCAGTTGTCAATATTAAATGTCAGATACACAGTGACAGTTCATGTAAGATGGCCTCGCGCCAGTATCCGTCAGTAGTGCCAACATTGTAGACACGAAGAAATATATTTGGAAAGGAAAAATAATGGTTTCACATACCGGTTCGTGGGTAGCTAAGTTTACCCACAATCCATATTGTTGAACTGCAATCCAAGTCGCACATACTTTGCGACTTCAACCACAACCATCGTTGTAGCAACTTCGATGAAATGATTTTGTAATCGCCCAGAACAATGTACTGAGCGAGGATTTCGCCGGGGCAATAGAACATTGTTCAACCACCACGCACAAGTATCACTCGGCGTAACACGACGAAAACACATCACAGGTCACTGATTGTTATTTTAATTTTCGAAGGACCACTTCTGTTTGTAAATAAAACAAAGTAACTTGGAAATATGGATTTCACTATTGTAAAAATATTAATTTAAGATCGGACAACGTCCGACCGCTCGCAAGACATTGTCAAGAAGAGAGAAAAGACAAATGGCAATGTTGCCACATTACAAAAATACTAAAGTTACCATTTTAAAACTATAAAAATAAAAAGTTGTTATACACTTTCAATATTTATGTTCATGTATTGAACAATATATATGTATACATTTGTAGATGTGCATTTTGTCCGGCCAAGTAGTTAATGTCATCTGCGGCAAATCTACAATAAGTCACGTCAAAAAAAAGTAGATGTGCATTGTTTGGCATTTCTTGGCTGTGCCAGAATCAGGTGACAATACTACACACCAGAGAGCAGACTTCCCAAGCTCTTGAACGATAACCCTCAATGAGTCCACTGTTATTTTTACTGTAGTTCGAAATCGACTGGAGAGATTATCATCACTTCCCATTATATTAGGTGTGTAAGTACGTAGTAGTTACATGGGCCATGTCAGGGGCCTTTGGCGGCTCAATAATAACCCTGACACCAAGGTTGATGATGTTGGTAATTCACCTCACAACCCATACGATAAAAGAAGAAGATCATATTAGGCAATCAACGTATGTTACAAAAAGGTGTTACATGAACGTCCCCAGAGCATCATCGCTGCATAGCTCGTGCAAGCAATCAGCGGCGCGCGCGGCGTGTGCGCACCCACTCTGCGGTATGCGGTTTTTGCCGCGCCATCTGTGCGATAGCCAATAATTGTCCACTGTCCTGTCATATCTACTTCTAAAGGAAATAGCTCGGTGACGACTGTTCGTAGGACCATTACATGCTCGATACCTCAGTAATCATACCGCAGCCTAATAGCTACAACTGGATTGAATGTGTATCTGTAAAATGAATGTTCATATTTTTTTCTCTTGGATAAATGAAGTAAAGATCATCAGTAGTATTTAAGCAAGCACCTACTAATTTAAAACCAAGTTCTAAATCTATGCTTAAAACATTTTAGTTTAAAAAGAGACCAATATTTTTTTACGTAATGTCCATAAATCACAATGTTTTGAATTAAAAAGCGCTTAGAATGTATTCTATCTACCCAGCTCAAAATAGAAAAATGCTTACGAGGAATATCGTTCTCTCATTATGCTTAGTATTCATTTACCACGCCGGTAAGATTTAATCGAAAATTAAAAAGTATGAGTACTTACACTTTCATTATTAGTAGACATGAATTGCAATTCCTTTGCGCCTATAAATATTGCCGCTAATCCTAATTTGTGCTGGAGGTCAAAAAGTCATTTCATAGAGCCGTAGCACACTTTCTGGACATAATTGTTCTCGAATCGCAAATCGTAGTAATGTAACTTTGATGACCATACGATAAACAAAAATGATAAATCAAGCCCCTCCACAGGCAGTTGAGGCTATTATTTCGCTATTTATAAGCAGACGGTTTTTGCTTGCATTTTGATTAAAGGTTGATATATGAAGTCGAGTCTCATCGTCGCCCATTCATTGATTAATGACATTTTCTTGTAAGCGGTGCTCAGAAATGATTATTTGATACTCTGCGCTTTAAGTACCTACCGCGAACATAGTTTCTTCTTACACGCCCATTGTGTAGTGAATCAAAAGGTATTTTGAAGTCGGAATTACCTAATTATAAAAGTATTTGGATGTACGGTGAATGGCGCAATCGAACTTAACCTGTTAAGTTATTGAAGCAAACAAACTAAGTTAAAAAATATTGTGATGGTATCAAATTGCAATAAGAAAAATGAAAGATTGGCTTATTCCACGTGCAATGATACTATTAAAAAGATATTATCAGCGTTTGCTTCAATATCGGCTACTGGGGCAAAAAGTCATCTTCAATTATTAAATTATCATGACCTACTTACCTACAATAGCATATAAGAATGATATCTTAACATTACATTACTTGCGAACCTAACACTAAAATTTTATTTGAGTGTAAACCTAAAGGCGATAAACAAAACTGCGATGATCTTCAGTGCAAATGTTCATCATTGCATTTTATAATTTAGCCAGTGCCAATCATAACTGGACGAGTTTAAAACAAGTAGCAGGATAAACTTGCTATAACAAACATACGTACTCAAATACCCAATAATAAACCAGCACAGGCTCCAACGGCAAAGTGGTAGTAAATTACTATTAGCGCGATGTTCAAGACAAGAAGCCGTATCTAGACGCCTCCACATGCAAATTTAGCAAAGTACTCCTCGATACAAGACTATCAGTCAATTGTCCATCAAGTCGACGGTAGTGCAGTGATTACGACGCGAGCGGCGCGTGCGCCGGCGGTGGCCACAATTACTGCCCAAGCGCCTTGTCAAGCCAGTAAATTATAGACAATTGTACGAATCTCGTTTTCCACCGTCTATTTTGTGCCAAAGCCATGTTGTTCGACTTTGTGTAAAGAGGAATACATTACTTTACTAGAGCTTCCGATAATGTTAGTTGATAGAAGGCTGAAATACTTGGCTCATTGTGACAGATCGTCAAATAAAAAGAAATAATTAAATTAAATGATAATAAAACCAAAAATAATTAATAAATAATAATAAAATAATTAATAATTAATTGAATAATTTAATTATTTATTTTTTTATTTATTTGAATGATAATTTATTTTGATGTAGCTTGTGCGGATTTTATTATGTATGATTTAAATAAGCTTTCCCAAAAAAATAAATAATGAAAAGCTCATTTATAAATTAACACAAACAAACGAGATAGCTAGTATAAACAGAAAAAGGAAGGTAGGTAATACCTTAATATTAGAATTAGACTTAAAATACGTACCTACTTAACCTATTCGCCATTTTGTGAATACGTGACTAAATCCAGTATTCACGTGAAAACAAAATAATATGTAATAGTTATATTAGACAAAAGTAATATATTAACTTGAATGTTATGAACTTTCAACCTTCGAATTCAAGTTCGACATCTACACGCGCTGAATATATTTTTTTATATGTATAATGTATGTTTATAAACCAACGTCATGGATGGCGAGCTGTATCGCCGTCTACGAGTATAATAGTCATCCCAAATGTGTTAGTGAAAATTGCATTTAATATAAAATAATTGGTGAAGTCCATCCAAAAACAAACAACAGCCTCTGTGGTTTAGAGCGTTAGGCTCACGATGTGGAGGTCCAGGTTCGATTCTCGATGGGGATATTGTCGAAATAGCTTTGTGATACTGCCCTAGGTTGGGTAAGGACTTGGCAGGCTGCATTCACCCGATTGTCCGAAAAAGTAAGATTATTCTGTGCTTCGGAGGGCACGTTTTTAAGCCGTTGGTCCCGGCTATTAGCTGTAAAACAACCTCTACCAACGCGCAGTGGAGCAGCGTGGTGGAGTATATCTCTCCAAACCCCCTAGTTGATTGAGGGGAGGCTTATGCCCAGCTTTTTTTTTGACATGACTAATTGTAGATTTGCCGCAGATGGCATTAAATACTTGGCCGGACATATGGGGAGCGCTGAGGGCTCTCTCCCGGTAACTTGTGCCAAGTGGAACGTATATAGGCTGTTTATGATATGTTATGATTATGATGTCCATCCAGTACGGGGCGGTTCGAAACAGTGCGTATTCTGATACCTATCCTACTGACAAGTTTTTTTTTGACATAGCATAGAGCAAACTAGAAGCAAGCTTTATTCTAACATAAGCATATGACATCATTAGGTATAATTAAGCTTGTCTAAGTTTTATGTTAAGATAAATATGTGTAAACTTCCTTTGTATTTTAAAGCAATAAAGAGTGTACAAATCACTCTATTTGACGTTGATTTGTAAAAGCAGTGGTTGCAAAAAACACGACAGGAGTTTCCGCTACGTTATTGCTCAAATGGAACCTCCGCATGCCACATGTCATACGCATTACGTCTGATTGTTGCGAATTGCGAATAGTATATAAAATTGTCACTAGCTTTCTCCGTTAAAATCGCGATCGAGTCACAACTCACAACTTTGCTCGTGGCATGACAGCGGTCTTTTAAACACTTTTCTAATAGAAAACCGGGGTACTTTCTCGATACGTGTTTACATTACCCGCCTTTTTATGGCTTGTCTAGAAAAAAGTGGCTTATCTAATATTATATCGTTGCGTGCGAACTGTATCCTTTTTGGAATCTATCTTAAATTGTTAGAGTTCATTTGGTCGAATCGTTTCTATGGTTCTGTGAACATTGATACGTTACCGTCCTATTCAGATAAGTAAAAATAAGTCGGTATTTACCTATTTTAATATGAGGAAGATCTTACAAATCATATTCTGTTATTTAAATTTTACACAAAAGCCGTTTTTTGCGCACTTTTAGACATGGCAACTACCTGTGATACCTCGACGTACAAACATAATATTGACAATAGGTGATTTGATATTATTGATTAAGAATATAGCAAATTTTCTATTGACTGTACTCGTTTCTATTGTCAAATCTAGTCGTACCCCGTAGCTGTCAGGTGTACAAAATTGACCTCCGCTAGTTTCATTCCCAGGCTGTGAGAGGCGATATTTTTTATACCCTACTCGTCAAATCAGCGCAGTCAAATGACTTTGAATCGACAGTGTAACTGTTATTACGGCTTCTTATTAATTTGATATAGTACTTACCTGTTTGAAAAAAGCGAGAACTATATGGAGGTGTGAATAATAAAAGTAAACCAGCGTATTGTAATTAAGCTTCTACGCACTTTTACCTACAGATCAATATTGTTCAACATTTGGTTCCACAATTAACACGTCAGATAACCTGACTATGCCTGTCTGCATCGCACAGGTCATCGATGATATTCGCATTGTTTGACAGTAATTGTTCTCTTCTGGCCCGGCGATGACAGAGACAGATAGTGTCAATGAAACCCCAAAGGTTAAGGTCAAAGTGATGCGGATAATGAGACAGCATACTAATATATTTGTACACTTGTTAGATCTTTGATTTTGGAACTAACTTATTTTTAGAATCTGTCTAGTCATTTTGTGTGATTTCACTGCAAGTATGCTTTCATTTAATGGTTTATAATGTCGTACAAATAAAAAGAAAGGCACCCAGAAAGGTTACTCCATAAACATGGAAATGAGACAGATTGAGTGTCATCGTGACCCATCATCTCATAAACTTACGCTTGATGGATGGCACTTAATAGAGGTTTTAGTTTTTTAGCTATATCTCAAGAAAATCTATCAAAATACCTGCGCCTGTTATTGCGCGAGCCATCAATAATGTCGACAGATTTTATACATTCCTATCTGACGTAAACCTTTCAAGAATCTTTTAATGATACTTAAATATTCTAAGAAGTTCTAGGAATTTGAAAAAGACGTTTTAAACAAACTGACAGTGACTCTAAACCAAAGACAAAGATTTTACTTAAACTATTAGTCGAAAGGACATACCTTCACCAGTCTTTGAATACGTCCATAAACCGGTAAAAACTTCTTGTAAAACGCTTATAACATATGTACGACGTGTAGTATTTAATGAATGAAAAGGGAAGTTTGTAATCAGCTGAATTCGATACTTATAATATTTTGATAGTTTAGCAGAATATGAAAACTTATCATTCGACTACATTGCACTAGGTTGGGTAAATTAAATTTAAGTAAAATCTGCTTTCTAACACGTAGCTATTCTTGTGTGCTATTCAATTCCTTTGTTTTCAATTTAGCAAATGTGTTGGCGACCACTTATCCCTATTTTAGATACCACATTCATGCTTTCTTTTTCTCAAAAAAGGCACTGAATTTGTTTCCTTTATTTAATCTTTTTCGAACTATCGAGGGCATTCTTTCCTATCATTACCGCTTCTACAAAAAGGTGTAACATTTTAAAACCGACTTCAGACTGTGTTTCAGTATTTCTAAAATACGGTACAGTTGCAGTAAAAAGCTTAAAAACTTGTTATCTGTAGCGTTTTAGAAAAAGTTGACGTCGAAATCGCCGGGAATCGGAGATCTAGCAACAGTGTTACAGAGGTTTTTACTTGCGAGGTAAAGAAATGCGTGCGCAAACGCAGTGGTACAATAATGAATGCACTATTGTTTGTTCATTGCTCACCGCACTGCATGTTTGTGAATACCGTTGTAGACGTACTGATTAATGCCTATTGCATTATTAGTTTTTTTTTTTAATATTCCTGTGAATCGGTCGGCCTCGTCTGCATGCGATTTTTCTGTTAAGAAATATTTGAACTATGTAAGCTGCTACCGTTTTACATTTTAGTTTTATGCTTTTAACTATTGAATAAGAATATTAAATATATATATCACGTAATAATTTGCTCATTAGGTACTTATCGCCCTGTCTGCGTAGTTTTATCTTTCGAGTTGGTTGGTAATCAAGCTTGTACCATAGTCGCGCGCGTGGTGCGACGCAAGTAATATATAGCTGGCGATAAATTTAATGCAAATTATCGCACATGCATACAAGCCGCGAGGTGTAGGTCGGTGATTTAGATAAACACATTACTTCATTAGAGCTTCTAATAGAATACAGCGTGGGAGATATTGACAGCTCGTCTAGATCTAAACGAGATAGACTCTATTAAGTAGAGCATTGCATTTTATATGTCCTTTAATTAATTGCTTTTAGTAACGAAACAGATGCGAAGTAAATAGGTTATAATTTTCATCAAACTGCATTACGTCTTACTTTTATTTTTGTATTCGTGGCATATATCTCTTCTTAATTTGAATTAAGTAATTATAATTAAAGCTTTTGTATATACCTATGAAAATAATTTTAATGTATATTAAATATTGTTACAAAACTTTTAAACTGTTAACTTTATAAATTATAGCCTATATGTATATTCGTTATTCTGATTTATATAATATTATTTGAAGTTTTATCAGAAACTGTTCTTCGGTTTTTTGCGTAAAAGAATAACAAGTAACCTCACAAAGTTTCGTATAATATTAGGATTTAAAACAAGTAGGTACATAAAAATTGTTAACCCTGTTATTGTTACTACAATGAGTAGGCAATCTGTTTATTATGCGCCTTTAATCTATATACGCGTGCGTCAGTTGTAAGTTACGCTTTGCGGACAAGCTATGACTATGGGCTTTTCTTGTCCGACCATTGGATCATTTACCCTGCTCTATCGATGGAAATGCGTCGAACATCATTAGGGTATCTGGTCCATTATCGCTGATTGATGGAGTACCTCGACCGGGAGCGTTCTTGATTCCCTATTATCCAGGTGTACCTATTAAGTTGTTCTACATAATTAATGTTATGTCAGTAGATAGTTAATATTGTAACACTAGTAACGCGCGGGGTAAATTGTGCTTCGTCCTCGTTGAGAGTACCTTGCCTTTCTTTATCTACTAACAACGCGGTAGAACATATTTTTTGTCACTCTTTATTTTAAGCTTTGACTCGGGTGGTATATTCAGGGTTTTAGTAACAAATTCCACTTGATATTAACTCAGAATAATGGTCTGAATCATCCCTTAGTTTTCGTTACGACGTCACTAACATCCTGTATATCTGAGGGTTCCTGGGACCTGAGACTCTGTGTAAGTCACTTTATACTAATGAACATTTTCAATCTACGAATGTAACAAATATTTCTACATTTACTACAGTGCTATTAAACAAAAGTCTACCTGTAAGTGTGTAGATAATAATATAATAATGTAGGTAATACCTACGTGCGTACATAGAAATAACATGGTTGTAGCATGTAGAAAATACGGACTTGATGGGTGAGACCACAGAGCTTAGGAGGAATCCGCGCAGCTACGTGCTTCAAGGACGGTCAGTTTCGTCGGTTGTACCGCCATACTAGTGTAATTACAGCCGGCCGCAGGATTACAGGAAGTATGCTCTGACCCACTGCGGTTTAGTATTAGAACTTAATGATTCTTAGGTATCCTTGTAGTGAATTTCTCCTTTTAAAAAAATGTGTTTTAAAGTCTTTTAACACATTTTTATTTAATAATACAGCACTTTAAAATCTTCCGAGCAAGTAGTGTATGCCGCCTGAATCTACATTAAAATTGAAAACCGAATATTCTTTAAAATCCAAACCCTATTGTTTAACTATTGCGTCTGGAAATCTTGGCCTTACGAGGTTAAAGTACAACAAACATTTTAGAATGAATAAATTAAAATTAAATCAAAATGAAATTGATTACCTGTTTAGATATACTCAGGGTAAATTGACAAATCATATTTGTGAAATAGATCAAATCAAATCAAATATACTTTATTGCACAGAACTAAATTATTATTATTTAAAGATAGTTATGGTTAGAGTCTGTTTCCGAAGCAAAACACAACTTTTAGGTGGAATTAAAGTGTTGTAATTTTGTCTTTTCTGACGGTTAAAGAGTACCTACAGAGTAATACACTTGAGAATAATATCCAACGCATCAAGAATTCCAAGATTTAGTACCTACTTAACATCTTTCGTAACTTGATTAATTTAGACAAATTGTTGACTCATATATCATCGAGGTCAACGACGAATAGTGTATCTAAAATATTAATTACATGTCGACAATTTCATTAGACGCGCTCTATTTGGCTCCCAACTTGAAGATGCATAAGTTTCATTATTAATACAAAGATTAACCAACTTATTGAGTAAACATCTCCTGAGAAATTATATTTAATAACATCCAAACATGTTATTACGAGCAATGATTTGTTATAAATTTAATAAGATGATTATAAGTGTAGATCAGGAGTTTGCTTCATCGGGCGTTGGCGTTTTAAATGATGTACCCTGGTTCAATATCCAATTTTAAACTAGAAACGATTTTTGTATCTAGAGGGGTCCATATTAAGATGAAATTTCAAAAAAAAATTGTTTCATTTGATATCTTTTTACGCTAATACTTATTGGATGAAGCTATTACTAACTCATTACATATTATTCATAAGTTGAAAGTTTTACAACCTACTTGTATTTGCGATCTTCAGTGACCGCATATAACACTGTAGAGATTGGTAATTCCATATTTTGCACAAATATTTTTATTATTTTAATATAATTATTCTTTTAACTCGACAAATTCATTAAAACATCATAGAAGGGAAGCAAGGAAAGAGAGGAAGAAGAAGATCAAGACGAGCTTACATGGAACAGTTTAAAGAGAAGGTATATACAAAAGAGAAGGTAATAGACATGAATGGAGAATGCTACACCGATAAGAGCATGGTTCTTAAAATAGTTATGATAATCCTGTTGACCAATGAATGCAATAAATCTTTGGCCGGCCAAGTAGTTAATGTCATAAGAGGCAAACCTACAATAGTTACGTCAAATAAAAAGAAGAATACAAATTATTTGTGACTTTATTTTGGCCCCATTTTTTACAAAGCAACACACACAACTTTTTTTTTACAGAGAGCAAATCAAATCATATACTCTCTATTGCACAGAACTTGTCGAATGAAGAAGAGCACTGTTTGTGTACAAACCAATACTTGGGCTTAACACATCGGTATGGCCAAGGCGTCAAGATGCATCCAGAGAAAAGAAACAGTCCAGGAACGAAAATTACAATAGGCACCGAATTTTACCTTTTAGTACACACAGTGGGTAGCTGTACACAGGCCTTACATTATATTATATCAATAAAGAAAAATTATGCCAATAAAACCTCTATCGCAGCAGATGTTTTGTACAAAATTGCGACGTTATAATACACATTAGAATAGTTGGAACCTGCGATTAGATCAAAGACTAGTCATTAGTTTCCTTACTCCCGTATTATTGGAGTCTTCCCGTTGCTCGTACATTAGCCAATCTAACCTTAATCATATGTGAGGGTTCTTGTACACCTGTGCCGGCTACTGTTTCAAATACTTCCTGATCTGAATATTTCCTTAAGGTAATTTTTTCACTGTATATACTTATTTTCGTCTTCAGGTACTAACCAAGTTTGTTCATTCTATATTCGTTTGGGATTCACATTGTAGAGTTTGGAAATCTTATTATATATTAGGTTCTTTAATTTATGATTTTACCCTCATGTGGCCCTGTGTGTGTGTGTGTGTGGTGTATTTTCTAGTGACAGAGACTATTAGGGCCGGAACGGAAAAAACCCGACAAAATATTATCACAATCAATGTATTTTTTACATTTTGTCTTTAAGGAGTGATAACGTCGAAATAAAAATAATAACGACAAGGTCATGATATCCACTAAAGCTGTACACGCTAATGTAATCTCAAACTATATTATAATATGTAGTCATGGATGTCATAATTCACTTTAAATTTATGCCATATAAATTAGATTTACAATGCCATCAAGGTTTATATCGTTTCACATGATTAAATTCGCGTACAGTTGTAAACGATACATATTATTATACATATAAGTAGAAGTGGCGACAAGTCATCCCCGTTCATCGGTCTATAGAAGACACTAAGGGTGGTATTAATCAACTAATCTCGGCTTCAGGCTGCCCTCAAGATCATGTCAATGTAAGAGTTCTTATATACAAAAACGGACTTGAGCATGAACTTGAGGGCAGTCTCAGCTGAAATTAGTTTATTAATATCATCCTAAGTACGTACCTACTTCTAGTTTTCGAATACAAACGATTGATAGATACATGAGAATTTTGTTTTTGGAAATGCGATGATGTCCAGAGGACATTAAGAAAACAGAAGAAGCACTAAGCACCTGTTCCAGGTGTTGTGATCTTATTCTACACATGCACAACTCCAATTGAGATTACGCACGTGATTTTGCGTACGTAGGTTCCTAAGTGTCAAATCGTAAATTTTCCAAATCGTTAATCAAGACATAAATCTGTATTATCTGGTTCAACGACCTGCTTATAAAGGTGGTTGACAACCTGTGTTTGTGTCCAAGTGCTATAAATTGAATTTGTTTCTCAAGAAGCGTCAATAAATTTTTATTTTCACCGCGCTTGTTACTAAATAATTTAGGCGTGCTGATCACGTGTGTTTTATGACATTGTCATGACATGAGTTTTAAATACAAGGAAAATTGTGCACGTAAAACTAAGCATAAGGTAAATAAATAAATAGATACAGTTCTATTGACGTGTATCCGTAGATTTATAGATATATAATTGTATTATTAGGTATATCCACTTCTGCTATGTACAGCGCACCCTAGGCATGAGCAAAAAGTGCGTAAACTTACTGCGCCAACTGGTAGGTACCTTTATATACTTAGATAAAATGTGATGAAAAATTTACATAGAAGAAAACGTAAATACCCCTTTAATATAAGAGAACTCTTGTCCCAGCTGGAGCAAACATTTTATAGCCAATCACTCCCTCAGCGAAATCCCAGGGAAGTAATCCTCAACAACTTTGTAACCTATGAGCCAATGGATAAATCAAAATCGTTGAGATAATCTCCATAAGAGCGGACACTTGCGCGCGAGCATACGACGCGGTGTCGTGTCACGTCAGCACGGTGCGTGTGCAATCTGGCTATCAAGAAATAACAAGGACTTTTTCTTTTTAAAAGTATTAAAAAGTCAATTTTGCACTCTAGCCAACCGATATGGAGGTAAACGTTCTTATACTTTTAAGTTGAGAAATACGATAATTACGTTTTGTAATTATGTCTTGTTCATCTGATTTAATCAATTAGGTGATCAGTCGTCACCAAACTAGGGACCACAAAGTAATTTTTGTGATATGTCCCCACCGGGAATCGAACCCAGGACCTCCGGATCGTGAGCCCAACGCTCAACCACTGGACCACGGAGGTCGTTATTTAATCAATCAATATGATTTAATCAATATGACGATACTTATTGGCCTACCACGAGTGGCGTTTTATCTTTGCCGTGACTTATTGTAGGTTTTCCATAGATGGCTAAACTATTTCCACAAATGGGGAGCGCTGAGGACTTTCACCTGGTACAAAAAATTAAGACAACAGGCCTGAGGGTGACCAGTTGAGAAAAACAATTTTGTAATGTTATTTTATTGCAATGCACTCCACGTCAGACGGTTCGTAACGCAAGCTTCATAGCATGCGCACCCATCCGTTATGACGACTGCTAAGTAATAACAACACGTAACTAAATTCAAGAGCGAAACGAATCCATCATCAAATTGATCGATATAAACGCGAACTGTACCGGTTCCGATAACCGGAACCAGATGAAGATAAGTCAGTATGATTTAGTCACGTATTCGTATGCAGAATTGCACTTAGAAGGACCTTTTGAAGGTTTTGCCGTAGAGCAATTCAAAGTAATCTCGGTGTACCGTTAATATCATAAAAGAGTCTGGTGATCTGGATGTATCGTGTTCAGTAATGTGACGAGCGTGATCGTCAATTGTTATCGATGTAATAAAAGTAATTTCAACAAGAACACTGCTATTTCTTCATAAGAATTAGAAATTATGATGAAGACCTACATCTACTGATGCTTAGGTAGAAGTATACTAATAGCTGAAATATAACCAGGCGTTCGTAAGTGGTCCTTTTTAGTTAAGGGCTTTTATTGTAACCCAACACTTTATGGCTTTCTTATATTAATTGATTATGTTACAAAAAAATAAGTTAAAAATAATAAGTAGCTTCTGCCTTTAACAAAATAAGCGTTCCGCTGGCTATCCATTTTAGTAAGACCCGGTACACGTATAATGTTGCAAATTAAGTATGTCCAAAACTATGAAAGTAATGGGTCCTAATAATTTGGTCTTGTAGAACCAAGCTGCACGGTACTTTATAGTAGGAGATAAAAATCGGAACACAACCAGACTAACCAGAAGCTTGTTTGATAAGACTGTCTACTGTTTGCTAACTCTGTCTAAATGGAAGCAGAGATAGGGGATCCCACGTCGGACTTTCACGTTCCGTTTGTAACAATGATGTTACTTCTTTAGTTAACATAATCAGTGGTCATTTTCAAGAAGTGGTCATTTCCAGAAGTGATCTTTTCTTGAAGTGGTCTTTTCTAGAAGTGGTAATTTCCAGAAGTGGTCTTTTCTAGAAGTGGTAATTTCCAGAAGTGGTCTTTTCTAGAAGTGGTAATTTCCAGAAATGGTCTTTTGTAGAAGTGGTAATTTACAATTGTATACATTACGCGCCGAAAGAAGATAAGATTCCACGTCTATTAGATACACACCAATAAGTATATAACCAATTTCATAGCATTGTATGTCATATCATATTATTGGCAATAGGCTCGTCTGTTATCACGTGTGATAGCAAAGATGTGTGCCTCTGACTACCGCTTCGAGGATATAGGCGTGATCATGTGGTTCATATTACATTACCTACTGATAAGATAACAACATAGAAGTTAATCGTTGATGCAACGTTTAACATGATGGTTGTATTAGAAAACGGTTAGTTAATTTGCCAAATAAGTTTTAACAAATGATGACTTATGGCTTTATCCAGCCCAATAAGGAGTATAGGTATATTGAGGGTGTTGTTAGTATATATTCTTTACCATATCGAGAAATCATGCGCGCGCAAGTAATTATGTCATGCTCATATAGCACCGCTCATATAAAAGACATCAACGGGATCACTTTGTATATATCTAAAATCTAAATTAACACCCATATGCAATTTCACGCCTGTAATCTGTACTAGGGCCTTAGCCAAGGTGCAAACGAGTAAAACAATCGACAGTGACAGTGATAAAAATGTGACAGACATGCCAATCCCAAGACTGTATGGTGCATCTTCTCTTATCTATCGTGTGGGTTGTGAGGTGAATTACCAACCTGATCAACCCTGGTGTCAGGGTTACTATTGAGCCGCCAAATACCCCTGACATGACTCATGTAACGACTACGTACTTACATTAGTAAGTAGGAACCGAGACCAACGGCTTAACGTGCCTTCCGAAGCACGGACGCATGGATGTATGGTGCTAAAGGGAATTTAAACAACAACGTAAAAATATTTTTATGACTGTCACTGTCGATTGTCATAATCGTTTGCAACTTTGCTAAGGTGCCCGGAGTAAAGATAAAAAATATCAAACGAGACACAAAATTAACAAATAAAACAGCCAAAAAGTATGCGGTTGCAACTGTCACTTTACTTCGCATAATCTTGTTTAGACACTACTTGAAGCTTGGTTCCGTGAAGCATTTCTAAGAACCACTGCGAAGTTTAACAAACTGGTCAGAATTCGCGGGTCAAAGGCGGCGGTCGTAATACCGAGGGTAATTCCTAACGATGCGATTGTCCACTATAATTCACTACGTTGCCAACAAACCTACTCATGTAAGGTTAATATTTACTAGTACTTGTACCCAGGGTTGCCAATTCATATCAAATAATCAAATATAAAAAAGTGCTTTTTATCTCTCTCTTTTTTCCACAAGTACACGACACAAAAAAACTTTAAGGTAAAATAAGCAAAAAGACCATTCAAAATTATTTAATCAGTTAAATCATATAAAATTGCAACTGAGTATGTGGTGGCATCATAAAAATGGTTATATTTTAAATAATTCTATAGTGCTTTCCTGCTGGAGAGAGAATAAATAATGCAGTGGTTGTCGAATCCCGGAGGATATAATCACAAAAAACAATTTGTGCTCTCTAGTTTGGTTATAGGACATTGCAGGCTGATTACCCGATTTTCCGAAAGTAAGATGATCGGTGCTTTGTAGGGCACGTTAAACAGTCGGTTTCGACTACTATTTACAAAAATAAAAAGCAGCAATTTTTAAAATTCCAGTCAACCAGTGGTAAAAAGAAACATTTATCATAACCCACCCCAAATTCATTTATTTACCCACATATGTACCGACTACCTTGTAACACCTTAACTACTTTTTACCCAACTTACTTGTTAAACTAATGAATAACGAGAATAGTTTATAATAGGCAACCCTAACTCAAAACGATTCTACGCATGCGTTAGAAGAAAACAAGAACAATTGTAACTATTTTCTAAGAATGACAAGTATAAAAAACATATTTTTAGTTGTACGTATTTCGTTTTCGGTTACTGAGATAATAAGATTATTAGTGATTGATAGCTTAATTATCTTTACTATACTAGTCAATATTGTATTTCTGTATACCTATTTGAAATTAATAGGTATGACAAGCTAAAAAAATGAAATAGGAAGAATTAGAAAATAATTTTAATTGGTAAATATCCAGAACATTCCATTTCCAGGACAAAAATAAGGCGAATGGCATTAGGGTTTTTACGTTTCTCTGGCCAAGCATTGAACGTATTTCGGAGCAAATGTACCACCTACGAGGGGAGGTCAAAAAGTTCGCGGAATGGAGGGGTTGGAGGGGGTTGGTTTGCTCGTACAGGTAGCCGCTAGTTGCACACCTCATTAACAGTATATGTACCAAGTTTGAAGCAAATCGGGTCATTAACGTTTGAACTATCGACCAGCAAACAAGTGAATCGGGAAGAACTCAGCGAATATGGAGAAAATTGAACACCGCGCCGTCATTAAGTTCCTCACCAAGCAAGGAAAATCCGCTCAGACGATTTTTCAAGAGCTGTTAGCAGTTTACGCGGACTCTGCCCCTGGTAAAACCATGGTTTACAAGTGGCATAGTCTTTTCAAGCAAGGAAGAGAGTCGATTGAAGATGACCCCCGCTCCGGACGGCCCATTGAGGCCACCACACCGGAAATCATCGAAAAAGTAGAGAAACTTGTATTAGAAGATACCCGCTTGAAGAAGAAGCAGCTTGCAGCAATGGTCGGTGTATCCGAAACAAGTATTTTAAATATCCTACATCAACATCTTGGGATGACTAAGGTCAGCGCAAGATGGGTTCCAAGAATGCTCACGCCACTTCAAAAAAGCGAGCGTGTCGAGTGTTCTCGCCAGTTTTTAGAGCTCTGTGGAGAGAATAAGGAAGAAGTTATGGCCCGGATTGTTACTGGAGATGAAACCTGGGTTCACCACTATGAACCTGAGTCGAAGCAAGAGTCGATGCAGTGGCATAAAAAAGGCACACCTCCTCCAAAGAAGTTTAAGGTGTCACAATCGGCCGGAAAGATCATGGCCACTATTTTTTGGGATACAGAAGGTATTTTGCTGATTGATTATAAAGATCGTGGTGTGACTATAACGGGACATTACTACGCTTCTTTACTGGATAGATTGAAAGAGGCTATCAAGGAAAAAAGAAGAGGAAAGCTGTCAAGAGGTGTGCTCCTTTTGCACGACAACGCACCCGTCCACACGTGCCATGTTGCGACGGCTGCCATTCACCGATGCGGGTTCGAAAAATTAAACCACCCGCCTTACAGTCCAGACTTGGCCCCCAGCGATTATTATTTGTTCCCAAAAATGAAAAAGGAACTGCGTGGACGAAAATTTGGCGATGATGAAGAAGTCAAGTCTGCAATTTCGGCCTATTTTGACAGCAAAGAGAAATCTTTTTTTTATGATGGAATAAACAAATTATTTGATAGATCCGGAAAATGTGTTAAGGTTAAGGGAGAATATATTGAAAAGGAAAAATAGTTTCGTGTTTAATTTCGACCCCCTTCCCCCTCATTCCGCGAACTTTTTGACCTCCCCTCGTATCTAAAACCACCTTCTAAATTTTCATCGATCTTCACAATGGTCTACTAACATCTGTCAGTAGTAACCGGGACACCTAGGTTGATAAGGTTGGTACTCCACCTCACAACCCACACGATAGAACAAGAAGACTAACATCTCTGTTATTTAGTATTAGCATCGCATTTGCCACGATACTTTCAATTGTATACCTAGCTAAGAGTGCAAAATGAATGGGCAACAATAAAACTAAGGCCGTAGGTCAAAAGCTAAAGAGTTGTACCGCTCCATTAATCCACTGTAAAGATTCAATAGAGTAAAAACAATTTTCCCACCAATCCAAACTCAAACTCAAAATATATTTTTTCAGTTGGTCAATTTTATATCAATTATTATTTCGTCGGACGTCTTATCCGCCTTAAACTACTGCAGCTTTTCAACCTGTATAACCTAGGAAAATTTTCCGTAAATTAACTTTTGTTAAAAATTAAATTTATAGTAGGTATTTTTTTCAATATTTCTATTTAAATAAGGTTTAAAATTATCCAATCAAACATACCTATAACCATACCTAATAACAGCCTAGGTAGTACTTAACATATAAGAGTTACCATAGATAAATATAATAAAATATGTGCAAGAAATATCAAAAGTAAAGCTGTATTCGTAGGCACAAAACCTTTCTGACAACAGAATATCGATATTGGTAATAATTAACGGTATCCGTTGCGGCTGTTAGGCTGTTACTTTACGATGCCAATATGACAGTAAAATCAGTCGTCGCTTTCTTTATAGAGTAATTTATGTCATTTTGATTTCATTTTTATTAATATTGCCCCATAGTGTGTTAACTTCGGCGTAAATAATCCGCTACCACATCACATTTGTTAAAATTTAAACAATAACGACACAGTTTTATTTTTGATACTAAAACATTGATTGGATGGCCGACACATTAAATGGGGATTATAAAATAAATATACGACGTTACGCACTCGTATATATAAGGAAAAAAGTTTATTTCATTTGCGTCAACAACCAATTTGAAGTTAAAGAAGTTCCTACTGAGACCGTTAACGACGACGAAAATGTCTCCTCGTTTCTGCATTGTTACATTTATTTAAACTTTTTACGATATTTTTGAGCTCGTCATTATACGGGAACAATAATCAAACACTTCAGGTTGGGTTGTGTAAGATGACGTTGATTTCCGATAATTCCGATATTGAAAATTATGTATGTATAGTTTCTGTGTACAGAAAATAGACGTAGAGTGATAAAAAAAAATGAAGTAGCTTGATTACTTGTATCAATTTTCCCAATAATCCTGTAAAGGTCAGTATGAATGAATGAAACACTTTCAGAAAACATTGGTAATCAGATCAGTATTTTTATGATAAAATAATAAAGATGTTGCATGCTATGTATACAGGGTTTAGTGACATCGTAACGAAAACTTTGAGGGATGATTCAGGCCATGATTCTGATTTGATATCAAGTGGAATTTTCCATACGGAAAATAATTACAAAAAAACACTAAAATTTTCATGAATTTTCGCGACAGGAAAATCCACTTGATATCAACTCAGAATCATGGTCCGAATCATACCCTTCAGTATTCATTACGATGTCACTAGCACCCTGTATACCTACTGGTAAGTTATCACCACATTACTTACTGCACATACCTATTAGAATTTAAATTGATCGACACGCAAGGTGATTCTCCCTTTGAAATCCAAACGATTGCAATAAAATGTTAAACCTCTCATGTACGCAGTTCCCAGACACGGCATATTATAGGAAGAGCAATTGGATATTCTCACAAAATAATGATTGCAGTGCTAAATCGTAATGAGGGCTGTTAGTACACGAGTCGCCAAGTCACGTGTTGTCGTGAAGAGACGGTGGGAACCTGACTGTGTGGTGGGACCTCTCGAGCATCGACGATTGATGAGAGATGCCATGCGTCACTTGCGCGTGTGAGACTTGATTGAGTTTGTTATATACGGTAGCCTACTAGTTTATACCTTTATCATTGTATATTATAGTTATAATAAATCCATACTTTCGAATGAAGGTTTTGAAAGTTAACACTGTTACCTCTTCACGTCTCTGCTCTGATTTAGATAAAAATTAGCACATACTTATCTAATGAGGGATTTTCTTTTTTCCTACCTCCTAGGTAGATGGCGCTGAACTTGGTAGGTTACTGCAAGGAACGAAACCTTAATTGTTTCTGTTTTTATACAAATATTTGTATTACTGTCACTGTTTTGACTGTCACTATACTGATTGTTTCGAGTATAATCGATTATGACATTCATAATAAATAGATAATCATTATTGATTTAATATATTGTCATAATAAATTCAATTCTTGATTAATGGCTTTGCAACTCGGCCTAGTCGGCCTACAAATAAATAGAATGTCAATGTCAAGATCACTGTGCTTGTTTACCTATTTTTCTTAAGAGTAGCTTAGCCCCACGACCCGAGCCCCCGATCCTACGTCACGCTAAGATACTCGTTCACACGGCAGAGTTCTATAACATGAAGCAATAAGTATGCTATACTAATAGACAGTACCTATTAACCGGCAATCACTGTCAATGCGGGAAATATTGTAAGAATACACCTTATTATTTTCTTTTACATACAATGTCAATATCGGTTACCTGTCGGGATTTCTATTGGAGATTTATTATACGAGATGTGAATATAATATGTAATTATATTTGTACTCTATTAAGATTTAATGAACTGTTGGTAGGTATAGAAACATTGATCATATGTCAATGTTTCTTTATGAACAAACAACTCGTAATATTGTAAATTAGGTTTTTAATTTTGAAACAAACACTAAAATAAGGCTAAATATTTCATTTTGTTGCCTCGAGTTCCAACATAACAGCGATCAAAATTAGCTTAAGCTCACATTAATTAAAGAACAAAATCCAATAACCATTCATTACAATGCCATCAGTATGTTTAAAAGGTCTTTACATCAATTATAATCAATAGGCTCCAACTGTGAAATAAAGTGTCTAATTAGATGTCCATTCAGTGATTGATTGGAATAGTTCTAATACCAACCATACAGTAAGAGTAAGGCCACACGATTTGTTTACGTTGCGACGTCGGAATTATACATTATAAATCATAACGACATGTCATACTATACTTTGCGACATTGCGTCACCGTGGCACTCAGCACATTGAAATAATAGCTTTATGCGGCGTCGCAATGGACCGGCAACGTCCGTGTCGCCTCTCCCTTAGATGCTTACTAACATCAATAACTACCTGATGTATGATTGATTGGTCCGCCTGTTCAATCCCAATAACTTCAATTAGCCAGTCATGTCCATTTCAATTAAAAACGCCTTGTAAAGCCAATCTTAGTAATAAGTAGATTGATAGAGTGAGCTTGTAGTTTGCAGTACGCAGATTAAGTAATTCTTTGAGTAATATTAATAGTGCTTTCATTTCAAATACCTATTGAATAAGTATGTACCGTATGTTTGTCTATTTTCAAATAACATTTATCGATTAATCAGATAGAATTATTAAGTACTTATTTTAATGACAAAGCGAAGAATAATTTCTTTCAACATTTTATGTACTTACCTTATTCGCCAGTTCAATACCTAAACCGCGAAACGACCATCGAAATCATTATATTGTCGATAAATTTTATGGACCAGTTTCATTTTATTAGGAATTTTAAGGGGCAAGTATTGTCGAGGTATCATATAACAGTGTTTTGTAATTAACTCTCGTCGGAGGTCTAAATCGAGGCATACCGATATCGGTTTGACGATATCGCACCGACCCGTGAGAAAATCCGTCCGAACGATTTAAATGTACGTGTATATATCATACGAAATCATCAGACATTTATAAGTACGCTCATTTCAGATTTTATGTTTCAAGTATTTCACTCCGTGTATGTATAGTGAATAGGTATTGCCAAAAAGGATGGTCAACACTTTTGAAATACTTTGCTAAGTAGTCAATAGCCCGAGTTTCAGCTATTTACACAATGAATACAAGCAACTGTTTTGTTCTTTCAAACCATTTTTTGCTTCCGAACACTTCACTTGTCTACTTCGGGGTTATTTGCCTAACCTAGCTGTCGAACCAGATTTGTTTGACTTTTAACACGAGTTTGTCTCCAGGTGGAACTATGAAGTTTAGCTAGCCAGTTCATCTCTAATGGCGCGTGACAATCTTTGGCGTGTAAACATGACGTTATTTGGCGTCATCTGTTTGATAAACATAGATTTCCATAGCTAACGTCTTCGGATGGCTGCTCTTATTGAGATTCCGGGGAATAAAAACAATTGGTATTGGTTTGGCGCATGTTCCACTAAAGTGAAGAGGCGTGCAAGCACTCTGGTACATACATACATACCTACAAACCTTTGAGATATGCCCTCAGTGTTTGATTGCACTTGTATTAGTGTTTTCTGCCGCCAATCGAGCGTTTAGTGTACTCGCAGTAATTCACCAAATCAATATCAAATTAATAAAACAAACGATTATACCCCTATTCATATTGACATTTTAATATAAAGATTCGAATCGTTATAATGATGCAATATTTTTTGGACTAAAAAATCAGTTAAGTAAAAGCAAAAGAGGATTCTAAAAATATTCAAACGTGTATTAAAGGATTCCTGCTAGACTGCAGGAGTCCACTTGAGAGTGATTAGGACAATATTTGCCTACCTTTGTGCCCCACGCCGACC
Source organism: Pectinophora gossypiella (assembly GCF_024362695.1). Classification (NCBI taxonomy): domain Eukaryota; kingdom Metazoa; phylum Arthropoda; class Insecta; order Lepidoptera; family Gelechiidae; genus Pectinophora; species Pectinophora gossypiella. The sequence continues at coordinate 8,508,338 of NC_065420.1, read as the reverse complement.
TAACTGTCTCAAGAGGTCTCTCGAACCTCGAGGGGTTCATTAGCTACGGTTGGTGACAACTGTTTCTTTGAGTCTATCAAATATTTAGTCGTATTTCTTATTTTTATTTTTTACTCGAACCACCGGTCTTTGGGGCAAACTAAAAAAAAGTAATAAAATCAACCACTTATGCGTACAGACACAGACACAGTTAGTCTGTATCAGTACTAGGCACTTTAGTTAATCTTATTTAACTTAATCGTTCATAAGCAACCTATTTACGTTAAATACCTACCTAAGTGGGTACCTTTTTACCATATCATTATTGTCAAGTTTTGTTTATGATAAAAAGTACTTTTGATAGAGTATGTGTAAAGTTAGACTTTGTGTTAATTTAATTGTCAATATTCTAAACCCAAAATACATTTTGTATCCTTTAATTCTTCCGTCACTTATAAATCCCTTGAAAAACTTCAAGATGATAAAGTCTAATGTGTATATAATGTGTTACTAGTCACTGCGAACACGTGAACAGGTTTATGAGCTTCAGAACTATGACAGATATGGGAATCAATCTAGCTCAGCAATACGTCATCTAGCAATGAGAAGGTAAGAAAATATAGTTAAAAACTTACTTTCCCTAACCTAACTAAAACAAATGTTTCTGAAAACATATCGTTTAGATAACGTACCTACGTCAATCTAAGATAAAATACTTATTACTCAATGTACTTGTATTATAGTAATAACTCTCAGCACGCGTCATTTGTTCGACCAAATAATGGACAAATCAAAGGAAAAAGTCACGTAAGACAGGTAGGTATTTTTGTATCGCTTTATTTGTAAGTCCCTCTTCACAATAGAAATGCACCGCACGGAACTAGGTGGATAAGTACTTACTAAGTTGGTACATAAGTTTCAAGAAAACAAAGGCTATAAACATAAATAGAAACGTCTCCATTGAAGCCTGGTAGCAACTCCAGACTAGAAGAAACTGAAAGAAAATATTCACCATTGTTATACATTGTGTGTCTGTAGAGAATCGTAAACAATCCACAAGCCAGCCTTTCAATGTAGGTAACTTATGTTCTTTGCAAATACATATTCTCATTTTAGTACCAACAAATGGATTCATTCAACTTTTAGTCAATAAAAAAAAACAAATAAAAATCTTCTTCAAAATCTTATTCGCTATTAAAATAAGACTTGGAATTACTGACTTACTTAAAACAAAGATTGTGAAGTAATTAACCACAGTTAAGTAATAATTTTTACCTAGCAACTGAAGCAGTGAAGTAGCTATTTTCTTAGCTTTTATTCCAGATCTGAGTAAGAGTAGCTACCAACTTAAATAAAATAAACAAATATCAACAGCACTTACAAATCTCAATAAAACTGCCTAGCAACGAAAACGATCTCCGTGCCTTAGTTTTACGACGCATACAATTTGCCTACAAATGAACGGAAACGCTTTCCAGTGGAAAACCTTAACCTACTAATCATCAATCATTTTAAATATCACCAGGAGTGTACGAAGACGATTTACCAGTTGGACCGGTGACACTGGCCGCCTAGGGCTCCAACAACCACTGTAATTTCTACCACTGTGCGCAACGCCCTAATCTACCACGCATCCCATACTACGCTCTAACATATTCAAATAAAGACTAAACTACCCCACACCATATCGAGAGTTCGCATCGCAACTTACTACAACTTAGCCATTGCGTCTGGACCTCCAAACACTGTTATTTGTATGGAATTTTCTTTACCATTAAGCATGGGAAGGTTCATTGAGAACTGGTAGGGATAAATCGATTATTATCTTTAAATACGATATCGTGAGCTACATCTAAAACAGTACTCTGTATCCGGCGCCTAGATTAGAATGGCGGTAGAGATTAGAAGTTAAATCATTACCGAACTTATGATATCTTTAAACATACGAGTACCGTCAATAAATCATACACCTAACTCCGCTAGTTTACTTCTACAAGGCACCAGTGCCATCGTTTAAGCATATCCACTTAGTTTAAACTGTCCATCTAATAATGACTACCAGGCGAACCTCATCTGTAAACAACAAACAGTGGTTTTCTATTACAGGAACAGTTTCCTCGTTATTCATTCCTTCGCTTCAGTGTTCAAATGAGGCTCGCTTCCAGTGTAAAACCGTGTACTTTCTACCACAAATCGTCTCCCCTGTACTCAACGCTATATGAAGCACAAGTGACGACCACATAAGCTTAAATGAAACCCGCGTGGCCTTTGTTCTTCAAGCCGAAAATATCATCCACTTCGCCAACAATGGACCATCTTGATACGGAAATATTGACTGACGCAAATATGTGGAAATTTAATGAACCTATAAATTTTACGGGAATCGAAAAGCCAAGAAAGAATGTATTACTTTACTTATTATATAAATTGTCTTTTTTATGTACTAAAATGTAAATTCAATGCAGGTTATTTGTCAATACATCTATCTATCTATCAATCTACTCAGCCTGTGTCCACTTACTGCTGGGTATAGGCCTCCTCTCTTTCACTTTTTTTTGTCAATACATACGATATGGGAATTAATAGTGCAAATTGTAGGTAACATTTGTTAAGAAGTGGTACTGAAGCCGTAGTGCATGGTATGATTGATCATGTTCTCTCTGCTAAACTGACATTGTGGGTGTCGCGTCGACCCACCGCTGCGAGCCTTGTCAGTCTCATTTACCATAGTGTGGAAACATTGGCACTTCAATAATATTTTAAACCGTTCTTAGTGCGATGTTTGCATTGACAGTTAGGTAAACTAAAGACCTACCAAAAACTAAAGCGCGGAGTAAACGGAATTACGAACTCAACAATATTGGGCTCGTGCCAACGATCTGACATGTGTATCTGTTCAGATTTTGGAAAGTCATCTCTCCAAGTGATACATTTTCTCCTTGGAGTAGGTACTCGAACGGTACCTACTGTGTAAGTAGGCAGTACTGGGAGCAAATTATGTGAACTAAGTGAAATCGAACATCGAAGACAATGCTAATGAATTTTTGCTACGATGTGCAGGCTTTCACTCGACTCTATTATACCTTGCCCGGAGTGATTCTTAACTCTAAACTTTTCATTCATTATGTCATGGTAGTATGATTTTCATATTTGAAACAATTAGGTGATTAGATACGCTACAGATTCGAATATAGAAAATTAATGATAAAAATCAAAAGGAGAGTTAGGACTTGTCTAAAATTTAAATCTACGATCTTTTTATACAACTGTTTATGAAAATTGTCTGTGAACTTTTTAATTATAATTTTGTAATTAGGGAAGGTCTCGAAATCGCATTCTGCAGAACGGTAATGAGATTTCAGCTACGAGTAACACCATGTCCTCCACTCTTATGAATCATCTCTCCATTTTCTCTTACTTACCTGGTCACATTTGTGTTGTTGCAGGTAACAATGCGGGAGGTGGGCGAGGGCGCGGACAGCGGCGGCTAGCATGACACCGGCGCTGCTGTTGTTGCTGCTAGCAGCAGCGGCAGGCGCGCGGGTGGGCGACCTCGCGCGCACCGACACCGGAGACGTCTTCACGCTGCTTGGTGAGAATGAAATATACATAAGAACAAGCCTATTTCTCGCTGGAAGGCAGAAACCACGGGATTACACTGGCTACGACCCTGACGCTTTCTCTACTCTCGTCGATACCTTCAATACATGCTGGTCGGTTTAAAGTAGATACCCATAACTAAGTAGACCATTTTTTTTAAACCTCCTGTTCTAATTCGGGCCTTTCTCTTTTGACTCTAACTACTTATAAATATAAGTAACTAGTTTCCTAAAGTGCCGATTATAAATCAGAGGAATTTTCGGACAGCTCATAAACTATTCACCCTGAACTCAACTCACGAAAATAACGGTGGTTATCATGCTATAGTTTCTGTAAACCAATGATTGCAAGAAGGGAAGTAATGCTTGTCATTATACTGAATTTGTCATTTCTACTAGTGCAAAGACCGCACGCAATGGACTCCGGCGTCGTTTTCGCACTTCCACGGCAAACAATCATCAACTTGTTTCAATATATTTGTGTTTGGTAAACTTTGTTGCATGGATCGTTTCCTTCGATTTCGTGTTTCCAGTTTAAACAGTTTCGATGAAATGATTATAATGATCATACGTGTTTTCTTCTCTAAGTATTATTTACAAATAGAACTGATTCCTACTTTAAATCGAATCTCGTGATAATATTAAATCTTTATAAGTCCTTAAGGCTAAAATGCCATAAAATGCTGCAATAGGTATTACAATCTTCATCATCTTTGTCACCCTGGGGCATTGTTTCAGCCTAGCTATGCTGTACTCGTAGATTTCCTTTATAGTAATTCAGGAAAAAACAGTTGCCGTGGCATAGTTGACGAACAATGTTGATCGGTATTGTTCAAATAGTTTAAAACTGTTGTTGGTCTTCTAAAAACATTGATGGCTCATTCTTAAATACAGCATAAGCCCACGACTATATCCCAATTGTTAGTCAGAGATACATCCATCCAAGATGAACTAAGTACCCACATCTCACCGAGCCTTATGATAGACCAACATGATAAGTGACCCGTATCGCCTCCGTCTATAATGGCCAAGTTAATTCTTAAAGTAAGATCATACTTATTTCTGTAAGTATTGTGTTTGTGTCTGCTTAATTTATTGTAAATATGTACATTATAGGCAACGAATGTGGGCCGGCGCAATGCGCGGAGCACGGCGCGGGCGCAAGCGACGCGAGCGACGCGTGCGCTTGTTCGTGTCCTACGCGCGCACCGCTGTTCCGCGAGGACCGGGAGCTCTGCGTTGATGACCTACCAGGTAATTACTGCATACTTCGCGAATGCGCATTTCCATTGGACGGGACGATGTTACTATAATTGAATTTGCAGATCAAGACAATAAGAATTTTAACAATGTTAAAATTTGGATTGTTGGCTGGCTGAACCAATTACAAATTCAACCTAAAAGACCAGTCAATTGCCGATTGTTTGTACATTAATGAACATCTGAAAACACTTAAACAGCAAGTTTACGTAAATATCCTGATAGGTACCTACAATTGAAGAGATGTTCTTATGGCTGGTGACCGATAGTACAAACATGTCTCTTACCGTTTATTTCCATAGAAAACAACATTAAACATCTCAGCCACAATAATCATAATTTATTTTGTTGTGTAATGAACACTTCTATCGTATCAAAAGTAAACTCTTTATGGTTTCACAAGATGCAGTGGAAATGCACGTTTGCATAACTCCATTTAGCCTCTCATAATGTTTTTGTTGGACAATTTGTTTGCCAGGTGATAAATATCGCTGCATATTTGCTTTACTCATGCTATTATAATGATGTAATGCAGAAACGATATATTTACATTTCTATTTTCTCTTCCTATTGCTAATTATTTATCAGATCTTAGTTTGCTTAGTCTTTGATATTTCAATTTATTTTCTTCTGCAATTGTACTTATTCGCTGTGTTTTATTACAATTTAATACAGATTTACTATACTAGTCTGGTTCAATATAAACTTGCCCGTTTATATAAGATTTAGATAACGCAAGATGAGTCGAGAAAGCGGCTGACTGCGAACGATATTGGATCGTGATTTCGCAAGTTCGTCGTTTAAGATCCGTATCTGTAACCCAACGACACTCATTGCTAGTTTTAACACGTTTACATGATGAGTACACTTGAAGAGAGCTATGTCATTACATTAAGCATGTTAGATTTTTTTGTCTGAGTAAAAAGTTAAACAATCTACAAAAAATGTGACATACCTACATAAACTGCTGCGAAATAGTAAATTCAATATTTGTGACAGCAGCTGCTCAGCTTTTACATTATGTATCAAAATATATCACTGGCTCTGTTCATTATACCGAATATATTATCGTATTTGTAGCTTTATATAATATAATTTCATCACGAATAGTTGGTTCGCGAAACAATACTTATACAATATTAAGGGCAAAATATGAGCCAGAAGCTTAAGATTAACAACCTCCTCGTCTGAACATGATCGGTATAAATTAGCCGAATCGAACCGTCGATACATTAAATCGATTCGATTAATCGAGTCGCCGCAAAGGAATCGCGCATCCGAATCTGTATTAATCACGACTCTTTTAAATTACGCGAAAACAATTTAACGCCTGCATTTGCACTCGAAAATTGATAAAATATTATTTATGTTTTTGTTATTAATTACTTTCATTGCAGGAACTTTTTTCTTCTCGCAATCGTGGAGATATTGATACGAAAGTGACAAAAACAAATTAGGTGACTGAACGTGTACAAATACCTGTTTAGATATCTACAAAACCTTATTTATCACAGTTGTCAGACATTTACATATCGACAGCACTACGTTATTCAATCTACCCTAAGCCCCGATACCACCCACTGTGCTACAAGTCTCGTCTGACCCTCGTCTAACTAACGTCCACCCACTTTTCACATGCTAGTCTCCAGTTGAGAGTCCAGAAAGTCATCATGTATAGCACTATCTTTGATTAATTAGCCGAAGCCGACACCGTTATTGCAAAACGGTATCGCAAGCAGCATTGCACCAATATATCAAATTATAGGTACTTAAGTACCTACTTAAAAAATAAAAGTGTATCTTACTGTAAACAACTTTCATTAAAATCACAAATGTAAAGGCAATAAACAGCATCTTACCGCTACCGGTTTAAATATTGCAATATGGAAGATGATAACTTGTAACATAATTTTATTTACTTATTTTCATGGGAGCTGCAAGACCGTTTGATCTGATTATAATACTCTCGCTACCGAATTAACGGCGGTGCAATATGTTGATCCCGTATTTTTCAAAGCCCAATTTCATTAAACGAGGTCGAAGACATCGATGGGAATAATCGTTATCTCAATAAATTAGCAAACTCCCCGTGAGAACCGCATAAGGTACCGCATTCAGCGGACGCCCCGTTGCCAATTTCGTGGATTAATTTTAAACCGTTAATAACGCTAAGTGCCTACTGAATTTTCAAAAAAACGCAAAATAATACCGTTTTAGTCTTAATTCTCAAACAAATGAGACTTGAGACGTTACAAATTTTGGGTTCGGCAAACTTAATGCTGCATCGAATTTGACAAATATTTGACTTTCGTAATCTTGACAACTGCGTTTATGTTAGTCCTTGTCTCATTTGTTGTGTTTATGCTCATTACAGAATGCTCGTTGGCTACATTCGGGACCGGCTCCGGGGTGCAACGGATCCCGTTCGTGTATCTGCCATTGAAAGGCCAAATTATACATCCATCGAGAGAGATAACCTTCCAAAGTAAGCGTTTTACTTTCGCTACAATTACTTTTACTTGAATAAAAGTAATGGTAAGTATACTTAAAGGATTGCATTTTGTTTCAGATGTCAAAACGCCGATATGCGCAGTGTCAGGAGCTCAGTTTCTCACACGTAAAGGATTCTTGGATCTTCGGAACACACTTGACGCAGACGTGCCCTTTAGTCTATTCCGGGATGAAGGCAGGACTTTTCTTCAAGTAATTGCCATTTTTTTACTTACTTTGTTGCACTAACCTAACACAAAATCTATGTTTTTAGGCAAATTAATTTAGTCGTGTTTCGAGTTCAAAGCTTTTCATAGACAGATAAAACTTGAGCTCGTAATGCCTATCAGGGTAAGTTCGATACCGATGTATTGAAATACCTACATCATCAATACGGTTTATCGTAATATATGGTGACGGGTTACTAGCCCATCAATTATTTAGACAGTCCATCATGTTAGATGATTCATAATATTTTTAATAAATTCCAGTGGAGTGGTGAGGACGAGGTGCGCGCGCGCATGTCGGGCCGTGTCATGGTGGTGCGGCTACTATGTCGCGACGTGTCGGCGCCTCCGACCTCCCCTCTGGATCTGAGGGGAGTCTTCACGCCCTGTGTCGCCTTCAGGGTGCAGGGAACGCCGCCCAGACACAGTACTAGTAAGAATAATTTGCAGTCTAATGCGGAAACAAAAACATGATTTAGTCTTGAGATATAACTTATAGACCATATTATAATACTCGTTATTTGTCGCTTTATAATTTCAGATAGAAACACATAAGTGGCCTAGAAAGTAGAATAGCACCGTAAACGTTTTTATGACTTCATTGATAGTCTCATATGCTTAAAAACTTTTTTTTTTAATTATTGCAGACGTAACCGAAGTCCAGTTTGCCCCTAATGCCCAGACATCAGACGCCACTAGCACTTCTGGCCTGTCGGTCACAGAATACGTCGCCATAGGCATCAGCTCTCTCCTCCTCGGACTAATATATGTAGCCTCTGTATTCCTTTACCTACACATCAGAAAACGACGAAAAGCGGCTTCCGAGGAAGGAAGTGATAGAAGACTGAAAGGGTTAAAAAAGAAAGACGGAACAACTATAACTGAAAGAGATATAATTCGAATTAACACCGAACGAGTTCAATCACTACCTAATGCTTTAGGACAAGATGATGGAGTCGTCAAGAAAAATCCTTTGCTCAGTTTAGGTCGACAATTCCATGATTCAAAAAGCAGTTTTCCTAGTGACTCGGGCAGTAACATGTCTGACTCTGAAGACTTCGCTGATGGTAGTGTACGAAGCGAAGACAACATGAGTAATGTAAGTGTTTACTCCAAATATCTTAAAATTTTTCAATTACATTATATGTATGTAGTATTCATTAGCGTGTTTATGTTACAGAATCAAACAACATCTGCCGTAATACATTTACATCATAGCGACATGAAACTCCAAAATGAGAATTCAGAATTGTCGCACCGAGATGAGTCAGGAATCGAGCGCCTTCCTGACGAACATGTTTCTATAGTGGAAACTACTGACGACAGAGAAATCGCACGACCAGTCGGCACCACTAGACGGAAACTCTACTTCAATCCCGCCTACTTCGAACCTAATTTGATGGCGGTAAATATTGACTTCTTATTCTAAACATTGTTATTGATAAACCAGTGGTACTTATTAATATTGTATGCATTTTTATAGGAACCACCAGCAGCAGCCTTAGAATTTCTTGTCAAAATCAGAGAAGTTATATCAATAGCAAAACACAAAATGGCCGCCAAACGCTTCCACCCAGTTTTAAATCAAATACCTGAAGAAGAAACTTATCCTTCAACGAGGAATAGTATCGAACTGTATCAGGGTCTAGGAAGTCAGAGAAGCGGAAGCGTCATAAGTCTAAAGAGAGAAAATAGCAGGAAGAGATCAATTAATTGTGTCGGTTGCCCAGGCTGCAAGACAGACAGCACAGACGTGCAAAATTTCATGAAATATGATGTCCCTGCTTGCTCAAACTGTCTCAGCAATAAAGGTGATAAACAAAATAGCATCCGAAAGTGGTTGGAAAACATTCCAACGGGAAAACAACAATCGTTTTACAACGATTTTCTGCCAACTGCAAATCAAAATGGCTTGGTCAATTCCCTTCTCTCGCTACCTGCTAATGAAAGTCGATGCAAATTGAAAAAGCAAAATAGCTTTTCTGCAACAAACTCTATGTACTTGGCAGATCATTTCCCAGTTCCTAAAAAGTCATCTACTATGTCAGTAAGATCAGAACCGCCTTTGAGGAACTATAATCTGCCTTTACCTGAATTTGATAATACGGAATACCAACCCAACAGTTACAATTCTTACTGTCAAACTGTTTCGAGAGTAGACGACATAAGACCAATTGGATTAAGCGATTACCGCCCTAGTAGTCTACGAGGCAGTGCAATAATAAATCACAGGAGACTCAAATTTATCAACAATAAAAATGCTTTACCGGATATGGTTAATGAAGCCATTGCACTCGACCACTGTACAAAATCGTATAATCAGAGCAGTTCTGATGAAGAGAGATTTCTTAACGATATTCCGATTAACACAAGACAAGTTTATACCAGAAATCATTCCGAAAGTCCTTCAGGTAACGACTACGAAACTGACAGTTTGGAACGTAATTCTCACAAGAAAGGAATATCAACACCCACAGACTATCCAGATATACCTTCATCTCAAGCTAGCCCCAGTTTGAGCAATGCATTACCACTTGAAGAGGAGCTCACAATGAGAAACGCCGTATATAAACATTCCAGTAGCAACAGTAATACTCCATCGCCACAGAGGGACATCTTCATTGATCAAAATCATTACGAATCCATTGGTAAACAAAAAGGGATTCTTATACAGAAAACTCCGAACAATGACACAATTAAAACTGCAAACCAAAGCAACGACTACAGTTTAGTAAGCGAAGTTTATGTAAATAATAACTATAATTTTGGTAGCACACCGACATCTCCTAGTGGTTCAGAATGTTCTATGGGAAGTAGGAAACTTTCAGGGAATATAGATAGCACTACAGAAGAAAAACCCGGTTGTTTAACAATTGAAGTTAAAGATCCACCAGAAAATTATATTAAAATTCATGAATCAGACGGATTTGAGCCCGACACTCTAGACCGAAAACATGCAAAACACAAAGAAATTGTAGAAAGCATTCAATTTAGTAGAAAAGATCTCTTGAAGAATATTAATGATATTAATAGTCCACAGAGCCAACGGATACAACTACGAAGTAGTGGAACTTTCACGAAAACTAACGAAAAAGTGGAATATGCGGCAAAATTTAACAGTTTAAGGAATGAATACGAACATCGCAAAAACGTATTTGAACGTCCAAAACTATCTCCAACAACATTTAATGATTCCAAAAGTGAAAAAGCAATAGATGATAACTGGGAAGAGGCCGCAGAGTGGCAAACAGAAGAAGGTCGTATACTAACTTTGGAACTAAGACATTCTAAGAGGCAACGTCAATGCACTCCACCAACCATAAAGCAAATTAAAAATCTGGCTCGCCCAGACATTTTACCGCCGCTACCCCCGACAGACGAAAATCCGATATACGAACAACCAACTTTTCCACCAAGAAGGGTAGAAATCGATAGATTACCGACGTCGCCAGACGAAGTCGATTCAAAAAACGAGAGTGGCAGAAGCCTCAGTCCGAGGATATTTATGAAGAATACGATTGAACCAACTATGCGTAGAAATTCAGTTCCTCATGAATCCTACAGTGGACCCTCCTGCAGTCCACAGAGAGCTTCTGTCGATAAGCTATCCTCGGGCTACGAAAACTTTGATTCTACTAATGTGAATACAGAAACTACAAGAAAGAGCGATCTTTGTAGAAACTTTAATAGAAGACCTTTTAGCCGAAGTTTTTGTGGCGGTGATATAAATACGAACACTTTCGTGAAAGTGTCTAAAAGCGAAGGTTACTCCAAACCACGCTTTAGGCGGAAGAAAGGTTCTAACGTGGAAGATTCGGGGTACTTAAGTAGTGACTCAACTAGTTCTCGCCAGGTTCAAAGAAAAATTGTTGTGGCTAAAATAGTGAGTTGTAGTGAAAGTGACGATACCGAAAACGAAGCTAGAAGTGAATCAGGAGCTGAAAGTGTAGAGACACATTCTGTTTATTTCGGCAGTTTCAGAAAACTGCAAGGTATTGAAAACAAACTAAAAGGTGCTAGAGACAGTAGTAGAAAACAAAGACTTTCTAAAGAATATTTATAGCAAAATCCTATTAGTGTTAAGCGAAATTGTGCAATAAAAGAAACGCGTTGTGCAATAGCATGTGCAATAATTTAGATACTACTTAGAAACTCATGTGAATAGTAATATGTTGTTTAAGACCCCCAAATAGTAATATAATAGGCAATTAATTTACGTAATACCTCTTAATGTTTAGATACAAATACTACATTTTGTAATAGATGTAGAAGGCCGGATGTGCAATGCAATAATAGATTAAGTTCCTTTAAATATACACCAGTTTTTGAAAACCCAAGTTATAGTAACTAACTTAATGTTAATTTTAGTGACGTAGTTACTTGTAATCTTATTTTTATATTGTAAATAAGAAGAGAAGAGTCAGGCAGCGAGACATAGCTTCCTAGTACCTGACATATTGTGGTGCTCCAGAGAGGAAGTGATCAAATCATAAGTCCTCTCTGTTTTAGAGCACATACTGTGGTTGTGGCATTAATAGTGTTGGGAACGAACAATCTCACAAGTTCTTATAAAAAGTTAAAATATTGATTTTTCTTGGATTATTAAAGAATTTAGGAGATCTTACATAATAAAAGAATGTATGCTTGATGTATGTCAAACATAACGCCAATACTAAGCACGTAGCATGGCCCCTGATAATCTTGTTTTAGCAAAAACACAGTTTACACCAGATTGCTTGTTACCAACAACATGGGGTTTTGGTTGCGGAATATAGTTGTAATAATTTATATTATCTTATTTTAGTAGTATAATTTATATTTATGTCGAAACATTATATAGCTGACGCAAAGGTGCTAAATATCGCAGTTGGGAAACCGGGTATACTCTTAGTTTTATGTAGGTATTACTTTTTAACAGGCTACTTATAATGTAGTGACTGGCATAAGCATAATTTTATTGTATAGTGATCACTGACTTATTTATAAAGAAATTATAAAATTGTTTTAATTGTGTTAAGTTAAAAAGGTTTTATAAAAATAATGCTCAAAATAACAAGTATTTTTAAGAACTTTTAAAATATTTTTATTATTTTTACAGCCAGTATTTCTTTGAATGTTTTTATAATTTATATTTGTAAATTTTGTTCCTAATTTATTAACAGCAATTGTTACAAATAAAACTATTTTAATAATGTGTACATGCTCATAAAAATGTAGGATTAAATTATATACTTACTTTAGTTATTAAAATTAAAATATTTCCATGTAAGAAAACTATAATAAACTGATGGCATAAAGAAACATTATTTTTTATTTATTATACCACTTCTTTCTCATTTATAAAACATGTAAAAAGTGATTTTATTTCTACTATCACAGAAGATCAAAAAGACTACAATGTTTTATCAGTCCAAATCATCAAAGGAAAAAGTCATACTTGTACCTTGAAATACTGTTCTAGAGGACTGATTTTCAGCATCTCTTATGCCTTGTAAGGCCTCTTGTAACAATTTCTTTCTGAACTCAACATATGAAATTTGACCACCAGCAAAAATATCAATCTCGGTGCCAATCTTATTAAGAACAGCTGGATCCCTGCTATCATTCATTTTAGTCATGCAATCATCAAGGTATTCAATCAATGTAGCAGTCTGCTTAAGTGTAGATGTATGAATTCCCATATAGTTAATTTCTTTAAAAGTATTAGTAGGGTCTTCATCATATACAGATAGGTCGTGTTCCCCTCTGGAGGTAATTATCTGATTAGTTGTTGTTGGTAAGACTCTGTAGGGTACAGCATCGTGCAAGTAGTGGATGAACGCCAGAAATTGAGAAGGTGACCTGAAATTTAGATGATTTGGTGAATTTCTCAAGGAATTAAAACATACTGTGCCTGAAATAATAGATGTGGGCAAAGTAATTTCAAATTTTGTGCTAAGTATATAAAATATTATTATGAAACCTATGCATATGTAGTGTATAGATACTTTTTAGTAAGTCACTTTCCCTAATTTTTTTGGTAGTGTAATGTTATGGAGAATACTCATTCAATGGAATAGAGGATGTAAACATATCAACTATTTTTTTTATTGGAGTCAGTAAAATTACTAGGTACTAGTCCTGTTACACTGGGATAGAGTTGTGTGGGAACATTCTGTTTGAATAGTTTGTGTGAGATGGGACTCATGTAATTTACTTATTCAAATCAAAAACTAGACTTTAGAGGCTGTTTAAGTTAGGCTTTGGTTATTTCGAAACTCACCTGGTATGTAAAGAAATACTCCATTTACCAACTTCACTTGCCACTAAATCTTCTATGATTAAAACACCATGAAGTATGTGATAAGGAGACTGTTTGTGAATAATTATATTATGAGCAGCAGTTATTCTCTCCATGTGCAAATGCTCACAAAGTATGTCTAGTAAATTGACTTGTGGATCATTTTCCTGTTTGATGTGCCTTAACAGGAGTTGAGTCTTTTCTGTGGTAGCTAGTAACGCCAGTAATTTGTAGTTATCTTTATCTTGTGAATGGACTGTCGATAATACATCAAAGTGTTCACCCATAATATCTGAGGGTGACAAACATATATTTTCAATACTCAGAAACTGCTCTTTGCCTTCAGATTTGTATGCAACAACACCGAATAACTCTATTCCCACATTGACATTATATTTGAACTCCTTCATATCAATGACAAGGACTACTGCAGTGGTACTGTCTTTATTAATTTTAGTAGAGTTATTTTCTTTCCAAAATGGTGATATGGGAATTTTTTCATATAACTTTGTAGTATATACCATTGAAAGGGATGTTGGATTGTCAAGTAAAAAATACATATCTTCAACTGGCCTGTAATAAAAAAGAGACAAGATTTATAAATTAAAATTGTACTTGATATTTGAGTTAAATTTTACTTCACAAGATAGGGTATATGGTACAAACAAACCCAGTAGTAAAATAGACAAATGTATCATAATATGACATAGATTGTAATTTATTTATATAATTTATTATTCAACTACTTTTATAAGTGAAGGTAGGTAGTTACACAAAAATAGGGTAGTCATGTAACTTCAATTATTACAGAGAATAATCATAAATTGTACAGTAGAATGTTCAAATTAGCATCTGATTAAGTTCATCTGAACACTAAGGTTATTAATAGATCAATAAATGTGAAATTTATGAATATTTAACATAAAACTTACACTTTAGTCTTATCCAGTAGTTCAAAGACTGCAACAATACTTTTATTACAGATTTTGACCCATGGACTTTGATTTTTCATTGATAATCCTCCACTGGATCCCTGAAAAAGAAATATAACTGTATTATAAATATCTATTATAGTAGGCAACTAGTGGCGAAAATAGAAAGTAAAGGAAATAATTCTAAAATGGAAAACTTCTTAAGTTTGAACAGAATTGCAAATATAAATAAGAAGGTAAAATATATAAAAGTTATTACCATGACAATAAATCATCTAAAGCCAGATTTGTCTTATTGAATCTTCTAACATTTATATTTCTTTACAAAAATATTGACAAAGAATGTATTACTAACCCCAGCTTCATTAAAAACTGCATCAGCAGAGTTTGGACTAACTGTTTTATAATATAAGTAAGCAGCACCTTGCCTCAATTTCATCAAATCATTGTAGATTTTCTCATTCTCCTTCACGTCATACTTAGCCTGTGTCAGCTTCCTTTTGAGGTGTGTCATTACCGGCGATGTATCGTCTGCACTCAAAGATTCCAGGATTTCAGCTCTTATTCCCAAGTTGACAAAGCTGTCATCAAAAACCAATGGTACTGCATCATCATTGCGAATAATTTTAAGACATGCTTTTCCTCTACACAAGGAATCCCCCACCTCATAGCTATCCACATTATCGATAGTATGTAAAACTCGTAACTCTTCTTTTCTTGTCAACACAACAACTTCATTTTTGGTAGCAACTAAGTAAAACTGTTCACACTTGTTATTCCTAAGGATTTTTATTTCAATGGGTTTTGAATTAATTTCGAGACCAATCGAATATACAGAATCTCGTTGATAAAACTCTTTTACTTCACATCTCGTAGTACAAACAATAATATCAATATTCTTGTTATCTCGCGGATGATGGTCGTAGAAAACGAAACAAGATATCTCGTTAATTAAAGATGCAGGAACCACAGTGACCAAATCTTGTCTCACGTTATCAGATATTGGATACATATTGCAATTATTATTTTATTTATTAACAATTACTCATAAAACAGTAAAATTATAAACATGAAGTGAACAGACGAGGAAGCATTTTTTCCCGCGGAATGTAGGTAATTAATGACATGATATGTCACATCACTGTCAGTCACTTCGACATGACGTTTTATAAATACATTGCCATAAAAAAAACTAATTGTATTGTTCACATTGAGCGTTTATTTAAACGCTTACCATAAACATTTTTTTTTGTTTTGGTTTTCCCCGAAGGGTAAGGCAAAGGGAACTATGCCCATACAGCCATGTCTGACGTATTTTTTTTTCTTGATGATTAATGAAATGATGAAAGGTGATGATGATGAAACCTAAGCCCCCACCCTCGGAGTAGACTCCTACTCCGAACCCCAAACGAATTAACTCAAACGTCCGCATAAACTTTTGAGTTATGAAGCGGCTTCCTGGCACGAAGCGAAAATAGGCAGATACACTTTGTTTATTGAATACTCCAATATAATAACACTCGCGAATGTCTTCCGACTAACTTAATGTGATCATTAACCACAAAACACCACTTCGTATTAATTATTTCGATTACTCAATGAAGAAAGCAACTGTCCCGTTCCCGTTTCCCGCCGAAAAGCTTTACCATAAACAAAAACTTTAAATCTTTTACCTCTTTTACCTACTTTTAATTTAGTTTTTTGTAACTCCAACAGATGGCAGCTGCATGAAGCTTTTAAGCCTTTAAATCAACTTTAAATGGTTCATGCAGCTGCTACATACAAGTCAAATTCAGTGGTTTAGAGGCCGACGCTGGATTTGAACCCGTGACCATACGACGTCCGTCACGCGTTCGCCGGGCAATCACGGATTTTTTAAACAGCCATTCATACGAAATGTCCAACTGCTCCCAAAAAATAATCTCCTTGTTTATTTCGAACAAAATATCTTTTGAGTTTCTTCTTCCAGAAGGCTTCTCATGAGGATAATGACATTTGTTGGAGTTAATATAAATAAGAAGGTAAAATATATAAAAGTTATTACCATGACAATATTGTAACGGGATTACCTACCAGCTTTTAAAGTATTTTTTCAAGTCCATGTTAGGTAGACCGTATGTGATAAAATTCCCGCTTCCTGCTCCGTTACACTCCCATTCATCGTGAACGTTGAACTTTACTCCCGTCTCAGCGTAGCAGAGAATAACTAAAATACTTAGATCGGTGGTTATAGGTATATCCACCTAATCTAACTGTTGTGGAAGATTTTTACACGTGTGTGCAATTCCTGATACGATCACTCGCTACGTTGGTCCTGCGGAAGCATGCCATTTAGACCAACTATTTTAAACTGGGCAGCCCACGGACACCGACATTGACTCGCCCGGAGGTCTCACACCTACTTTTAGTTTATTTAACGGAGTGATTGCTCTTCTTCAGGGGATTGTGTCCTTTTTAACAAGTTGGATCACACAGGGAAATCACTGTGCATCATTACGGTTCATCATCACAATGGTACCTATTTAAATGGTACCCTAAAGTTGTATTTTAATTACCAACTTGTGGCCGCAGGGCTATGCCCACTTGGCCAGTTTATATAATATGTATGTAAGTCGCATGACGCCAAAGAGAAAAATAAAATATGTATGTACCTAATGAACAGTGATCGGGATAGGTCAAAGACCAAACCTGGTCCTTGGGATAGGTAGGTAGTGCCATTTGGGGTCAATAACCTGTTGTTGTAGTTAATATGGATAGGACCCCGTTTGAGATTGCGAGATTATGGTTACGTTATAGGTAAGTATTTCTTGTATTAAATAGAATACTATTATAAATGTAAAATTTTGTTTATCCAAACAGTTAAGACAAAATACATACATAAATAAATAAAATGAAAGCGTTTTTTTAAGAAACAAATTGCTAAAATACCTATTCATAAATTAAAAATGAATGATTAATAAAAAAAAATAATATTGTGTTTCGAGATTCAAGAGTTAGGAGGTAGGTATATCCATGTTAAGACATCACCTTACCCGATCACTGGTAATGAACGAATGAGCTACTTTTATTGACGTGAAAGAAATCTTTTATTCCATAACATGAAGCGCTAACTTTGTAAGCCAATTTTGAAAAATAAATATTTTTGAATTTTTGAATTTTTTTTTTGAAGCTGGAGTCTTCTTTTAACACCAACCTAAATACAAAGATTTAAGTTAATTTAAGTAGGTAGAACTTGTTAGTTTGCTTGTTTCCACAGGCACATGATGGAACATTATATAGGTACCTATATGGGGGATGGGCGGATTACTTGTTACACGTATTTCATATTGTTGCTTTATAGTGAAAAGCGCCTTTTTGAACAAACAGAACGCCTAAATTAAAAAAAAAATCACATGTATTTATTGCTTTGTGACTAAGTTTAATATATTTCCAACAGTATATCTTAGTTACCTACTTATAGGTTCGTTTTTTTATGAGACTTTTCCAGGTGGTGTGTAAGTGCCTGTTTATGTGTTTAGATGTGTTGTGCATCAAGGGTCCATTCATACCCAAAAACAAAAATGAGTATGTCTGTTATCCAGGAAATTAAAAGGTTAAACGAAGGCAACTCTGGTGTAGAACATAGTCTGGAAAGTTCCTTATTCAGAAAATCCCAAAAGAGATGGTGCTGACAATATTGGTAGTTTCATATTCGAATTTCAGACAAAGTTATAAGTTAAGTTTACAAATTAAAAAATGGGCAAGTACCTACCTATATTTAATTCAGTAACTAACATAGTTACACTTGGTACATTTAAAATAATAAGTAATTAATAACTTTGTCCAAACATGGTGTAAGTTCCGGTGTCTGCTGTGCCGTCATCTGCGTCGAGGTCAGAAGTGAGTGACCTGCAAACCCTCGGACACTGACCTTGACCTCACCTCTACACCGTGACATGACGAATGTAGTTGTACATGTTATACCTTCTCAGAAGCGGCACTGAGATACCTACTTACTTTAAGTTTTTCTCTTGCAATGTCAGAATTTTTATAATACAAAACCCACCATGCTTTCGTATTGTTATAAACCCACTACACTATCTCATACTATTTGGATGCTATCCAAAATAAACCACTTAATTGCTCGGATTTCTTTACAGACAGCTCGGCGGTTCAAGTATCAGCTACCTAATCAATTTCGGAAACCAGTCCGTATTATTTAACGGTTCTTATTTCTCTCTAGGACACCACAGTGGCCTCACCACGGTTGCACCACTAACAAAATAATATATAAAGGGTACGCGACCAATTCGTATTGCTAGCGACCAAACCCCGAATAATTTCTCGCTGGTGACGCTACCATGGTGTCCCAGTGAAGATCGTAGGTGATTAGTTACATATACCACTAACAAATACAAATATACCTACTTTATTGCACACAACATACAAAATAAGTTGTACACACATGGACGAAAGATACAGCTAACAACAACCAGACAACTAGAGCAACAATAACTAGACATAACAACAACAACAACTAACACCAACAACAACAACAACTAGATAGATCCCTCATTCCGTGTCTAAAATAACGTTCACATCAATAAAAACAATTGTTTATACTTAGCAAGGTTAGGACAGCTTTTTATCCGCGTGGAGTTCGCTTATAGTGCGCGGCAGATATTTTCATCTCCTTTTCATCCCCTCAGGGGTGACTTCCGGGATAACAACTATCCTATGTTCTTCCCTAGGTCTGAAATTATCTCCGTACTAAATTTCATCACAATTAGTGCAGTAAGTGTAACTAGGTAACTAGCCAGACAGTCAGATTTAGTTTTAATTAGCTACATTAGGTAAGTACCTAAGTAGATATAAATTGTTCTTACTCTATTATAAGAATCAGGAAATAAAAACCGATAGAATGATAGATATGTAGCAATAGCAATGCTTAAAATAAGTTATTAAGTAGTTAAAAGCAAAGGGAAAAATACCATCTGTCCGAAGTATTCACCTATATAGAAAATTATGTAGGTATGAGGCATTAAAATGATGTAGGTATTTCTAGTCACTAAAATAATTTATAATGAAAAAAGACCTATTTTCTAACGGCTAAATAATGATGGTTGTTTTATGAAGCCATTGTTTTATGCATGAACGATCTAAATATAGGACCCATTCTAACTATATTTATGCTATACCTAGACGGCCATTAGTTTTTATTGATATTTTGGGGACTTAAGCTATAGTAACATAATAAGTAGGTAAGTACCTACAAGATACGGTACATATTTACCTACTTACCTATTTCAAATGCTGCTTGTGGGTCTGAATATGACCGGAACCGAAGTTTTTGAATCTCTTGAAGCGTTCTCTTGTTTCCGTAAACAGATTAAAGAATTCAATTGCCTTTACTTTTACGAATCTATATAGGTATGTACTTTATTCAAATGTAGGCTAGGACAGGGACAGTCTACACTACTCCACCCGCGTTCACTGCAAGTTAGGACTTATGATAATCCATTTAAAACTCTTAATAGCTAGGCATAGTCATGAGCAATATAATGTACCCACTTTAGGACTATGTCGCACTAACATATTTGACATTTAGTGAGACTTACAGTTCAGTTTGTCAAAAAAGTTAATGTGACATGGTACCAAAGTGTATACATATTAATACTCGTGACCGTACCTACACAGTAGATTCAGATAGATTCTAGAATGTGAAGGAATCTTCTAAATTTGTAGTGTACAGTTCAAATTCCGTACAACCTTTTCATAACATACTTAGGTAGGTACTTAGGTATAAAGTCAGTTCAATAAACTCGTCCACTGTGCTTATCCAATCGTTATCACTAATAACTTATCATTAATCATGCAGAGATCGTCTTGAAAATTACTTACATGAAATTTACCAATCAAAATAGTTTTTCAGCGATTTGCAGGGAAGGCAACAATGCCAAAATTCTGTGAAATGACAAATCTATCTAAATATACTTAACATAACATAAACAGCCTATACTATACGTCATACTGCTGGACACAGGCCTCCCCTTAATCAACCGGAGGGCGTCCATACCATATACCACCAGGGGAGCATACACCACCACGTTGCTCCACTGCTGGTTGGTGGAATATATAAGTAAGAAATTCCTAAAGGACTTCTATTTTACCCGACTACGGCGAAAGAAAAAGGAGAGTTATGTAAATAAAATATTACGTGGATTTTTAGTAGGCCATGCCTAATAATATAATAACCTTCGCTTTCGCCTTTGATGCTAGTTATCAAATAATGAAAGAGAAACGAATAAGCAGGTACTTACACTATAGGGAACAATAACATTAAATATAAACAAACACCTACGCCCGTGAGCTTTCGAATTAAGGCAGCGTCATTCAATGCCATCAAGTAGGCGTCTTATGCGCAATGAGGTTGAATGAGAGTCTGGTCACGATTGTCTCGTCAGCAGGTGGGCGCTGTTCAGGTACAATACATACACGACAAGAGGTACAATACAATATTATTATATAATTGCTAACACTTCATTGCATCGCTGGCGCCGACGATTTGGCAAACGTGTCTCATTTAAACGCTTCTATTTTGATGCGTCAGGGCATCATGAAGTTGAAAAGCTCGTTTAAAATATTGATGTTGCTTCTATGCTGTTCTAGAAGCAAATAAAAAGCATAGAACACGTTCAGCTGCTTGTCTTCCCGGGCATGTCGTAAAAACCGACAGAGGGATTATGTCCTCTAACATGATGGACTAATGTTATGGGCGATAGGATGATCCCTTATCACCATAAGGTTTATCATATCCAGCTTACGACATCGTATCAACAGTGGCTGCAAGTTGTCTTTGATTACTTGTGGCTCTGCTAACCCCATTAGGGATTACAGGCGTGAATTTCTATATTTTCATTATGTCTCGATATATTACATATTTTATTACGCACGCATCTTAGGTAAGTATACCTAATTAATAAGATTCCTTATTTATTCATGAGGATATTTATATGATCTAGAGGATGGATGAATGCAGGCAAAATAATGACACAGAACCTTCTAGATATTGTAAGCAGACCAAGTTGTTGTAAATGGGTTATCATAATAAATAGGTAGAGTTTTCTAATTGTCCAAGGTACTTGTGGTAGTTATTTCCGAGGACCATTATATCTTGTTCTTCTTACCTTATGATACTCTCAACAGTAAGTAATTTCACAATTTCTCTACAAAGTTTTGCCCTTGTGATCTATTTGCGTACACCACGTTGTGCTCGTTGGCACTCACGTTGGCTTTCATTGCGAGAGTGAAAGAAATTGTAGCAAACAATTCCTTTAAAAATGCTTCTTTTCATACCACTAACTAAAACCACATTGGCTTCGAGTTAAAAAATGGACTCGTATCAATCTTGAAACGAACGAATACTTATAATACTAGACTTTCGGCTCTGCCCACCCTCTTACGGTTACATACCTATCTAAATAAAATCACAAGAGCGCCGAGGAGATTTACTAGGTGCATTCTCACCACAGGTAAGCAATATTTTAGGAGATTTATGCATCCCTAACGGGTGGGCAGTCCAGAGAAGTCATAAATATTAGTTCCAAGATTGATATGATGAATCGTTGATGAAGGTACTTCTTAAAGTACCTTAGAGAAATACGTGTAAGACCCAATTATAAATGTCAAGTTAATGTATTTACTATAATACACAACTTATTACATAAGACAAAATCCAATTTTAGAACAGTAAATTCTTACGTGAAATGTTTGTACCAAATGTCATAACACGTGCGGCCCATCAGCTGTTTTGCGTATTCAGTTAATAACTACCATACGGCTACCCAAAAGAAAAACACAGCATAATTATACCACAGAAACAAAATCAAACCTAGAAAGACCACGTTACCCAAGTCTTCGAGACATTTTGTGTTTTTTGCCCATGTATTTAGAGTAAGTACACTTTTTGAAATAATACAGGTTCTGGATAATGTAACGTAGCGCTACGAGGATCTGCTCTCGCAGGACAGGAATTATATCGAGGGCTTTGACCAAAAGCCGTAACGTCTATCCACGTAGATAGCATTATTGGTCGAAGCCCTTGATACGATTCGCGCCGTACGCGGCGCTGTGCCGTGCAGAACTGCTGTGCAGACTTGCAGAGCCTGCAGACCATTTTGTAGATTGTTACAAAGTGAACCGGAACATTAAAAAAATATATATTTTTGAAGTTATGTCTTACTGTGTTTGGCTTCTGGGCAGCCGCATTGTGATAAATGTTATCTGTAATTAATATCTATCTACTCAGCGTGTATCCACCGACTGCTGGATATACGGCTCCTGTCTTTCACGAAATCCTTTCCGGTCCTCTGCAAGTCTCATCCATTGCTTTTCGGCATACCTCACAATGTCATCCGACCACAGGGCTGGTGGTCAATATTTATGTTGGTAATTAATATACATATACTTAATGTAAAGACTAAGTTAAGTTACTTAGTACAGTGGTAGGTACGATATTAAGCACCACGCGCATTATGAAGTTCATTCAACTTTTTATTACTATGTCTAGTAGGTAGGTAAATTAGTGTTTTCAATGTGAACATTGTATCACTGTACAAACAAAACGAGATAATTTACGGTTTTAACCATGATATATTGCAAATACAATGTAATCACTCCTTCTCTCGTGTGGGTGTGAGATCAATGACCAACCTCATCAATCGTAGGGTCAGGGTTACTATTGAGCCGCCAAAGACCTCTGACATGGCTCGTGTAACGATGTAGATCTACATCAATCATCACACGTACCTACATGTGAATCATGTCACGAGATCAAAGAATGATCTTATAAGAAAAAATATACGCTAATCCTTTTCATTTGCTAAAGAAAAAATAAATGAAAGGGAGCTATAAAGAAGCATCTCATCGGCATCGCGGATACACGTGCTCCACGAGAGATGCCGCGTTTGTAAAAATAATATTACTATTCTGAATGGCCCTGGACTTATGACCGCTACAAAGCGCAAAGGTTTGCTACGGGTCGGGTAGATAGGTACCTACTTATAATGTGGGAACAAGGCCAATCGGCCCGGGATGGTGCACGCATGCGTAACGTCATTGCGGGATACCTAAAGGCATAAAAACTAAAATATACCAACAAGATTTATGAAGGCATCTTTACTTTTATTTACCTAAGCATAAAACTGATGATTAATGATAAATGCACGAAATGACCGTCAGATCCGGGTCAGTGGTTCAGTAACACGTGACATGACGGACGGTTGGCACGCATACTGCGAGACCCGTTGTCATGTGCTAAGTGTCGGGACTCGGTGCTTTGCCAAAAATAAAGCTGCAGTGCAGTAGCGAGCTTGCAGCGGCAGACTGCGGTGCTGCGGGTTCCATTCATCGTCGTGTGGAGAGGTCGATACGAGTCGGGCGGTCGGGCAGTCGGGCCGTTGGGCGGCAGTATCGGCGCGACAGCTGAGGTGCGCGCGTGCCGCGAGACCGCGCTCCGTCGCCACGCAACCGGCCAACAGTGAACACCGAACATTCATAAACAAATTGTAATTACGACCCTTATTTAATTTAAAGACAACATAATTTTATTCACTTTCTAAATTAATTGATAGTCTCACCAAGTGCACGCTTATCGGTATTTTCAGTGTTTACAATCGTTGTTACTTATCCGATGATTTTCGTTGTGAAAGCTCGCAATTCGTTACATTGGTAAAATCTGCAATTCTTATTTTACGTAAGAATGTAATATTTTTATTTATGTTAAACATTACCCGGTATTTTCGGCTGCTAACACCA
The DNA here is from genome assembly GCF_024362695.1 of Pectinophora gossypiella. Taxonomy (NCBI): domain Eukaryota; kingdom Metazoa; phylum Arthropoda; class Insecta; order Lepidoptera; family Gelechiidae; genus Pectinophora; species Pectinophora gossypiella. The sequence goes on along the minus strand of NC_065420.1, from coordinate 8,483,776 downwards.
GTGTGCGAAACGAGCTTTTTGTTTAGGAAGCTCGAGAAATGAAACTGATTGTCTTCGGAAAACAAAACGGATTACCCTAATGAAAACTTGAAAGGAAATCTGATTAGATGAACAATCGAGTAAGTTTAGTCGACGTCATTTTGATCATCTCTATACTTTACCTAATCTACAATTAATTAATTATTGTACTTTATCCGACAAGATCCATGTACACAGACTTTCGTTTTTCATCAGCGACATAACATAACTGAAAGAGGCATTGTAATTAATATAGTATATGCTATGGTATATTTAATATTTTTATAAATATTTATATTAATAGTTCTCCAAAAAGGGATGACTCCACTCGCCTATAATACAACTGGATGTACAGTACACTAAGGTTGGATAAACAAACACAAAGGTAGGTACATGACAAACGACAACAATTCAATTATTACATATAGGTACCCGATTTCATTAATACGACTCTACCAAATGAGTTTTTTGAACTTTCCACGTATCGGACACAATCGGCAGGAAAGTTCCGAGCAACAAATTATGTTACCAAACCAGAATGAGCGTTTTGCGTGTCGTTGCCTTTCAACAAATAATATTTCAACTTCTTAATTAACAACAGATGCGCTTATCAGGAGTAATTACGTTTTTAAATCAATGTACACAGTTCCGTTCCGGTAACGTGAAACAGAAAAGGGAAAGTAAATAGTGATTCGTAACCGGTCGCATGTGGAGGTTGTATCGAACGAAGAATACTTACGTTGTTGATGGAAAATATTTTGGATGGTTTATGTCCATATTTGATCAACGCTTTACGTACATCCATGTTATGTTAACATTTGGAGGGTTTCCTTAACAAATATAACTTGTAAAGTTATACTGTTGTATTACTTATAACTAATAAGTTATATTTAAGTTACTGTGACCTCTCACAGTTTAAATATTTAATGGGTATCTACTTAAATCACTCTTATTTAAATTAATCATCTCAACTTTGACATATTGATGTTGTGAATGTGAACAAAAGTCAATCTATCATGATTTTGTTTTTGCCTTAGATATCAAAACTGCTAAATGAATTCTTTACTTCTGTTCAACATAGTAATAATTGTGAATGACTAAGTACAATACAAAAAAAACATTATGTTTTCAAAGTAATCTGTTATACTTTACTAACGATCTGCTCGCTCATTACTCAACCTAGCCACTAATGATGTTAAAGCTAATTATAATAATATATAATGGCATATAATATGTACGCGAATTCCGAATACAATTTGTGGGTTTTGATTGTACCTATTCGTGTAGGTAAGTGATAATAAACGAGTAATAATTACTTACTCATAGAAAAAAAAATCTAGGAATCTTTTGTATAATTTGGGACGTTCTGCTAGGTATTTACATTGGCACACTTATCGATCGATCGTCTAAGTTGTACAAATAGCGTTTTTGCACTGCATAATGTTTTTTTAACAGACGATCAACTGACCGTCTGACCTAGAATTAGCATCTGTTTTAAACAAATTCTTGCACATCCGTCAGTTCTTTCTTTTACAGAAACTTGCTTATTTAAGTTCTTATTCTCCTTTTACTTAATATAAATGTAGCATTAAATTGTATCTAATAATATAAATTATCATATGCCTTTAAAAGTTACGAAACCAATCAGAATGAGCTACATGATATGAAATTAATAAGCTATTGAATATTCATATAAATATGTAACTATAATATATAAATTATATAAATCCTTAAGTAAGCAAGTACCTTATGTTCGTGTTATTAAAAGAACTTAGATTTTTTACATCATTTACATTGAAAATATTTGTCAGCAACATTAGTAGGTATACCTTTATATTGCGATTGTCTCAATGATATACTTACCTAATTACGGCGATACGGCTCACCATCTACCATGATGGTCTAACATAATGTAAAGTTCGGGTAAAGTTAGAAGACTAGCCCGATTGGGGATGAGCATAAGTTATATTACGTTATATATCTAATTTACACAACTTTTCTCACCGACACCGGAGTGCGATTCACATGATTTTGTGCGAGGTCGTCGAGTGGCTTCTAGCCTCACCTTTCTGACCAGTCAAGGACTGCGCCTCAGACCCATTCAGACGACGCGACTGTAGTAAGCCCCACCTCGTCTCATATAATACACAATGAGCATTCAAGCCATCTGTGATCGTAGTTCGTATAATACTCATGCCCATAATCCCTATTGGGTGAACAGAGTTGTTGTTGTCAAAGAACCTGCAGTTCATTTTGCTGTTATTCGCTTCTGCTAAAATGTGGATATAACATAAACTGCCTATATACGTCCCACTGCTGGGCACAGGCCTCCCCTCAATCAACCGGAGGGGGTATGGAGCATACTCCACCACGCTGCTCCAATGCGGGTTGGTGGAGGTGTTTTTACGGCTAATAGCCGGGACCAACGGCTTAACGTGCCCTCCGAAGCACGGAATCATCTTACTTTTTCGGACAATCAGGTGATTCAAGCCTGAAAAGTCCTTACCAAACAAAGGACAGTCTCACAAAGTGATTTCGACAATATCCCCATCGGGAATCGAACCCGGACCTCCAGATCGTGAGCGTAACGCTCTAACCACTAGACCACGGAGGCTGTTAATGTGGATACTTGGTGTAATAACAGGTTGCCCTTTGGCCTCCTGCAAGTCCGGCAATGGAATTTGAATAAACTAAAGCCTATGGACACATGTATAAGAGTTGTTTGTTATATAAGTAAAATATTTATTGCCAAAAAAATAATAACTTCAAAATTTGGCAAGATACCTATACAAAACAATATACTACGAAAAGGAAATAAAAATCTATCACGTACATACTGTTTGAATATATAATATTATACGTATTAAAGAGGTTTTCAAATATTACCCACAGATAGCCAAACTTGTAAAGTAAAACACTTCAATAGCTAGGTAGTTATTCAAAAAAGAACTAGTGATAAAAGAAATACCACGATAATTTTCAGTTTTTTCGGAAGGTACTTACTTAAGCGTCGATTTGTTAAATTAGTAAATAATTATTGTCAATTGCTGAATAATATCCGGATTTAACTTTTTGTGTAGTTTAGTCACAGTCACAGAGTTAATGTTGCACAGTGCGTCGTTACTTTTTGTGGGACAATTTTGTTACATACGTACCTACATACATACATCAACTTCCTCCTGTGATCCTCGTATAGCAAAGGTGAGTAGAGCTATGAACAACCAGAAGGTAACATGCAGCATCATTTATTATGAACTCCTGAGATGGATATCATAATTTGCGTGGTGACAGGTGGATCATCGACTATTACCATAACATCTGTTCATACGAAAATTCACTTCTACATTTTTATCTCTTAAAATACAGCGTCACATCACAGTGATCACATTCTAAAGAAAACCTTAAACCATTTAGATAATAAAAGATTTCATTTCACAGAAGATTAATCGACCGAAAATAACGTGATACAATATTTGACATGATAACTTAGACCAGTCTTCAAATAAGAATGTCAAGGTGAACGCTGTACGGCATTATTTACTTAGTTTTTGTCGCTATGTTCCATATATAATCAGGGACGGGATAAAAACTACAGACTGTTTCATGCTGCTTATCTACAGGAATCTTTACCCCGCGTTTCTATGATTACTAAGCATTCTCTTTTTGTCCTCTCCGCTTTCCGTTACGCGGGGTCGGCTTTCTTATCTCCCTGGCCATGCAGGCTGTTAAATAAAAATGAACATCTTCTTTAAAATAATGTCTTAAATTCTTGATGACCCTATGGACATGCGTCAACTTGGTTACCTGGTTTAAAGTCTTCCCTCTTTCTAGTAGAACAGATAGTTAAATATAGGTGCTGATTACAGCTTTACCTACTTATCAGCGGATGAGAAGATAATACGTATAACGTCAAATAAAATTAGGACGTATCTGTGAAATATGGACAGTGTAAATATATTATTTATAAACGTCTTAATCCATGTTAGTATAGAGTGATTCATAGTATTATCATACATAGGTAATAACAACATATCATTTTTGATATCTACAAATATTTACGTACACGAGTTTCTATGATTTCCATGTCTTGTACTAACTAATAAATTTAATATTAAGTACATATAATTTTACTTACATTTACATGCAGGTAATTTTATTGTCTACCTACTTAGTTTAAATAAGAACCTTTTAATAGTATAATAGGTACACTTAAAAACTGACGGAGAAATATCTATGTATATTAATAAAGTGATTGTTATAATATTTGATTACTTATAAATAAATTTGTTACTTAGTTTATCTATTTCTGCAAATACTGCTACAGGTTGAAAACAACCAAGCTTTTAACATTTCAATCAAAATAATACGCGTATCAAATCTATGATATCAATCACTCTAGCAAGATACTAACATGCGATTGCGAATACAACAAGTAGATTTATATCAACAAAGAGCCCTCTGGCACAGATAGCGTCGTACAGTTACAGCGTCCGTTATCGACAATCTCATTGATCTCAATCAATTGTATGTAGATCCCTTGCGACGCTCGATTGATGAGGCGACCTTACACGAGACCTTAGATGCGAATAAAAGATTCATTTCTTATTGGAACGAGGAACAATAGGAATCGTGACAGACCAATATCGACTTTTTTGTTTCACCGTACAGCTAAGGATCTTTAAGGAAATCGATCATGATGGAAATTAATCGTTATATTTATTACTTTCAATTTTTTTTTAAATGATTTACTGTTAACTTACTCTTTTTTTATCTAACTTCTATTTGTTATAAGTCACTACTTATACATTCCACTGAGCGGTTATTATTTTTACAAAATTCTTGTAGGTAAATTAGTGTTATTTTGAGTACGTAGTATTTATTTAATTAAATGATGGATTTCTTACATGCTATCCCTAAAATGTTGAGCAGTTTGTGGTTGATATAAATTATAATTAGCCGTGTGTAAAATAATGTGGCTAGCGACATGCTGAGAAAGTAGGTATTCTACCTAAAACTATGTGCTATACGGACGTTTAAATTAATGTGCTGTAATGGCTTTTTCTGCCCAATATTATCTGTAAATCAGCCAAAACCCTATGGTTACCATACAAGGATAATTTCAACATAACTTTTTATCTTTTGTAGCTATATAATATTTACACACAAAGGACAAAAGTAATCAAGCAGATTCAGTTCTACACGTATCCATTTACTTTTTTGTTACCAATTTCCTTTCCATTAAAATATATGGGTATAATTTTCCCCTAACAACATAATTGGATTGATCAATTTGATTGATAATAAAACATTTTTACCGACTGTAGAGTCCATAATGACTACGACCAAAGTCAATATCTCGTAGTTTGTAACGATTTATATAACTAATACAGGAATCCTCAACATATAGGCGACTTGGAGAAAACTTTACCAATAATAACTCTGTCAACAGAGTTGATGGGGTTGGTTATCCACCTCACAATCCACACAATAGAAGAAGATTTAAATTGACTCTATCGACGAGGGTCGAACACGATTCGACGACTGAGTTGTTTTACTGTTATGAAATACAACTCGTTAAATAAATTATACCTAATAAATACATGTTAAAAAACTAACTTCTAGTCAGTATTGGAAAAATGTGAGGAAAACCTTGGAATCAGGCCAAAATAACGGCGCTCTAATCATTGACAACTTCCCGTGTAGTGAATAAATATTTTAACACTAGAAATAATAACATTTCTGACTCAAAGGCATAACAGAAATCATTCAAGATGAACTTTGAAATTGTTTTCGTTTAGAGACTGGAATTGTTGGCATTTTACTTTTTGTCATTCGGGTCTTCGTTGAAGGTTACAATTCTGCTGGTTTCTGCACAAAAAGTGGTTCAGTCGCTTTTTTACCAATTAACATAAATTACGGTCATCGAAGTATATTAAAATAGAATTCTTAATGTACAGTTAAGCATATACTAATTAGCTAATATCCAATCGTATATATAAATACCTAGCTATGGTTTCAATGACCTTATTATTTCTACAATAAAAGTCTTTTATTTTATATTATAATGTCAAAATTCAATAGATTGACATACAATAGCTACGGATTCATTGGACTCATTCGTACCGGGTGAGAGCCTTCAGCGCTCCCCATTTGTCCGGCCAAGTAGTTAATGCCATCTGCGGCAAATCTACAATAAGTCACGTCAAAAAAAAAAAAATTGGACTCATTATTATAACTGAATAATAACGGTAGATAGAGTAATGATAACAAATAATAAATAAATCATTTGTTACAAATTGATATGATATCTTTACTGCTGTCGGCAAATTATAGGTTCACTTTAGTATCTTTAGTAAGATGATCCGTCCTTCGGAAGGCACGTTAAGCCGTTGGTGCCGGTTACTACTTACTGATGTAAGTAAGTAGTCGTTACATGAGCCATATCAGGGGCCTTTGGCGACTCAATAGTAACCCTGACACCAGGGTTGATGAGGTTGGTACTCCACCTCACAACACGATATGTTAATTTTAATATTATCTATTACCTATTATCTATCTATCTATATTATATTATCATAAAACTCTAGATGGGTATTTTTTGTACATTGAAGATATTTATAAAAATGAGTGAAGGGGCTTCAAAGAAACAGTAGGCGAAACAGATTTCTATAACTACTTACATTATTTTAAATTTTGTGTCTGTTTGTCCGCAAACTATCGCATAGAAGTGATTAAACGGATTTTGATGGGGTTTTCAAGGCCCTTACGAGGTTTTCTAAGACGACGTTATAGTAATTGTCAACTAATAAGCAGTTCGTACGAACAGAGCAGAGGTAAGTACGTACAATTGGGATCTGGGGGGTTAAAAAGGCCACATCGAAGCAATTCATCTAAAAAGCTATTTGGCTATTCGATATTTCTTGACATTGCGCACTTACTTTTATATGCGCAAATGTCAAATTGCAGTTTTGATTTTTAGGTAAGTAAGTAAGCAAGTAAATGGCTTCTAACCCCTGATCCGATTTTGTAGGTAGGTAGGTAGGTTATTACTCATTAATAATAGTAAGTAATAAGGAAAATGATGTAGAAAGTGATTGTCACAAGCATCACCTGATTTTCTGTTAGCTTATATGTCAATTCTATACATTTTAAATCGATTAATTTGGTGTGTGCTCGGTTAAAAGTTGCGTTAACGAAAGCGAACTCCATCCATCTTATCTAGCAAGATTATCATCCCTTTCAACAAAGTTTTATAATGCACTAGCGACCCACCCCGGCTTCGCTCGGGTGCAATGCTGAGGAAAAAATGACATTATTTACAACATCACATTAAAAACCTATATATAACAGTATTTCTCCACTATTTAATGGATTTTATTATACATATAAACCTTCCTTTTGAATCACTCTATCTATTAAAAAAAACCGCATCAAAATCCGTTGCGTAGTTTTAAAGATTTAAACTTACATATGGATGGGAGGAACTCGGTGGCGTAGCGGTTAACGCGCTCGGTCTGCGATTGTTGAAGTTAAGCAACTTTCGCAAAGGCCGGTCATAGGATGAGTGACCATAAAAAAAATGTTTTCATCTCGAGCTCCTCCGTGCTTCGGAAGGCACGTTAAGCCGTTGGTCCCGGCTGCATTAGGAGACGTTAATAACCGTCAATCCGCACTGGGCCCGCGTGATGGTTTAAGGCCCGATCTCCGTATCCATCCATAGGGAAGGCCCGTGTCCCAGCAGTGGGGACGTCAATGGGCTGATGATGAGGGATACAGGGACAGAAAAAGCAACTTTGTTTTATACTTTGTAGTGATTTAATATACTAGTAACAAGATTACTGCTTACACGAAGGATACTTACATTAAGTACTTAGTACCATTCAAGAAATTCGACAGTGGCACGCAATCAGTGATGTGCCGGAAATGTTCCTGTTGTAAAAAGTCTTTAACACTACTAACAACGTTTTCAAATTGTACTCTAATCCTATCTGGCTAAGGCTAAGTAACAAAGCTCTTTTTCACATAACGTTTTTACTCTCCCATTTAGGGTACATTCCCAGGAACGACACATCACTGCACGCAATCTTCGCGTTCTCGTCGCAAATAACAGTAGAACGTAGGTACATCACCGAAACAGCCTGTCACAATATAACGCGACGTGACAAACAAAGCTATGTTACGTAATCCGTAACGATTACGTCCCCCTGTCAGCCTACTAAGATGTTCGTACATTCATAAAATGTTGGTAAAGTGATCCTTACCAACTTACAATACCTTGGCTTACAATACCTTGGCTTACAATACCTGCAGTTTACTTACCAACGATTGCTTAGGCTCTAGACAGACGGACCGCATTTCAACTGCAATCCGACTGCCAGATTGCAGTTCCGGTGCAGTTTGAATGCAGTTGACACGACTGCAATAGAACTGCAAACCAAACGGGCAGTCCGATTGCAGTTCAATTGCAGTCAGCGTGCAGTCGTACTGCACAGTTGGTTTGCAGTTCTATTGCAGACGTGTCAACTGCATTCAAACTGCACCTGAACTGCAATTTGCGGTTGGATTGCAGTTGAAGTGCGGTCCGTCTGTCTAGAGCCTTAGCTGTGGTTGTGCTGTCCTGACGTACATATCGTCTTAACTTTCCTTCTTTGCCCTAAATGAAACTGGGCAAATAGTAGCATTTGATTATGATTTTGGTATGAGAAATTATTTAAATACCTACTATATATAATTCACTTATAATACCAATTTGAAAAACTATACATTTCGATAGAACAGTTCGGTTACGTTGCCAGTTTTCGTAAACGTTGTACTGGGTGATAGCCTTCAGCGCTCCCCATTTGTCCGGCCAAGTAGTTAATGCCATCTGCGGCAAATCTAGAATAAGTCATGTCAAAAAAAAGTTGACAGTTTTCTTGATTTATTTATAAGTAGTATCGTATAAGGGAAAACTCGTTTTATATTAAGGAAAGTCTGTCCTTTCATGTCCATTAAAGCGACACCTCCGTATAAAAAGAAGTACGGAAATTACACTTACATAGTTTGCATTCCTTGAACCATATTAAGTATGTCTGCATTCTCCATAATATGGCGCAAAAAACTTATAGCACCTTTATAAGTACCTACGAAATTTTTCAGAAAATATTTTTAATGGCTTGTTTAATTGTGTCGTGCACCAGGTTCAAGATAAATTATGAAATTCTGATTACTTACTAAATAAACACAGATCTAAAACTAACGAGAAACATTTTCTTTATATATATATATATATATATATATATATTATATAATATTCTAAAAAGTAACTCATTTGTCAAGTTGGAAACTAGTCTATTCCATTATTGCAAACATTAATGCCTATTCTGAAGGACACAAAGTTACTCTAATTTTAGTTTGACAACTCTTTATAGTGCCGTCCTTCACTTACAATAAATGCAAGAAAGAGATAGAGCTAGTATTAGTAAAATAATAAATAAATAAGTATTTTAGTAATTAAGGTAAATAGATTGACTTTTCATAGAGGGAGATTATAGTAATAATTTCAATAAACATACCCGTAAATATCAATGTACGATACTGTCCTACTGTGGTATAAATAAATACATGGCTCGCATGCTGGTGACTATGAATCTGTCGATTCGCATTATAGATACCAAGCCATCCCTATCAACCTGCTATCAACCATCACCAGCCATCTATAACGCGACGTATTCGTAGACAATAGGATCACGCGACCCTCGTCAGTGCTTCCTGCAATTATCAATAAACGTATTGGATACAAAAATAGAACAACAATAAATAGTTTAAGTACTGAAGAATAATGGCGGACAGTAGGAAAATATGAAATGCTGAGAGTGTAGCGTAGAGTTCCGTTAGAAATTGATATTACCTATATCTATGACGACTTAAACATGTACCTACCTAGGTATAATAAGTAGGAGTACGGCTCAATAATAACCCTGACACCAGGTTTGATGGGGTTTCTAATTCACCTCACAACCCGCACGATAGAAGAAAAAGAAGATAAGTAGGACGAAAAATAATACAGTATTTAATTGTTATTGCTCTATCTGATAGCAATCCTAGTTCCCACTTTATACGAACGTTCATTTCGATGATTTTCATAACAAAATATAAGCTCACGACTGTATCCCATTTGAGATGGTTAAGAGACCCCCACACTAGCGCCGCGCACGCTCGGCGTTCGGCAGCCGGCCAGCGCTGGCGTCACGTCGCCGTGACGTCAACGTCGCGTGGACGTTGCGCGGACGCTGGCACGACGACGACACTCGTGTGGGGTCTCTAAGACAAAATGAACTAAGGACCTCACCGAGCTTTCTATTAGACCATCGTAATAGGTTGTGGTGAGCCGTATCGTCGTTTATAATGGCCGAGCCAACTGTGTTAGTGATAATTGCACTTCAAATACTTAAATTAAAAACTCATTGGTGAATAAATCCGGTACCAAGGTTCGAACTGGCGCTCCCAGTTTGAGAAGCATGCCAGTGTACACAGCACTATAGTGACAAAATGATTGATTCATCATTCAAAAAATAAAGTTCAAGTTAAACGTGGATTGTAACAAGACACGTTTACAGTTTTTATTACTTAAACATCTTCAACCAAAAAGTTAGATACTTTTCATACAATTTTATGGTCCACTGCTTACCGTAACAAATACTGGAGCATTAATTTAGTAAGGTAGAGTAATATACAAACGAAAAAAAAAACAGAAGGTGTAGTCCAATCTAATATCTATGCTTAAATTAGACCCTTTCATCATACTGATCAGTTGTACATTATGATGTGAGGGTTTAATCGAAGCATTGATCACCAAGTGTGTGTTAGGTTTCGTTATTTTTCTTCTTAAGTATGTCAAAAGATCGGCGCGATTTTTGCACAGACTAGGGGCATCAAAAATTATGCCAAATTTTTTGTTCCTCTAATAAGCATGAATGATACACAGAGCTAAGTCTTGAGTAAAATTTAGTACTATACAAATTCTTCTTCTTCTGTCGTGTGGGTTGTGAGGTGGATTACCAACCTCAGCAAGCCTGGTGTCAGGGTTATTATTGAACCTCCAAAGGGTAACGACTACGTACTTACATCAGTAAGTAGTAACCGTGACCAACGGCTTAAAGTGCCTTCTGAAGCACGCATCATCTTACTTTTGGACAATCAGGTGATCAGCCTGTAATGTCCTAACCAAACTAGGGTCACAAAGTGATTTTTCTGATATGTCCCCACTGGGATTCGAACTCGGGGCCTTCAGATCGTGAGCACAACGCTCAACCACTGGACCACGGAGGCCGTTACTATACACATTGGATTAACTACTTATTGAGTTTTACAAGAAAACAATCTGTACAATGGAATCAGAAAGTAATTTCACAGAGAGGCCGCCAATCTGGCCGACAGGTCTAAATTGCCCAGTTCCAATTTGCCAGCATCAAAGACGGGATTATCTTTAAAAAATTCAAAAGCATTCTCAAGGCTTGTGCTGGAACATTCCGAAACACTTCAACGCAATGTTGATTAATTTTCAATTATTCCCCTCTGCACCTTCCCTGAATATTCATGCGGCCTGTCGTAAAATTTACATCAGGTTCTAGACAGGCTTACTTAGCCAACACAGTAACATGGCCACTATTGAGCCTTGTTTGGTATCTATCTTTTTACTTAAGTATTCGTAACCATGCACTTTTCTACATAGGTATTGCTTCTTTCCAGGTAGTATACCTAACTATATATAATATTACAAGAATAACTCATAGACAGGTCATCATCATTATCTTCCTAGCAGTATCCCGTTTTTTACAGGGTCCGCTTACCTAACTTGAAGATTTAACAGGTCCGGTTTTTTAGTAAGTAAGTAGTATTTAATCAACATAAGTTTGGAAAATTTTATTATGGTGTTTCTTTTTATTTTAAATAGTAACTAACCTGTTTGAAGTAAACTCTTAGATACTTAGTAAACTCTTACATACTAATCGCTGAAGCCGCAATTCTAGCCTCCTCTGACCTTACTGACTAATACTTCTTTCCACGTGCATAAATTGGATTACCTTTTAATAAGTAACCTTATGTCTACGAACAATGGAATTCTTTACAATCATGGGCGTCATTATACCCGTCTGCAATTAACTACTCATCTCTGAAGAGATGTGATGTTTCCCTAATGAAAGTTGTCCCTTTTTTTCTTAAAATTAAATACATTGCAAACAGTTCTATACCTAGTACATACATACATACATAAAAAGCCTATATACGTCCCACTGCTGGGCACAGGCCTCCCCCTCAATCAACCTACCTAGTACCTAGTATTATTTAATTTCTTTATTTTCTTTGTAGTTGTCATATCTAGTTATAATTATTTATGCAATCATGATATTGCGCAAGTTATAAGCATGCTGAGCGTAGGAAATAAGTGTGTTTGAGCTTTCGCCTATGGCCGAGTAAGTAATATAGGAACCCAATACTGACGATGATGTTCTCCGACCGATTTTGGCTATGGCGACCACTTCGACTCCTAGTCGTCACGACGCTGATGCGCCCGAAGATGGCTTAAATAAATAAAAAAATATTTCTTCTTCCTCAAACAGTCGTGACAAATATCAAATATACCTATCTAAATTAATACTTTGGGACCGCGTGTCGAAGACAAGAATTCAAAATAGATAGACCCTCGATCGATCGATAGACAAGATCTTGAGATCTTGAAAAATGCCTAAATACCATTTTCCTCAAACTCGCAAACATCTACTGATTCACAAACTGTTCACGGTTACGTAAAATTTGAAAAGAGTTGTACCTACACGTTGCTATCATACTTGCTAATGATAGGAAAAAACATTAGGTAGGTTACCTACCAATTATTGTTCTATGTATCTTTGGTTCTTGGCTGAAAAGCACAGGAAATAAAACAACGAAAAGTATTAACAAAATAATAAAATTAAACGGTACTTATGTTTAAACCACGTGATACCATAAAACGGCTGCTTAATTTCCTACTAATAAACAACATGAATACCTGTGTACAACGTGAAATGGAACGTACAGCCTAAAAATAGAATGGTAACAATGTCCCCAAATTGGCTAAATTGCGATGATTGTATAACTGCTAATAAAAGCATACACACTGATGGCAATATAAAGACTTGCACAAACATAAGGATTAGAGCATGTGTGTTTACCTTAGTCACCGACTGTGGGATAATGATTCTGTTCCCGATTACCTATTTCCGTGATTCGTAACCTCAACACAACGTGTGAGTGAGCCTCCTAAGCCCACCTTTTTGCCAGAGAAAATAACTGTTCAATGTGTAATGCATGCTATGTGCATTTTCTACGTGTTTGTAGGTAATTGCTTTATGCGTAACCGCTTGCTAGGTACCCATTATTCATCATTATTTTGTTACTACAGGGGGGTTAAAATGGCCACATCGAAGCAATTCATTTAAGAAAGCAATATTGCTATTTGACATTTGTTTGCATAGCGCACTTACTTGTATATGCGCAAATGTCAAATTGCAATATTGCTTTCTTAGATGAATTGCTTCGATGTGGCCATTTTAACCCCGCAGTACCCAGGACCAACAGTCCGTCGCTACACCTTCGACACTGCAGTGTTCAGTGTCTACGAAGTGGAACGCTGCAAAATCTATCCATCCTTTAATTCGCAAAAAATATGGGCTATGTTTTTTTTTCCTTTTCCCGATTAGTTTATTCAAAAATAAAACAATTTTAGACGCCCCTGTGTCCTTGGTCACATGAAATATATTCGTTTCCTAGCAGGGGCGGCGGTCTGGTGCCCCGGTGTAGCGACCGGTTATAGCTTTCGATGAAAGAAATACTTCCAATAATAAAGATGATGATCATTAAAATAAAATTTTTGCCCTTTGGTTCAACTGTCAGTGCTTTGATATGTCTAAAAATCAAACCTACACCATAGGATTTTGGTGATAAAAGCAATTCACGGTTAGAAAGAATGATGAAAGAAATCAAAAAGGAGGTGCCCATGACGAGTATTACCACGAGCTTGTATTGAAAATAGACCAATTGTAAAACCATTTGGTGTTTATTTACACGTAGGTATATTATGTTATAAATAAACACAGCATTTTCAACGTTTTCTACAGACAACGGCGTGAATTACAATTGTAAAATTATATAAAATGTTGACGATGACAAAATAGTAAACAGCTATGTAGGTACCTACCTAGGTATTTACATTGTTTATGAGTTTACAGACACGTGTTTAGTGTATCAAACAGCAGAACTTCGCGTCACTTATAAACTACAACACTACTTATACTTTTATGGATACAACGTACTTACGAACTTGTTGATCTTAATCGCAGACCACTCAGAGCTCCCCATAATACTAATATGTCCATTTAGTAGTAGGTAAGTACGTAAATAAAAGACACACATTCCGTTATTATAGCGTTATAAATGATAAAATATGTCTGTCTGTTACCGTTCACACGGAAACCACTATACCGATTCGGATGAAATTTTGCACACAGATATACCCATGGACGGAATAATTAGCAGGATATGTAGAGTAAGTAAGTAGTACAGTAGCGGGCGAGAAACTATTTTTATTTAAGTAATGTAATTTGACATTTGATAATATTAGGTTTTGAAAACCTGTGCACTACGCAGATGAAAGGTACGGACTTAATGTAATGCAGTATTTAAGGTAACTATTTACTAAGTCATCATCATCACCCTAGCATTATCCCGTTTCTGACAGGGTCCGCTTACCTAACCTTTGATAGATTATACTGGCATAGATTTGACAGGTCCGGTTTTTTACAGAAGCGACTGCCTGTCTGACCTTCCAACCCGCGAAGGGAAAACCAACCAAACCCAATACAGGTTAGGTCACATACCTCCGAAAATGCATTTCTCGAGAATGTGGGTTAACTCAGGATCTTTCCTTCACCGCTGAGCACGTGATAATCATTTATGATCAAAACATGAATTCGAAAACAAATTCGACAATCATTGGTTTAGGCCTGCGCTGGATTCGAACAGGCGACCTCAAAGTGAGAGGCAAGCGTTCTATCAACTGGGCTACCACGGCTCTACTAACTACTTACTAAGTACCTAACAATAAAGTTTCGATAAGTATAATCTGCAGGTTGATCGATACACTACGTGATTCAAGATTATCATGGTATGACTTACCCACTTGAGAGATCGTTGATTTGATAACGGTTCATATATATACTCTGTACGTTTCACGTGATACACGTTACAACAATAATAACTTTCTTGTGAGACTTGCAATATGGAAATGAGCATCAACTCTGCAAAATCTGGTTCATGTAAATCCCGGAACCTTCAGACTTTTTAAAGTTTGAAAAAAATATTTTATTTTTAAACTTACAGCATTAACATATTTAAAACGAATAGGCACTCCATACACAGTGAATATACCTCTAGTATAGTATTGATAACTATCAATTGTAACGGTGAAGTCTAGTCTTGGATAAAGTTATTAAGTATATCCTACAGAAAAATGCGTTGGTAAAGGTTTTGCACAAAACGGGATGGATGAGCCCTGATTTCAACATTAAACTAAGAGACATTGATAAGATAAAACTGCATCAAGTCTTGACATGCCTCATCTAATCTGTGATATCTGTCACCTTACGAAACAAGCCAGTATTAAGAAAACACTGAAATGGTGTTAGCAGCCGCGAATATTTTGTTGTAAGTAAACGGAAGTAACGACGATTAAAAATACTGTTGTAGATTTTTTGTAAATTAGGTAGGTACTTACTTATTTGTATAAAATATACTTATTTGAAAAAATCTGACCCTTGCAGGTATCCTCGAAGCGATACCAAAGTCGTCTGGCAGATATAAATGTCGATACAATCGGTGCATCGCGGTGTGTGTGTGATGGATAAAGTGACATGATGGGGCGAAGAAACGTCAGTATGATGCGACTGGGCCGATGTATCGCCTTCCTGGCGGCGGCTGCCTTCCTCCTGCCCTTCACCATACTACTGATGGTCGCTGATCAGCAGTACAATCTCACTTATAACTCCAAACGAGTCTTCTATCAAGAGGTAAGTTTGAACTTTGTTGTCGTCATGCAAGATGTCTTGACCATCTTGCATTATGCAGGGCTAACAGGCACTATACCTACACTAAATGATAATACTGCAATGTATGAGTGTGACAAAACATGAGAATTAACAACACAAAGCGGGCAGTGGGAAAGGGTGACACAATGCTGACTTTAATTTGGCTACGATTATGACATTAATGTTGGTATTGTTAATGAAACCGCAAAATGACTCCCGCATTCATAAACCCAATTTCAGTACCAGTAATACTAGTTGCCAACTGAAACACAACAGAAATAGAGAATGAATATTTTTTGTCATTTGTCGCTGTGGCCTGAATCTCGAAACTAACAAGTGTGCCACAACTGCTGCACTTAGAAAAGAGGTCATTTTTCAGGGTGAAATATTTTCTTTTACAGAGCGACTTCTATAGACTAAACGGGACGTATTATGCGTCCGGATTAACGATAACTACACCTTTAGTTAAGCAGGTAACAGAATGTGTTGAATGTCACCCGACACGTCCCGACGCTAACACGTTGCACCCATGCTTGAGGACCCACGAGGCATGTTTACCGATTGACTGCCAGAGAAAGAGTAGCTTTATCATAATAGCCATCTGCATCTTTTGTCGATTCTTTAATTGTATTACTTACTGGTATTGATCTAAGTATACATCTACTACAAATTAGTACCGGTGTCTATAAATTGTAAGGTAATCTTTATGTAGTCCAACGGGTTAATTAAATACATAATGACTGTAAGCTGCATGAATCAGCAAACTATTTCAAATGGGCTAAAACGGAATTTGCGTGAACAACAATAAACCACGATCTTTGCCGTTCCATTTCACGAGTCCGCATCGCAAAAGACACCATAATTTCTCTCACTTAATAAATTGCGGTTTTGGTAGAGTTACGACTGGATTCATTCGCGAACTATGAATTTGTGCTGGCAGCGTAACGGTTCACTAGCAAAGGCATTCAATGAAGTATAAGTTTTCAAAACTATACTTACTTTTAGATAAAATCCCTCCAATTGACGTTACATGCCTTTTAACAGTGTCAATTGCCACAACAAATGTATTGACCGATATTGATTAGGTATAAGTACTTACATATAATACTAGCATGCCATGTGTAATGGCCGGCAATTGCTTATTCGATGGCTGTATTGCAGGAACTTTCCCTACAAATCATTTGCAAGCTGCTCTTTCTCATTACTGCGTCGTAAACATGCCTCGCGACACCACTAACATGTAAACAAAGGTCTGAAGACGACTCTGCACGAACAATTGCGATCCATTTTCTATTCGCCCCTAATACACGGTGAAGGAATCTGCGGTGTGTCCCGAATACGACAGTAGTTGGAGTCTGTAGTTGTGTTCTTGTGACTAGTCGTTCCTGATGTGTTGACTGTCAAGATCTTATCAAAGCTCTAGATTGTCATGATTTCTTGGCGACGTTCCTTCATTAATAGCCTTACGCGTGGTCTCATTTACGACTCATAAAAAGCGATGATGGAACTCCCCGCCTAGGTAATATACTCGTACATGCTCACAATTTAAAACACTTCGAGTTGTACGTACCTACCCAAACAAACAGGCACTGGTTGGGAGATCCACTTCTTGGACTTTTAAATCTAGAGCTTTGATTAACATCAGTGTTTTGAGAACGATTGTTGTGTATATGTAAATCTGGACTATTATTGTAAGTTTGTTAATATAATATATTATGTATCTTTTTTAATGCGGTACCTTGCCATCTTTACCAATATAAAAATGAGCACAATTATTAACTGCTGTGCACTGGCTTGAACATCAAATGCTGGTGCTTATAATTTAACTTTTAAAATCTGTACTTTATGACAAGCAAGGTAAGGTAAGTGTATGCGCAGAATAAACAAGAGCCTAACCAAAGAGATACTGGTAAAGCACAATGGCTATGCAAAGCATGGGATCTGTATTCAAGCGGGCACTTTGGGTCAGCGATATAACGGGATAGCTGGAAACAATGCAGCACTTTTATTTAACAACACAGTACAAGTTACATAAGTACAACAATGCCTATCTACTGTTATTTAAATAATAATATATTTAAATATTCATTGAGAAAACAACTTTATAATAGTTATATCTGGGCAATATACTGTTAAACTTCGACGTACATCTACGAAACTTTGTAGTGAAGTGTTCTAAATATGTGGAATGTTCATCACCGTTGGCCATTGCGTCGCGCACCTTTAAAATAACCAGTTCCTTGGATAAGTGTACTTAAAAATATGTAGGTAATGTCTAGCCTAAAAGTACTTTCGTTACTAAGAAGCTCATTAATTATCATACTTTCGACAGTAGTAAATCAGAACGATAAAATCGATACGCATAAAAAAGGAAGTTTATTCTTTTCTTTGTGTAGTTTTAATCGTAGTTATCACGGCAAGAGACTACGTTGAAATTACATTTCGAATAGGTAGAGTTTTTCACCACAACTTTGACTATTAACTTATTTGGTACTTAGTACCTAATGTCCGATAATTTATAAGAAACTGTATAGCGTGATACATGTGATTGTCCTCGAGGAACTCAGCATATTATTCTAATAACGGGCAAACTCCTTGGCAAGAATTAATACAGTGGCGAATGATGGTTGGATCGGCTCGTAAAATATTGAACGGAATCAATATAAGCGACGGAAGGGTCGTGTTCAGGTCAATAAAGTTGGTTCCGTCTACACATTTACACGCTGGTAGGCTGCCTTACACTGTCGATCCTTTTAAATTTTCATACCTACCTACCTATCATCACCTATAGTATACGATAGAATCATCGATCTTCGAGATCGATTCGTTTTTTGCAATCGTTATTAGTGCGAATTCTGTAGTTTATCGTATTTTGCTTTGGAGGTGCTGTGCGTGTAAACCAGGTACAGAGCAAATGTTTGGAGTCAATAGAATATCGAGTCTTAATTTTCAGATTAAAATCCTGTTAATAGTTCTTCGCATCCACCATTTTAAAGGCCTGATTCCCCAAACCACTGGCACTGTTTGGCTAAGATGAAATCACTTTGTTATACATATATGATGTTTTATTTATATATTTTATTATTAATTTATTTATTGAAGATAGACAAAAGGCACTACTTACGAAATTACTTCCAGTAGGCCTAAAATATACATTTTTTTACCTAACAATCAAATGTTTGGATAGCAATACCTGTAAAACATTTAATAAGTAACGCCGAAGTTATTGTGGGCGTCTACTCGTATGTGGCGTTTATTTATCGTTGTCGCTATTATATTATCAAAGTTGAATTTAAAATACAGTATTTTTTATTACAAATATTTATTAGACCATTTCAAAAACAAGTTTCTCGTGTTCTTGACCTCTGTCGAATATGATTCTCGTTAGTGTCTTCACTTTATATACTCCCACTTTGCACTTTATCTTGCATCTGAATATTATTTCACTATCACGCATTCCATAGACGAATAGAGCCGCATAGATTAACAAATATTATGCTTTTAGTATTCTGTCTTCATAAACGATGGGGATTTGGTGTACTTTGTAAACTGACGTAGGTAATATCCTGTTTAAATAGCTTAGTTTATATTCACCAATAGATAACTGAGATATTTAAGCCCAGCTGACATTAAAAGCCTCATTACGTTTTGTGGCAATTGGCATATTTTCAACTGAAACAAATTTAGTTTTTAGCTCTGAAACAAAATACGAAATGTAGATCTGGACCGAGTTTTGAATACTTAGGTGGAAGGAATGTAACCTAGTTTTATAAAGACTTCGAAAGACTGAAAATGAGCATTAGACTTCTAAAAAAACTATTCTCTTTTATTTATAAAATTCTTAGGAAAGAAGGTAGGTATTTAGATACAATTTCTCGGGCTTTTAATACGTTTACGAACGTAGGTATCTATATCTATAAATACGAATTATTGCAGTTTGGTTTCGGGAGGCATTTATTTTACCTGGTCACACTAGGTAACTAACGGCTTTCATGGCAATTTTATAGGACAAAAAAGATACGAAAATAATTTGATTATCCAATAGAAAATGGGTACCGTAATTCTATACCGGTAGCGTATCATTCAAGCCCTGCCGAGAATGAGCGTGTATTTTTTCGTCACATAAAAATACGATAATTAGCGATGACGCATATGGCAAGGGAAAACCGAAACTTTATACAGGTACCAACCAACTAGACATAACTTTGTAAGAAAAGTAGGTAATTTCTTCATTAAACCTCCCATGGTACTATGAGTCATGGCTATGGTAAAAGCTTAAAAAAGCGAATGAGTTGAGCATAGCAACATGAATGTTCGTGAAGTGAACCGCGCGTGCCATCAGGGCATTGACCCAGTTAATGTTGACAATAGTTGCAAAAAATATTGACCCTGTTTGCAAACGAATTCAGTTTGTATTCTTACAGTTAATTAAATTATTTCTCTATTTGCAATATTGACATACATACATAACATAAACAGCATAATTAGTTACGTCCCACTGCTGGGCACAGGCCTTCCCTCAATCAACCGGATTCGACTTTGGGGACTACGCTAATATTTGTTTCCTGGTCACTACCAGGTTGCCTGGAAGAAATTGCTCTAGAGCAATAAGGCCAAATTGTACTGCAATAAAGTGTATTTGATTTGATTTGATTTGACCACGACCGTGTTTTATTTCGATAGTATGAGGAGGATGATTTCACGTTTTGAAAAGTTTAAGAAACGAAAATTCAAACCCCGAATCATTAGTGATTCTCCCCGAATCACTAATGATTCGGGGTATCCTCGCATGATTCTAAAATCATGTGAGGATTTTGCGTTGGCGGTGAATAAAATAGGTAATATATTAGATATAGTTGGGTACGTAGTTACCATTTCTTTCCTACTTACATAGGGAGGTGAACCGTGTCGAAAAGCTGTAACTCAACAATGGTGCTAAAAAGAAGATTATTGCGGTTTAGATGAATTCTGATGTCAGACAATAAAATGAATCAAATTTGCCATAGTTTTTACCTCACGAGTAAATTGAAAAATCACAACAAAAAGAAATAAATATCGTTTGCGTGACCGGTATATCTACTATCGCATATTTTTATCAGTAACAAAAATGCGAAAAAATATTTTTTAAAATATGCAGACGTCTGCATTGTTTCCTTTCCACTTTTGAATGATACACTGATAACTGTATCCGCTTTTCAACTTAAAAATAATGCATTGAGTATATTAATTTATAATTCTTTTTTTCAATTGATGAAAAGTTTGTATGTGATAAATGTTTATAAGTGCCAGATATTTATGTAATGTTTTATTGCACACACTCAATGTAAATAAACATTAAATAAACACACAAAAAGCATAAGAATTACCTTACTTACTTACCTACATCTTATAATTTACCTATCAATTATTAACTTAGTCTATGAAATACATCTGTTCCACTTCATATTTACGCTAATACTGGGGTCAGATTATAAAAATATCAACATGTTTATAATGTGGAACAAAGGGGAGCGTTCAGATGCAGCGAATGGCGCAGTGCGACGCTCCCGACCTTGCACTAATCCACTCATCTGGACTCGCCGCTACTCGCCCGGGACACAGCCACATGTTATTGATATTAGATACCTACTCTATTGCATCAGATACATTACGTAGATACTCACTTAAACTCACAGTGACCAGACTCGCAAAATCAGAACTATTCTTTTTAACATTTAGAGCCCTGCGCCGAGGTTATTCAAGCAGCTAATTTTCTTCGGCTAAGTATACGGGTTATGAAAAGCTCCAGTAGTTTTAGGCGAAGAGATGAGACGTTTCAGAAAAAAAAAATTTTTATGTAAAAAAATATCATTCAACATGTAACTATATTACCCAATGAATAAAGATATTTTTCAGTATAAGTAGTGTATTACTTAAATATCTATGATTATTTATTTCAGTACTTATAATAAAAATAAATCATAAGACTTAGTACCCACCCACCGAGTGGTGGTACTTGTAGAATATGCATAACCAGTTCGGTCAACTAGGGAAGACATGACGTGTCCTGTCCAAAATACGCTGTTTACGAATTTTGAAAAGGGGACAGAAAATACGACATTTACTGTCATACAATTAGCGCATTTTCATCCCTTGGTGAACAATGTCCTATTATAATAACACCTAACAGTACTATCATTAAAGCTAAACGCCTGAGAATCTGTCAACGTGGGAGTATTGTGACCTTGCAGTGTGACTAGAGAGCAGTAATTATAACAGCCTACTTACTGAGTAAATAAAATACTTAAAATAAGTTATTACTAGTATCGAAAAGTGTTGCGCGCCCCTAACGAGGTGGTTTCAATTTTCTGCTTAACGAGAACATTTCTCACCGCAAGCGTGTTAGATCTGATTTCACCCCAGATGGCTCTGTGGTGGATCGTGTATCCTAGATATTAGACACCGTCAGTGTTAGGCTTTGTACCAACTTTATAGGTGCCTGACAACCAAGAAATAAGTCTATCCGAATTTCAAGGCGTAGGAGCGTGCTTAGAGCGACAACTTAATGCCTCCCCAGAATTGATATCATTATAATGTAACCTAGATAAGCAAAAAGCGAGCCAAATGCCAATCGATCCTACTTATATTAATGTAATTCATATTCCAATGCTTCTCGGTTTCTTCTTATTCGTCTATATTATCATTATGTTTATGAGCTGCTTGGTGAGTTGCTTCCATTTTCCTTTTCTTGCCTTTCTTAAGTAAATCAGCCTATTCATATTGATCCTAACTAATACTAAATGTAAATATGCGTTTGTTAGTTACTTACAACTTTGCATTAACTCAAATAGTCTTGGCCGGTGTTTATAGAGTTTCTTGGACGGATTCAGTGGACTTGCCGTACAATAACTGAGTTCACGTGGATGAAATCACGGGCCGGTGCCTTGTATAATATACATTTATACCCGACAATCAGCTGAACACCAACCTTCCGTTGCTCGGTAGAAGCATACTCTACCACGTTACTTCATTAGGGGTTGATTTGGGCTCGAGCCAACCCATTCTACTAGCACCCAAACAAGCCAGATCTTTAAGAGACCTAAAATTGTTCCTAATTACCGACTTCAAAAAAGATGGAGGTTTTCTTCGTTTCTCAATTCGACCCTTATGTATTTTATAAAGTTTGAACGCTATTGAGGTACTTAATTAGGTAGGCAACTACGCCTAATCTCATGATTGATTGAGTCATCCCGTGGTCATGGCACTTGCAACAGTGTCGAAATATCGGGAGTCTCATATCCCTGATTTAAACGCGGTAAGAACCCGTTAGATATTATGTGTTTTAATTATGCCTAATCTGACGGGTACGGGTACAGTTATTACGTAATTATATAATTTACTAAATATTTTATTATTAAGCTTTGACTTTAGTAATTCTAAATAATATCTGGCATATATAAGTATTAAATGCAGCGTACAGGGGATATGAAATCTGACTAACATCAAACGTTCTAGTAGTAATATTAGCAATTTAAATCATGATGACTCTATTACGGTGTCAAATACAGAAATAGATGTGAATTAATTGCTGCTCTCCGGTGACGAATAGAGACATAAAGCTGTACGAGACAGTTGAACAGGAGATTTAAGATAAATAGGCACATTAACCACCAACCCGCATTGGAGCAGCGTGGTGGAGTATGCTCCATACCCCCTCCGGTTGGTTGATTGAGGGGAGGCCTGTGCCCAGCAGTGGGACGTATATAGGCTGTTTACGTTAGGCACATTAACTGTATCTACAATTAAATTAATGTGCCGTATACATAATTATAATATTATATACCTAATTTTTTATGCGGGGGTGGGCGCCTCTTACTTCAGTAGGCCGGAGTGAGATGGTGGCTGAGTTCGAATAGGGACCCAGACCTACGGGGTATAACGTAGAACCCTTGCCCAGGGATACGGGTGAAGACCTCAACGGTTGCAGAGGCGAAGATGGAAGCCATCGGAACGGCAATGCAGGAAGGGGCAAGTCACAGGGATTGTAACCTGGAACCTGACAGAGGGCACCAGTAACTGTCAGTACTATTCAGAGGCGGAGGACAGGAGTCTTAGTATGGCTTTGTAATAGACTACTCTGGGCGCCATCCCACTTGCGTCAAACAGAGTACTGCGGGACGGAAGGCAAGAGGGAAACCACTGCCCTATTTTTCCCTAAAAAAGTAGTATGGAAAATGCTGCACCGACAAGAGCGTGGCTCTTAAATTGATGATGATGAATTGTTTATGTATCTACCAATAATAAATCCTATTTCT
The DNA here is from genome assembly GCF_024362695.1 of Pectinophora gossypiella. Lineage (NCBI taxonomy): Eukaryota > Metazoa > Arthropoda > Insecta > Lepidoptera > Gelechiidae > Pectinophora > Pectinophora gossypiella. The sequence goes on along the minus strand of NC_065420.1, from coordinate 8,459,361 downwards.
ATGATACTCTCGCTATATTATGTAATATTCAATTTCTCCTATACTTATGGATAAAGTTGCCTGGAACAGATTGATAGAGGCTTGCAAAATGCGAGTAACATAAAATTCGGAAGCATAAAAATAATTTAAAACCTATGGGTTCCGTATTTACTCACACCTCCTTTTAGAAGGCAGCAGTGCAGTATATATAACTACTTAGTCTCTGCTATTAAATACGTACTGAACCCTTTCAAAACGTTTTAAACAATAAGATCTGCGTTTAATAGACGGGAAAATTACCCGACCACAGATTATCATCTGCTGAATAAAAACGAAAGCGACTCAAACAGCCGAATTTAATGACAATAAGCACTATAATGCTTTAATGCTGTCATTAACCGCTTAACTTTATAACGCAATTTTATTAGCGTTATAACCGCGATATCGTTATAACGGATAATAGTGAGTTTACTTTATTTTGGGAATAGTAGGATTATCTTCGGAAATACCTACCTTAGATAATTTTGTATTAAGTGCCTACCTACCTAGTTTATTGCCTAGTTTATTGCCTAGAAAGTGATAAGAACTTATATAAGTATGTAGTGTAGGTATGCCAGTTCCGTACAATGTAGGTACATAATTGGTAACTAAACATAATACGCTACACGTGCTACTTATTACCAGCAAACATATTTGCAAGCACCGCGAAGCTCCATCAACCTGCCATGTTGGAAAACGCAGCCAATTTCCGCACTGACAAGTAAACTATCGTAGATCACGGTATATGGCACTGCTGGCTATTGGCAACAATAGAGCGGATGCACTGGCTTGCCAACCCGCATACTGCCACAGAATTTCCTGTGCAGTTCCCCGCAGTTTGCAGTTTTCACACAGAATGGGTCCCAACTATTTCCAACTAATGGACCAGTACCTACTAATGTTTAGTGCTAGTGATTGGACACGAAGTTACTTTACGAAGTTGGGTTTGTATTACGGTTTGGATTCAGTTGTTGTATTTCATTTCGCTATAATATATTCCATTTTCTTTAGTACCTATAGTGGAGGAAGCGAAGGCGGTGTGTCAGGGTCGCAGTAAGCGGAATTCCGTGGTCTGCCTACCCCGACAGGAAATAGGCGTGATCTTATGTATGTATGTAAGAATCGAAATACGGTATTACCCAGGAGTTCATATTTAGTAAAATTCACCCATTATCCAAAAAAGGATTTCCAATTGGAGTTTCATAGGGTTCTAACCAGTTAATACCTAGGTACTTACCTACTTATTTAATCTATTAGAGCGAAATCTGAGATACAATCAAAATGTGGATTCATTCAATCCTTAAAGCATGCTTCTAAATTACTATTCATGCGGCATCAAGTCACATCCGCCGTACATTAAACGGTCTTAAAAATGAAACAAAAAACACCATAGTCAGTATTTTTCAGTTTTTTATCACTTAAAAGCCGAATCTCCGGGGACTTTTAATGTTTTTTTACCACCAGGCTATAAATTACAACCGCGGTCATTCGCAAATTGCATAATGACACGTTTCTCGGAAAACAAGCGGAACATGGAACAAGTTTTTTTTTAAACTCATTGTCGAGTCAGATGCGCCTTTAGGTAATGTTGTTATTTTTGGAAACTGTTTTTAATGGATTTATGCATATATGTATACTTATGGTCCGAAACAGAGCCTTACTGCTGTAGTAACAATTTGCCTTTTTTCTTTATAAATATAAAGGCATTTTAATGCCTGAATTAAAAAGACCAAATACTAAGTTAGGTATTATTTATATTTATTCCGCGTAAAAAATATGTTTAATTCGAATATTTTATTTACAATGGGCGTTTAAACCTTTTGAATTGTTAGAATATAGAAAGAGACCAGAGTGCCGTATGAGCCTTCATTTCAGAGAGTGTTTAATAAAGTCAAGTGCAGTGTAGTGTTGACGTCGTGAAGTCGAAATGTCTTCTAACGCATTGGGCTGCGTTATTTAGCCCATCGGTTGAGTTAAGCCTTTGTAAGCTGGTACAGCCCCCTCTTGATGCGTGAATTCAAATCACACTCGACTGAATTTATTATTTTATAGTAATTATCATGATAACCATAAATGAAACAATTGCTTCTATGCTGTTCTGGGAGCATATAAAAACATAGAACACGTTCAGCTGCTTCTCTTCCCGGGCATGTCGTAAAAACCGACAGAGGGATTGTGTCCTCTAACATGATGGACTAATGTTATGGGCGATAGGCTGATCCCTTATCACCATAAGGTTCATCATATCCATCTTTGGACTTCGTATCAACAGTGGCTGCAAGTTGTCTTTGATTACTTGTGGCTCTGCCCACCCCATTAGGGATTACGGGCGTGAGTTTATGTATGTATGTATGTATGAAACAATAATAATTGCTTTTATTCCTGATACTTTCCTCCTACCTAACGAGTATTTCCAAGAAGAAATCGCATTAACTCTTTTGCACGCTTCTAAGTCTCTAGTGCGCAGTTGATGATAAAATTGAAAATCAATCATCTATGTTATTACCTATATTGGTATTATCTAAAAAAAATACTATTGGTTTAATCTAATAGATAGGTATAGGTACATAGAAACGAAGAATAGAGACAAAATACTATAAATGACTTACAAAAAAGTCAAGTCATACAAAATGCACTGAAAACAAAATGAAGTAGGTAGGTACAAAGTAGAGACCAACATAACGTAAGCACGTAAGCCACCAATATAATCCCAACTGAAATAAAACAACTCATCGAGTTTCCTGTTCACCGTGATAGGTGGTGAGCCGTACTGTGATAGTTAAAATAATAACTCATTTATTGTTGGTAAAGACCATTTTTTTGAATTGAAATGGGGTTGAAATTGTCCACGCTGCTGAGCGTCTGGTACTACATTTTCTAAGGTGTAAAACTCGACACTTTTACGTGTTATCAATATAAGTAGGTATTTACACTAAATTTTACCACCTAGCTACCTCCCTGTGAAAGTGACCGGTCATCGTTATTAATTCACGTTCCGTTATACGAATAACCTGTGTGACTCCTGCCAACTCCATCAGATGACTTGTAAATATCTGATTTAATAATAGATACCTACTTACTTATCTACTTAACTTTGGTAAAGAAAAGCGAAGTCTCTAGACATTGTAGGAAAGGTCAATCATTAAATCGTATATATCTAAATACCTAAACGTGGTTTTAACGAATTAATTATGTAGGTACGTATTAGAATATCTTCTCTAGTGAACAGCTAATGGTCATTATCATCAGGTTTTCACGAGGATTTTAAAAGCAACTGCTTGTCTCTTCCAACTAAAAGGGAAAAACAGCCCAATTGTAGGTTTTAAGGGTTTTGTAATTGTGGAAAAAAACACCTTTCTATGTAGGTTTCCTCGCGATGTTTTTTCACCTAATGGTCATTTTAAAGCGTTTATTTATAGCTTTAAAATTCCGCTATAAAATTATACGTTTCCAAGAGAAAATTGGATTTCCACGCTGTTGTTGTAAAATTCTTCATAATTTTATTAGCATGCGAAAAACACATAGTACGATTAGGGCTGCACGTCCTCACTTACCTCAATGAATAAAGTAACTAATAAAATAATGTGACGGACTTAAATAAGGCTCCCAATTTGTACTGTTACTTTATGTTTTGTTCGTGTGCAATAACGTTTATTATATTTTTATAAGAAGTTATTGGTTGGAAACTTCCTATATCTACAAGAACACCACTATAGGTATCCCAAAACGGGTACACTGTACAGGTTTTTAAAGTATTTGTTCACCTGTAAGATTTCGCATGAATCAACCGAGACTAGTAAGTTCCTTGTATCAACCTCTGTTACATAAGTGTGACTTTAAAGTACTTAAATAGATACTTATATTTGGCTTTTGGAATTGCAAAAACATTGACAAAAAACGCGTTAAATATTTTTTTAAATAAAACACTAGTCTTACCTGTTACTCTAGCGTAGATATATACTCACGTGACTTTATGGTTTTTTTTTTGAAGAATAGCCACGTCGTAAGGACGCGCGTTACTTATAGGGACATATACTTATGTTGTACGTCCTTTTACTGTTCGCCGTCCTGTCCCGACTTATAAATTGCAGCCCTAGCCCACATGAATCACCGCAGATAAGAAACACTATGTTAACGGCAGTTACTCGCGGGTATTCGTGACACGCTAATGTATTTTTTGCTATTGCAGTTCTACATTTTACAACAATTATTACTGTAGTGGCGTGAGAGGGTCTCCTGTATTTATTGAACTAACAACGTGCCCTGTCTTTCCTCGACCCAAGACTCGCTTGTTATTGGAAACTGATATACGATTTTCACTTGTTACAATTTACGATATGATAAACATTCTATTTTTAAACCACTACCACGATGTTCACTTGTTAACACGACCTTCGACTCTTAATAACTGAAGGGAGCCTGAAGCATACTCTGTTCAAGCAGATGGCGTGTGTAAAGTGTGCTGTGAAATTTTGGGAACGGGCGAACGCGTGGGTGATTGAAATAAAACTTACGTCATCTTCTTGCTTTGTACTGTCACAATCCAAATAAAGAAATCACAATATTCACATGGTTGTTTTAATATAAAATAAGAAGTAGACTAAAATTTTCAATACAAGACGTTACATGGCAGCCGCGGAAGAAGTCAGAGACATTTTATTTTTGTTAAATAATTTGCCCCGAGAACCAAAGCCCGAGAAGGAGGAAGTCAGAGACATTTTTTTTTTGGTTTGGTTTTCCCCGAAGGGTAAGGCAAAGGGAACTATGCCCATACAGCCATGTCTGACGTATTTTTTTTCTTGATGATTAATGAAATGATGAAAGGTGATGATGATGAAACCTAAGCCCCCACCCTCGGAGTAGACTCCTACTCCGAACCCCAAACGAATTAACTCAAAAGTCCGCATAAACTTTTGAGTTATGAAGCGGCTTCCTGACACGAAGCGAAAATAGGCAGATACACTTTGTTTATTGAATACTCCAATATAATAACACTCGCGAATGTCTTCCGACTAACTTAATGCGATCATTAACCACAAAACACCACTTCGTATTAATTATTTAGATTATTCAATGAAGAAAGCAACTGTCCCGTTCCCGCCTCCCGCCAAAAAGCCGAAGTCAGAGACAATAGATTGACGTGCATAGAGAAGTTGAAGTTATTATTTTAAAGTATAATGTATGCATCGATCAAACAACCGTGCAGCCTAGTTTTATGTTCCTGCTATTATATAATGAAAAAATATAATATTTATATCGTACTCACACTGCTCTGTCCACAGCGGGGTGGTGGCGATATTCATTATGTACATTTTGATACAATGTATGCCTCATAGTAAACATACAGTGTTGTAACACTACAGACATACGCCTTATGACACACATACTCGTAACATACCGACATTAATAAATATAATAACGTTACGGAAGTTATAACGTTTACGACTTTAATGTGTTACATTAAATTACAAACACTTTCGTAAATTAAACTCATTATGACTTCACATGTTTTATAGTTTGTGTTGTATTGTTATTAGTATTAATTAGGTATTAAATATTTTTCTACATTTCGAGATTCCTACATATTTTATTTCGTCATAAATAACTAAAGGATGATTACTTTCACAACAGGATATTATAAAAAATGTTCTGCAGTCTGGTGCCAAAAATATGTAAATTCAGGAAACGTAGTTTTTCTGACAGCTGTCAAATCCGTCATACTATATTTAATGGAATATAATAGGTAAAATCGAGTAAAGATATACACATACCTACTTCGTAAACTAAGCTCGTGTCTTAAATGGATACATACTTACATAGTTGGGTATTGTTTTATAAATTATTGTCTGATGGCTATCTCCAGTTGCGGCTTCGGTTCGATTCCACCTAGGAAGGTCAATAGCTTCCCAGCTAGTCACGATCAAGTCTGAGGTTAGATTTACAACAACAAAAAAACCATTAGGTAATACCTAAGTTAGTAACTCTATTATTGACTGTCTTATTATTAGATTATCGACTTACAAGACATTTTAGATACCTACCAACGAACAACAATCAAAGAAGCCCCACAAAAATTTCTAAGTCGTTTTGTGAGATTCATTACAAAACAACTTAGAACCGCAAAACTCAAGCGCGAAAAAATTCGCTAATCAATACTAATCACTTCCTCGTTTCAAACACGGCCCAACATTGTTCCTTCCGTTTTTCTATGGAAACCCGTAATAAGTAGAGATGTGCCGACTCCGGTTTGTGGCCGACTAGCCGATTAGTCGGCTAATTATCCAGATACTACTTTTCGAGAAAATAATGGTTCTGAAGTTAGAAATACAGAAGATACCTATGAAGAAAAGTAGTCATAACATCAGCAACTTTATTATTGTCATTCATTGTTCTTTTTCATTGTCATTGATAAAAATTGCATATAGGTGGAAACCTGTTATTGGCTTAGTTTTTAAGTATGATTTTCTTTTTGCTATAGTTGTTAAGAGCTGTTGGTCTCCCAAATATAAAATAAATAAAAAAAAAAAAATATTTTGACCGATGTTCGTACGTACTGGCGATATTTATTAAATGCGAAATAGGTATAAGTATTTCTTATTCTTGGATAACGATTATTGTTCGCTAGGTTATTAATTTAAGTGAGTATTTATTGCATTTTGAAGTTAAAACGTTCACTGTCGACTAGTCGCCGACTAATTACCGACTATGATAATGACCGACTAGTCGGTACATCTCTAGTAATAAGCCTTCATTACAAAAATGATTTTCAAAAAATTACCACACAGGGCATTTGACAATTACGACAATTTGTCCTATTACCGTACATGCTCAGTTGGATGATAACAATCGTATTAAATCCAATTGGCAATCCTTATTTTGGCATTGGAACTAAAATAAACATCAACTTTTGAAAAAATACCATCTACGGACAACTAGACGTCGGCAGGCATTTCATCGTTATGTTGTGGATATTCTTCCAATCCGCACTAAACGTTTTGCCTCTTCCTTTTTGATGCGAGCAGCAAAGGACTGGAACTATCTGCCGTCGGCTGTTTTTCCAACTCGTTATAATCTGGGAGTCTCCAAAGCTAGAGTGAATAGGCATTCGCTAGGTAAGCGTGATACACCCTAGCCCACATCATCACTTGTTTTAAGTTTACGCGGTTATTATCATAATTAAAGCACATAATAACGGGTTCTTACCGCGTTTAAAAATTATGGATCTACCTACTCCACTCCAATCTCATCAGTCATCCCGTGATCATGGCACTTGCAACAGTGTCGAAATATCGGGAGTCTCATATCCCCATTTAAACGCGGTAAGAACCCGTTATTATGTGCTTCAATTATCACATCATCACTTACCACCAGATGAGATTGTGGTTAAACGCGAGCCTATTTTATTTAAGTCGTGTGCCCCGAGTCAAGCTTTGCCCATCTCATCTCGTATGCATCTTATCGTAAATTTTCTACCGGGAACGCTCAACACTCTCCGCTTACTCAGCACAAATGTAGTCCTAGAGAAATCTGCAGTACGTGATTATTTTGTCACGTCAACAAAAAATACTGCAGAAGGTATACAGGATGTTAGTGATATTGTAACGAATACTGAGGGGGGATAATTCTGACCATGATTCTGAGTTAATATCAAGTGGAATTTTCCGTCGCAAAATTCATGTTTTTTTTATTATTTTCAATTGTAAGTATACTTTTGCGATATAAAATTCCACTTGATATTAACTCAGAATAATGAGCTGAATCATCCCTCTCAGTATTCGTTACGATGTCACTAACACCCCGTACAAGTACATACAGGTAGGTATGGGTGTTAGTGACACCTTAACGAATACTGAGGGGGATGGTTCAGACCATGCTTCTGAGTTGATGTCAAGTGGAATTTTCAGTCGGAAAATTCATGAAAATTTGTATGTTTGTTTTTTTTAATTATTTTCAGTTCCATACTTTTGCGACGAAAAATTCCACTTGATATCAAATCAGAATCATGGTTGCAATCATCCCTCAAAGTTTTCGTTACGATGTCACTAATACCCTGTATAGGTAGGTATGTTGCTTGGGCTAGGTACAGCTACACGTTATTACTTACCACCGTTACTGCATTCACTAAGCACTATTTAGCCTTAATTGGAGCATACACTGAAGCGTAATTTGACGATCAGTATTATAATTGCTAAGTCTAGGGTTTAGCAAATTTAAAGTGGTGTTACGTAGCACCGTTGAGTCGGGCAGGCATTAGTGTTTGTAGAGCATTACAGCGATGGCTTGGTGTATAGAAGGGCGATTAAAGCATTATATAAGACAGAAACTACATATAAATATGAGAGAATAACAAAGCATTCAGCGAAGAGGATAAGAAACGTAAATAGAATGGCAATACTTAAGTGAGTATCTCACTACGAGTAGGTACGCAGCTATTTGCTTCGCCAAACTGATACATATTTAGTAAGCAGCGAGAATCCCCGTGGGTACATACTTCTGTTGTAGTTTGGTGTGTCATCTTTATTATTTATTTAAAAAACTGTACTTGACTGGAGGCCAACGGCAGTAGAAGTTGTTATAACTTTAGAGTTAGCTTCTTAAACCGTTTTATCGTGGTCACTGTACATTTTTTCGAAAACATTATCTTACACAATATACCTACTGTAATATTATACCTACCTGAAGTAGGTCATCATGATCTCCCTGCCCTTATCCCGTTTCTCACAGGGTCCGTTACCTAACCTGAAGATTTGACAGGTCCGGTTTTTTTACAGAAGCGACTGTCTGTTTGACCTTCCAACCCGCGAAGGGAAAACCAGCCCAATACAGGTTAGGTCACATACTTCCGAAAATGCATTTCTGCGAGTTTCCTAACGATGTTTTTGAAGTAGTTACCTATATTATTTAGGTCTGTTGTTAAGTATAGCCGTAAACAACCGTAAATGGGAGAGGGAGGGAACCCTCCCAGTCGCGTGCTTCCGTGCAAATGCATACCATGATATTTGTTGCCGTAAGCGCCCCTCCGTTTTATCGCTAAACTTACTGCATTTGAGCGTTGTACCGCCATAGCGCACGATAGAAAAGTCGATTCCAAAGTGATGAGTCAGGCAGTGATTTGTGGGTTTCTACCGCTAAAGAGGGTTAAACTGAATTCGGGCCCGAGGACATAATAAGAGAAACTGATCATGAGTTTTTACATCAACATCGTGAGGAAACCCACATTCCCGAGAAATGAATTTTTTGAGGTATGTGACCTAACCTGTATTGGGCTGGAATTCCCTTCGCGGATTAGGTCAGACAGGCAGTCGCTTCTGTAATAAACGGAACTGTCGCTCAGTACTTTTATTTGAAGAATATGAACGATATTATGATTACCACCCCGAGTGGGGTGGGGTTATTTTATACCAAAACAACAACGAATTGTAGCGTTGACAGCGACTCCCCGAACGGCGACTGCTTGACATCACGTCTGTCATTTACATGTACAGTTCAAAACATAATTTTAATCACGCTACATACAATTTTTTTTTTCCACTGAAATAATATTGCATTTAATACCAGTGAGCATTTATAAACACGTTTATAGCGTATTACAGAAAGTCAATTTTTGATAAACCTTTTTTTTTACTAAAGATTTTTAAGTTAAAACTAATTGGTTATCTTTATACAGGTAACGAAACCACTTACACGTATTTATAAAGTAACTGTTGGAAGGGGGGACGGGTCTCATATAGTTACGGTCATGGTCCTATGAAAATCCTAACCTGAGCTATTAATCAACTTATTGGCCATAAAATCGTTACCGGGAATTTTCTTAGGTAATCTATAATTTAAAAAAGCATAAGTACCAGCATGCAGCATGCAATTTGACGTGTGGTCACTATACCAGGTATTATGGCTATGTGTATCATTATTATGTAGTTTATGGTCGTAAGGCCCAAAGTCCTTTTAAAATCCAAATCCCATTGTTTAACTATTGTATCTGGAAATCCGGGCCTTACGAGGATATGTACTCGTAAGTATATCTATCCTTGTATTTTATTTTTATATGTACAAGTATTCCTATGCTGCACTATCCCGCTATATTATACATATAAATATCTCCTATACGTAAAGGTTTCCTGGAAGAGATTGCTACTTAGCAATAAGGCCGCCTATCGTACTCCTTCTATTTCTCTTTTTTTTTTGTATTTTGTATTTCCTGTTTGTGCAATAAACTATTTGTTATATTATGTTTACTGACTCAACTTATAGTTTTCGAAGTGTTTCTATAATTTTATGAAAAGGCTTTATGAGGAGAAATCATAAGAAAATTGATGTTTAGGTTGTAACAATTAGTAAATAGCTATATGACTGTTTATGAATGGTACTTAATTAGGTAGGTACTTACTTATAATGTACTTTATAAAAAATATGAACAACATGTTTATGAACTAATAGGACAAAAAATGTGAACAGAGGCACACATTGTAGTGAACATAAGTGCATAAACATATCTTATTGTAATACACGTAGGTATAATTAAATATATAAATAAATATGTAATATATTATAAAATACTTGAATTGCTATAATCGATTCACATATATATTCTGTCGTCACGGGCAATGCACTACGCGGTGGCCACAATTAACAAGTAAACTGTACGGGTATGTACAGGGGTGGAGTGAAGACGAACCTAGTGTGTGGCAACGAGCCGATATTTATTTAAGTATATAATTATATTGAGACGAATACACTAAACCCATCATCAAAGTTCTATGTGTTTGAGTATGAAATGATTATCCATTTTTACTCGTATTCCACGTTATATTCGTGGTAGGCCCTCTAGTAACTTCTGTTACACGTCAATTCATGCATTTTGTTTGTGTTTTTACAAATAGCACTTCATTCTCGGGAGTTACAGTGAACCATTTTTAGACATACCTATGTAACTTTTTAATTAATTTGTAGTAATTAGGTAAAGTGGTGGGATGTCCTTCATAAAGAGCTCTATTATGCTCTTGTAGAATGAATTCACTACAGTTGTGTAGCTTGTGTAATGCAGATTATTATAATTATGAAACAAATAGCTCCCTATTCAGAAAAAAACGCTAAAGGAATACATGTAGCATGCAATTCGATGTGTGGTCACTATACCAGGTATTATACCTATGTGTATCATTATTATATAGTTTATGTACTCGTAAGTGTATCTATCTTTGTATTTTATTTTTTTCTATGTACAAGAATGTGTGGGGGGAAGGGGTTATAACTAGGTACGTAGGTATTTCATAAAAATGCACAAAAAGACAATTCGAAGGTAAACAATTGCCGTTTAGACATTTGATTATGATTTGGTTTTGAAATTCGGAACAAAACAGTCGTTAAAATCATAAAACTGAAATTTTTATTTCAAAATGTTCCTTATTACGTTGTATATTATGAAGTTGGATAATATTAATTCTTTCACGAGTCGCGTAAACTGTGGAATGCAGACATGTCGGGTTTTATCATAATAAATAACTTTCACCGCCGTACCCGCCGAGCTTATTAGTTGTTTTAATTAGTCATATCTACGCCATAATTATAATAAATACTTAAAATCCCGTTGAATGCGATAACGCTAGAATTTTAATAGAGTTTGCTAACGTTAATATAAATATTTTACTTGTTTATGTAGAATATACCTATATAAGTAAAAAATCTATTTGTTTTCGTTGTAGATAGGTTAAGAAGTAATAATAATTACCTATCGCATTGGTAAACTAGGTAATTAGGTGCTCAAATAAAAGTAAGTTTTATTTTTTAGTGGACCGCTATGATGCTGTTTACTTTCCGAAAGACTAGATAGCTGGATCAAATATAAATTACAAAATACTAATCTAGAAATAAAAGCCAGTGTAAGATGACAAAATCTAAACCGAAAAATTTTCTGACCCGGTCGGGACTTTTTCGATTTAAATTTTCCCTAAGCCCGGGTAAGTGCTATAAAAACAAAAATATTAAAAATTATTAATCACATTTTTGTTTTTGAGTGATTTACGAATTTTAATTATGATTTACTTACATAACGAAGAGTGCGATATAATTATGATCACGATTATTGATGACGCCGCCATAACGTACGTACAAATTCTCTTCTAATTCCATAAAAATCGTATAGACATTTCGTAAAAAGTATCTCATTTGGGTTGAAGTCTCCTTGCCTAATACCTCCGTCGTAAAACTTGTTCACAGGTAGAGAAAATAAACTAGTAAGGGAGAGTGGCCAGTGAAAGTCTAGACCCAGGCAGTAAGATGCGTCTAGGTAACCTAGATCACGACAGGTTGTCCTATGACGTAGATTATTGCTTCTCTAAGCGTTTCTAAAAGTTTCCATAAACTACAAGTCATTTACTTGGCATGCAAACCATGTCAGGTTCAATAACAAACCTGGCACTAGGGTTGCTGACGTTGGTTGTTAACCAAACAACCCACAGGACAGAAGAAAAAGGCGTAACTTACCTACGATCGTAAATATTACAGACATAAGAGTATTCTTTCTTAAGCGTTGATGGCAATTTACCGGGTTCGCCGGTTCTATACGGATCATGATATGCATATTGGGACTTTGCACAAAAGTGGATGCTAGTTGTCTTCTGATTACTAGTAAGTGGCTCCCTAAAGGGTATTAGAAATTACAAGTGTGATTGCTGTATCTTTGTTTACAACCGTATTGAATCTGCGTACTTTCTATGCATTGTAATGAACATACGATAGAATAAACGCATTCCATGATTTTTCTTTACTGCCATTCCACAAGATAAATTACATCGTATAATAATGCTAGCGCCATATAATTTACACCTATTGTTACATTTACCCGTCGTTAAAGAATACTTTGTACAATAAAGAGGGCGAATTACGAAACTGTTAAAAATAGATGAAGATCACGCTATTCATGACCACTCATTAATGTTCTAAATATATAACACGCAACTGATGAATGCGCCTGAGCATACTACAGAGCAATTTGTATATTCGCTCTGTAGGTATCTTACGGGGTGGCTTAAAGGAAATAAACTCTGGTCTCATGGTGATACCATCAGGCAATAATGATAGGTGAGATATTCTTCTATCGGTTGGGGTGTAACTAAGTTGTAAGGTGTGTTACCTACCAACCTCATCAACCCTGCTGTCAGGATTATTAAAGAGCAGCCAAAGGCCCCTGGCGCGACTCATATGTAACGACTACGTACGGAACCAACGGTTTAACGTGCCTTCCTTTTTTTTTGACGTGACTTATTGTAGATTTGCCGCAGATGGCATTAACTACTTGGCCGGACAAATGGGGAGCGCTGAAGGCGTTCACCCGGTACAACGTTTAAGACATCAGACCTGAGATTGCCCAATTGGCCACGAACATCGGCTCAGGGCGTCGTCTATGAGAAAAAATATTTGAAAGAATTAATCGACTCTAGCGGGTCGATAGCGATAAGCGCTGATTGAGGAAAAATCGTCGACCACACCGGCGGGGTCGGTATCGGTGCCTTCCGAAGCACGGATCATCTTACTTTTGGACGATCAGGTGATCAGCCTACAATGTCCTGACCAAACTAGGGATCACAAAGTGTTTTTTGTGGTTTGTCCCCACCGGGATTCGAACCAGGGACCTCCGGATCGTGAGTGCAACGCTCAACCACTGGACCAAGGACACCGGGTGAGATATTGGTAGGTGTTGCTATCAAACACTCACCTGGCAGATAGGTTAGATATCAGACAGATTATCAGCATGTAGTTAATTGGAACTTCTGGAGTCTAATTTTAAATAGAATAGAATAGGAATTGTTTATTATAATTTGATAAACTGCACTCCATATTTTGGTAGTAGCCGTAATAATAAAACTTCTCATCCCACTTCTGGCAAGACTTGTTACAAACGCGTTATTATAACGGAACAGTAAAAAGTGGTTGCGTATCTTGTTACTACAGTGACATTTACAGGACGGTGCTAAAAAGAAAAGCGAGTAGCGTCTCTTTGACGGCGATAAAGCGACGGGCGGGCTACTAATATGTCGCTAAAAAACTAAAACTGCCCCCTACATGATTCCCTTTAGATGGAAAAAATAATTATGTAGTTTTAACCTCCTAAGGGCGATATTTCCAGGCACAATAGTTAAACAATCGAGTTTGGATTTTAAAAGGACGTTCAGTCTTACGACTTTAAGACGATTCCTGAATTACCCGTATGGACGGTCAGGGTTTTCATCTCACTAATTATACTACCTTCATTCAGTTTAGCTCGGCACTAGAGATGTAAATATTCTCTGAACCACAAACTCTGGATGATGATTTTTAAGGAGTGTATTCATTACGAATTGACCAAAAGAAAGAACATAATAAAGAAGATCAATGGTCTGCGGGCCATTGCCAATTCAGCGATTTTATAAAAAAAAACACCTAACCAAGTCAATTACATTTATTATATACTAGCTTCACGTTGCTTCGCCTTGTCCGCTACTCGCCCACTTTGAAGCAAGTGCCAGTAAGCTTAAGGACAGCACTGCGAGTTTGCGACATTTAATTTGCGATCCATCACGGAGTGCTCTCGGCTACAATATCGCCTCAAATTCCCCCCGAGACTTCGACGAACAATAAAAATATTGCTTCTTTTGTCATTTGTTTTCTCGCTTCAAATCAGCCAGTCTACAATAGAGGAAATATTATTAAAATTGAAAGCATGTTGGAAGTTTGTTGACTAGTGTCAAAAAAATAGTAGTACGTTAAGGAATTGAATCCTTCTAGTTAGTTGTGTAATAACTAAGGATGTTATAGGTAGGTACATAATATATGTTACATAAGACGCATAGTAGGTACTTTACTACTACTTTTTTTTGGAGAGTTAGAGAGCGTAGTAATTAAGTGACCCTTAATTATAATAATATTAATAATCCTTTCAATCTAATCAACCCTGGTGTCAGGGTTACTATTGAGCCGCTAAAGGCCCCTGACATGGCTCATGCAACGACTACTTACTTACATCAATAAGGTTGATGAGGTTGAGGGAACCCACACGATAGAAGAAGATAATCCTTTACTTAGTACCGTTACACTGTACACACATCTATCATTCTCATTACTTACCACAATCTAAGTACAGTAGGACAAGTGTTTTCCGTTAATTAAAATAAAAAAAAACTGGTGATAAGCAGATCTTTACCCGGTGTAGGTAATTGGTATTTTAAACGGTAGGAATGATGATGTCAACTGTTCATGATAATTGTAACGTTAATTCATTAGGACATAATACAGGGTGTTAGTGACATTGTAACGAATACTGGTGGGGATGATTCAGACCATGATTCTGAGTTAATATCAAGTGGAATTTTCTGTCGCAAAATTCATGTTTTTTTTTTTAGTTTTTTTTTTTAATTATTTTCAGTTCTATCCTTTTGCGATGGAAAATTTCACTTTTTATTATTAACTCAGAATAATGATCTGAATAAACCCTCTCAGTATTCGTTACGATGTCACTTACACCCAGTACAAGTACGTACAGGTAGCCATACAAGTAGATATGTGTGTTAGTGACACCGTAACGAAAACTGAGGAGGATGATTCAGACAAGTGGAATTTCCTGTCGGAAAATTCATTAAAATTTTAGTGCTTTTTAAAAATTGTTTTCAGCTCCATACTTTAGCGACGGAAAATTCCACTTGATAAACTTAGAATCATGGTCCGAGTCATCCCTCAAAGTTTTCGATACGATGTCAGTAACATCCTGTATAGTAACATACCCACATAAACTAACACGCATGTTAGTCATACTTAAATAGGATTCGGCCTTGTCTACAAAATATTAGGCGTCCTACACATGTGGTGTTGGGTTACTATTACAATGACACTATTACCAGAATCAAGGCATGTAGGTGGATGCATACGATGACGACCAATTGATATTAACTGGATGCTATTGTTACCTACGTTCATAAAGTCTTGACGGATACTTACAATTTAAAAAGATATCATTTTCAAAAAACATTTGCTTAGATATTTTATCTGCAAGATATGATCGGCCCTGCTGATCCACATTTAAATAAGCTATTTCTCTCAAACAGTCAACTGATCAGACACTTAGCTACCTAAATATTAATAATATTTTATGTTCATTGAGTTATTTTTAGCTGTTGTCAAAATACTGCCAACGAATATATCTAAGTAAATAAGTTATTACCACGTAAGATGGCAATAATAAAAACAGAGCGTCAAAGTTCAATAGCGTTTTATTAAATTTTGACAGGATTAAATCTGGATGCGGGCAGCGCAGGACCGATCGTCGTGGAGATCCTTGGGGGAGGCCTATGCCCAGCAGTGGGCGTCGTACGGCTGATGATGATGAAATCTTAATAGAGTTTTTACTGGAATATAATAGTCTAATAAATAACACGTTTCAACGGCCCATCGATATCACGATACTATAAATCGCATCACTTCTATTTAATATGTAATTTTATTGAGGTACTTTCCAGGCTACGTTCACCAAAAACAATTAGATTCCGCCTATTTTCTCATTACTCGGGTACATTAATAATTAATCCAAAATATACTGTAATGGCAGAGGCATATATAAAAATAATTGTTGCTTGATATTTGGATCACTTTACGTATAGAATTGTGTTGCTACCTATATTGCTTCTCTTTATTTTTATCAGAATAATAATGGGTGGAAAATGTAGTTGAAGCTGGGTGTAATAAAAAGGGTCATAGTAAAAGGGTCATAAGATAACATATGCATAAGTATGTATCTTATCCATTAAATTAGAAGGTTATAAGAAGAAAAATCTGTACAGCGCTATGTTGTTTTACAATCGACCACATTGTCCACGTATAAAATATTTTCGTTAAGTTTATTTTATTATATATGGTAATCCCTGAACATAAGCAAATAGGTACAAACTACCTTCCAAGTACCTTATAAGTACGATAGATTGCTAATAATTTGTGTTGTTGCAGTATATGTTCGACAACGGGACTAACGAAGATAGTCTCCTGACCAAAGACAAGTTTCTAGAAGTAAACGCGCGGATGAAGGTTCGGCGAGAGTATCTGAGGAATGAGTGCTCCAGGACCGGCTTGGATGACTCCAGCCACAAGGCGTCTGCCTGGGAGTACCTTATCAACAGACAGTACCACGTCATATGGTAAGAGTCTTATTTATTTCCTACTTTTGTTGGTTGTTAAGTTGTGGTTGATAAGCGAACTCAATAACACTTCGATATCATTTTAGAAACACAGTATTTTAAAATAAATTCTAAAAAATAATAATAGTTTAACTAAATTATTTTAATATAAAACTAATTTCGCAAACCAGCTAAATTTCTTCGAGACGGATTGGTAAACTCTTCTTGCCTAAGTAGATTTCTACATTTGCAAACATACATACATAGGTACATAAACTGACTCCTATCTCCCACCGGAGTAAGCAGAGACTATTCGATTCTGTCATACTTCTCTTGCTTCTTTCACAGTAGATTTTTTTTCGTTCAGAGTAGATGGCACTGAACCTTTTCTAAGAACATCTCCAATTTGCAAACATATTCCAATAAGGTTAGCTGGAAGAAATCCCAATTAGGGATAAGCTCGCCTATGCTTTATCTAACGATAAATTATCTGTAAATTTCAATTTTAAAGCAATAACGAGTATACAAACAAACAAACATTGTCAGTTATAAAAACAATATAGCAATGTTATTTACATGCGGGTGGGCCATAAGCTGCGCCGGATGGGTGGGGCGGACCCTGTCTACTGGTCAACTGGATGATTGATGGCCTTTGTAACGATAAGTTTCTATAAAACTCCTTGTTAAGCGAATACCCAAACGAAAAATGATATTAAGAACATTTTAAGTGATCCGTATCCAATATGCGAGTTTTACTGCGGATAAAATGCGGTTTAGTCTAAGAATAAAATCATGTTTGGAATCGTGAGTAATCGTTACATGATCCATGTCAGGGGCCTTTGGCGGCTCAATAATAACCCTGACACTAGGGTTGATGAGGTTGGTAATTCACTTCACAACCCACACGATAGAAGAAGAAGAAGATCATGGATTACGTGATGGAGAAACCATTGTGAATATGTATTGTTATTGCCTCTATTTATACAAGTTTAGACAAAAGTAACCTACTAAGTTTATACATTTGGCTTCTTGCGACTTGTCGTTTTGTATATCCCAATAGCAAACGAGCGTGAGTCTACGTTGAACTACGTAATAGAACATGGCTGGTACAGTATGCGCTTTCGTTATTTTGTGGCCATAAACTTGAAAGGGGTTCTACAGCCTTCATAAATTTTACAACATAGCGTGGTATTTGAATGTTAACAGTACCTATACCAAGTATTGAAATATGATGTAGGTAAGTAGGTATTAGAATTCAGAATTAATTCTAATGTATTCAATAGATAGGTACTCATTTAAACAAAACGCACGATTTAGTATGCAAAGACTAGTGACGCAAATCCTGTTGTTGCGAAATTTAATAAATTAGCTAGACTAGGAATTGTGACTACATAATTGTATTTAAAAAGCGTACGTTTCAGTGAAATGTACCTAGACGCTACGGCGTAGGTAAAAAAGTTGTTTAACATTCAAACAGTTGATGTTGTTTACTACTAGTTACTTACCTAGGTACTTACCAGGTAAATCGCGTACAATTATATTGTTAGAAAGTTCGTGAAGTGATTGCGGTGGTAAAGAATGATAGATGAATACAGTCAATGCCCTAACATAAGCAACTACCTATCATGCACTAATATTACCCTAATAAGTATGCCTGTTTAGGTAGATGCTTAATGTTAGCGCACTGGTGACGTACGATTTCCATCAATCGGTCCTACAGCTTTGAATTTGTTTACCGGTTGTCAGATCCCGCCAGAATATAGATAAGCTTGAAGAGCCGCTAGGGCGACCTTAACTGGTAAGCCAACAATACCACGACATTACCAACCAATGGATCACCCGCTTGAAGAGTCGCGGGCTAATGGCATCGTAAAATGAATACAAAGATGTTTTCCACTCGCCCGCATCGCATATAAGCGGTTATCGGTTTTACGATTATTGAATCACGACGATTACCATCCATTTTCTACTCCATTTCTAAGTTTTTATTACTATCCTCATGTCGTATCTATAGGTAATTTACATTTTTACGAACCCGTAAATGCCGATTATCTACGTAGTTGCAAAAAAAGTTTTAACACTGCAACGGTATCGTTTCCTACAATTACTTTGTATCCGTTAGTTAAAAGCGTATACAAGTTCCATTATCTCCACAATCTTACCTACAAAGTTTGAATAAGTCTACTCTGTTGGCCCCTCAGCAGGTGATGTTTATACGAGTACAATAGACAAGTGAACAAACATTGTTTATTAGCCGACCAAGGCCTTCACTCTAACCATAGAACAAGGTATAATACTACGTTCAAACTCTCCGCTCCCCGCCAGCGGCTGAGCTAGGTTTACCTCACCCGCCCTCAGTCTTACTTTAGTCTTCAATCGTATGGCGTCAGACGTCCCACGCACAGATGCGCGTACGTCAATGTATAATGTCTGTGTAAAACGATGTGTTTGGCATGAAGATATGAAGTGTCCGGGGTGCCCTCTAACTCAGCTTAAAATGTAATGAAAAGTAATAATTTAGATGGAACCTACATCTTTGCATGCACTAGAACTCTAAAGATAAGTTAACCTATCAAAATTAGGTATGCTTTAATATTAATATGAAATTTAACAATCGCAACTATTTACTAAACGTACACAAAATAATTTCAGGTGTAACATATTCAAAGCGGCATCCTCATCTTGGATGTATAACTTCAATTTGATGGCCAACTACACAGCAGCGTACTTGGACAAAACGAAGGAAGTGTTACTAGAGCTAGCTAGGAAGAAGTACGGGAGACCGTCAGCGGAGATGGTTAGGAAAGCCCAGGTCGACTCCATATCGTTCCTGATCGTTAGACATCCACTTGAAAGGCTTGCGTCAGCCTACAATGACAAGATAGTCCACGCTTGGCCGAAATCCTTACATGACATATTGGGGCGAAGGATCGTACAGAGGTATCGGAAGGTAAGCAAATGTTTGAATCTTTGGAATAGGTAGGTAGAACAGGAACATTGTACGCATTACACAATGTTTCAATGCATATCCTAAACTACACATCAGTTTTCTGACAGCTGCTTTTCTAGAACACATTTGAATACAATGCATTAGCTGCAAAAAGTTGATAAGATAAATAGGAAAAACAAATCCTTTTCATCGCATATCTTAATGTTTTCTTCTCTGTACTAGAAAATGGCAGTGCCTGGAAAGCCGTTGCCAAAACAAACGTATCCAGTTTTCGAAGAGTTTGTTGCCTACATTCTGGATGAAAAGAAAGCGGGACGATCCCTCGACATGCATTGGACTCCCTACACTGATTTCTGTACGCCTTGCAAATTCGACTTTGACGTTATCCTCAAGTTTGAGACTTTGGATGTGAGTATTTTATACTTTATTTTATTATGTAAGTACTTCTTATTGAGTTATTAATGTTCCAACGCGTTGATTATAACTGCGCAAGACTCAGGGTCTGTCATTTAGCACCGTGTATCATGAAGCACATTAATGGAAGAGGATGCGAATCGGGTCCTTGAGGAGGGAGGAACCTTTACTCCCTTCCTTAATAGATAAGCAGTTTTAGTACCTTACCTAAGTTATTCACGACAATCTATTTTGCCTTTCAGTTTAAAAGCCTCTAACCTAAGTATAAGTAACTAGTTGGTAATTTCGATGAAACGTCATTTTAACGACCAAGGTTTCTCTATGAAATCGCATGATTACTAGATGTTTGCGCAAGTTCGTCCTCACTGTTACAAAGTTATAAGACCCACTAGTTAGAATTCAGATGAATTTTCTCATGCCTATTATAATGTCAAGTTACAAGAACTTGTGAAACGTCGAAATATACATTTTCATTTCATTATATACATTTCGCTCGAAGCGAAACATGAAAATGCTATTATTTTTTTGTTACCGATGTAATACTTATAGCTGATATACCCTATATACGTAGTAAGCAGTTTGAGTAGGTATCATCTTAAATTGATTTGGAAATATAGTGAGTACAAGGTGAGTGTTTGTTCTCAGGAGGACCAGCGCTTCCTGATCCAGCTGGCTCGCCTCCAGAACGTGGTGAAGCCAGTGTGGAAGAACGGCTACGGCAACACGCGGCACGACCTCAGCACACTCTACTCACGCCTCCACCGCTCGCAGCTGGACGGTCTTTACAACTTGTACAAGTAAGTATACACGCTACGACTAGAGAATCTACTGAAATTAAAGTATTTTTCACCACTTGCTGACAAACTGTGGTGTCATAACTTTGCATGTCTTATTAAATCTATCATGTTTTTGATGAAGGAATAAGGGAAAGCAACATTGAATAAACGTCAATATGTTTAAAGGTACATCTAATTTCATCATAATTCATTCCTAACACCACTTGAGACAACCGCTATAAAGTATAACAAGTGTTAATGCCAAGCCGATCCAATAATCCTAATTGACACCACTTACTAAACGAGTCGCTTACAACACAAGTAATTTGTCAAAATGTACATCGGCCAGCATAAGTGGCGATCCAATTAGGTTTATGAGAAACATCAGCTCTATTGAGTGATGATTGAATGGCCATGATATGGCGAATATGTTGGACGCACTAAATACAACATCGACGCAAATTGAGAACTGCCAATTACACAGTGAACGGTCCATAAAGCGGCCAAACGGCCAAACTCAATTAACCCCTGACCAATCTGTTCCAGATATGACTTCAAGCTCTTCAACTACACCATGGACAATTTCTACGAAATGCTGAAAGAGGACAAATAACGGACTTGCTCTCTATTTTGTCCAAATCTTTGTCTCTATCTGGCTTTTACCAGATTATTCCGTTATCCGGAGGTCTAGGAAACTATATGGAGTGCCTGTGATTGCTCCGTTAGGTTCTTCAGAATTTAATTTCGGACACTTCAGGAAATTTCGGTTTCGGACCTGTAGGTATATAGAGTTGCCGATCTTACAGCAAATAATGCTTTTATTGTTTGCCGAACGTTCATTGAAGGTTGATGACTAAAAAAAGTTCATCAATAATAGGGAAAGACTGATCGTTAGCCAGAAATGATTGATGGTAACTGTATCGATCCGTCGCGGGTGAAGTGAGAGGCACCCTTAATGTCAATTTACGATATCGTCAGCGTACTAGTGAGTGACGAATCTCATTTAATTAAGTTTTTCAGGAGTGAGAACTAGAGATATTATCACGTTAATACAGGCTGTGAATATCGCACAAAAATAGTAAGGTCAGAACACAAGAACTCTGCAAATTTAACTTACTAAATTTATAGTCGATAATAAGACTGTCACTATGTTTGAATTTGCTGAATGATTCGAATCGGAACTCGAAATGACAAGTCCTTCAGGTACAGCGTATCATTGTGGCAGGTTTCACTTCATAATACATAAGCAAGTACATGAATAAGATTTAAACCATTTGTCAGCAAAATAAGTAATTTCTCAGAAATGAGACAATTGTATGATGTATCGAGTACAACTACACAAACCATTTTATATAGGTACCTAATATGAGGTTTCGGGTATGAAAGCCAGAGTGCATTCATTGTTTATTCAAGACACCAAGCAAGTGTAACTGTTGCAATATTATTGTTCGTTTAGATCGCGGTATTAACACAACAGTTCCTTGGAAGAAGGCCTATGATTGTTACAAATGAAGTTATAAACAATTTGTTGGAGACATTAGTCAGTAGAACATTAGCGAGCATAGATTTAGTTTTGTACCGTCGATACAAAATTCCTTAGTGCTTCCATAAGATAGGATTATGGATTTAGGCTACGTTGTAAGATTATAATAGATGAATCAGGCGCTGCTTTCAGCAGCCTGGTAGGTACTTAAGGTGCAATGTTAGTATTCAAACTGTAGGTATGCAAAGCGAAAACTGAGTCTTTGATGCAAACTAAATATCGAGTATTTAAAAAGAATGTCTTCGTTTTTGTTTTTCCAAATTCAATATTACAAGTTTTTATTGTATTTCCTTTTTTAAATTAAACCTAGGTCGAGCACTCACGTTGCACTTTAAGATCAAGCTTATAAACAAAATTTTTGAAATGAAATAAACTAATAACTAAGTAATAGTTAAAAGAGTAATAGTTAAGTCACCTTTGAAATATCTAATATACCTAAAGTATTGTTTTAGCTACTTTAGGTAAGCTATTCAACTTCTCAAAATTACGTAGGTATAAGCGATCATCGAAACTTACCTTCACTTTTCAGATTGCTTATATTTCATTACATTGTGTAGGAGAAATAAAATTGTAGATGTAATGTATGGTTAGTTGCCGGGCTAGCGCACGATCGTGATTGATGGGTTTCAGGTCATTCTCATATTAAATATTAGGAAAGCCACGAACAGAATATACCTATCCAAGGGGTGGCCATATCCTAGGGTTACCGTTCTCTCGTCGGCTCACTCATATATGAAATAAAATTGCTTGGATTGTCTTAAGGCCTCATTACATTACGCACGATGCGTCGGGTGTACCTATAAAATCTATGGCGAAATCGTGGCCCTGTGTAGGGCCCTGTCTATCCAATGCATCACGACGCAACGGGCCCGATGGATCGCGTAATGTAATGGGGTTTGACACGATTGTGAGACCCTATTATTACGGCGATGGGAGTGGGTACTGACAGAACATTTTTAACTGCTGACTTTGCAAACTGACGTATCTGCAATTTTTTGCTATAATAATTTGTTTCTTATTGACAATAGCAAAAGGTGCAAATTAGATTAGCCAAAAAATTCAGATAGGTTAATTAGCGACGAAGTGACCCGATGATCGATTTAGTCAGGTAGTGTTGTGATTGTGACTGTGAACCAAATGATGGCTACAGCTAACACTACAGCTACAGCCCTACTTGGTTCGCCCGTCATTTCGCTACACTTTACCAAGTAGTTAGGTATAATATCGTGGCTGACTTTGCTAACTGACGTATCTGTAATTTTTTGCTAAAGTGATTTGTGTCTTATTGGCAATTGTAAAGGTGTAAATCAGTTTCTACAAAAATTGCAGATAGGTACGTCATTTCGCGACATCAGCGACTAAGTATAATTATGGTCGACATCGATTGCGAGACTTGCGCTTAACCCTTTAAGAAGTAGAATGATGCCATCCGTATGATCCAGAATATTGTATAATCTTAATATAAGTACAAACTATAATCATACTACGAGTTAACATAAGACAAATTGTACAGGTATCGATATGATACGAATTGTTGAAATTCATAATTATGTTTATTACGATTTTTAAAAGTAATTTTTAAAGTTTAATAAAATAGTTTTCATATATTTGATCATTATTAAGTACAATGCCATGGTTACCGATACTTTAAATGTTATTTTGTGTCTTCTGTTTCTATTATCAATACTGTCTACTTTCTACTTGGTCAATTTATATTTTAGCTTGTAACTTTACTGTTTGTTGTCATAGATTTGAAAGGTAGAAACAAAAGATTTTCATAATTAAATAGTTTGAATATTTGAAAAGTTAGCTAATTTCTAGGATACTACTTTCTTAAATCGGCTGACTTAGACTGCCTAGTAATGTTATGGGTTCGATAGGTGTCGGCATGTAGGACGGTAAGGATTAACTAGGGAATGCAATCCCGATATCGCGAGATCTCGTCTGTTATTTCGGGATCAATCCCGAATATGACGAGATCCCGTTCGAGATTGACGAGATTGGGCGACAGTAGTCTTTTAATGTAGGCAGCTTTGTTTTTTTACGTAACTACTTTCAAAATCACCCGTCTACCTTCTAATCTCGTTGAGTTATATACTCTTTGTTTTGATTATGCTGATTTCGAAAAACTTTAATTTCTTTCAAAAATATTTTGTTTTAATTAACCTCACTATCACAAATAAGCAGTTTTCATCGTTTTCAGCCATCCTAACCTTACATTGTTTTATGAACTAGACGAGATCCCGAAAATTTCGGGATTTCGTGGGATTGATATTTGCAATCCCGCGGGATCTCGAATTCGCGATCTCGAGTCGGGATTACGTTCCCTAGGAGTAACATTAGGCTAGTCTTGTTGAAGCTGATGATGCTGTAGCTTTCTATACCATAGATAATAAGTTTAATAAAGTTGTTTTTGAATACTCGTTCCGATATTTACCTGTTAGTTTAAATACAGTGTTGTTTAAATAAGTATTATTGCGTTTGACTACGGTCTTGAAAACAACAACTTATTTTAGTCATAAAGTACAACAGCGATCGATACGTACGAACGAACTCGCGTGTTTAATTTTTTAACAGATATAAAAGGGCCGATCGTGTCACCGCTGCATCGCAAATTTCGCAACTGAATTATTTATGTAAATAACGTGCAATTCATCTAAAAAGCAATACCTATTGCAATTTGACATTTGCGCATACAAAAGTAAGTGCGTAAAGCAAACAAATGTCAAATAACAAAATTGCTTTTTAGATGAATTGCTTTGATGTGGCCGTTTTAACCCCCCAACATCGACCCATTATACAGAAAAGTTACACAAAAATAAATGAAGTATCTGACTCTCAAGCTAGACCAATCTACCCATGACTTAAAAATCGGCCAAAGCTTTTTGGACCAGTTAATTTGTTTTTTTTTTTTCTAAGCTACTTAGTAGAATGCGGCTCAAATCTAAAGTACATTTCCAACTTGTTTTAAGGTTTTATTTGTTGTATAAATTATAAAATTATTTCATTGTGTCGTGTTATATCTACTTCCCTTCTTACTGAATGTTACAAAGGTAAATTGCATTGTAAATAGATAAAGGAATGAAACTGCGTTTTTGAGCCACTGCACTGTAGATCTTGTTTAATAATCGAGATTATTTTAAAATATTCAATCGTTTTGTATTCTCTATTGACAATAACTTAAACACAAATAGATGTTATTATAAAAATATGCATTGATGAAATGTGTTCTGAGGGGTCTGCATGGCAACGGCGCCGTACGATATCCATCTACAATAGATACCATTCGCTGCGTCTATTGGTCGAAACCTTCGATATAAGTAGCGGCATGCGCGGCGCGGTTGCTGTGCCGCGAGAGCTAAAATCCTACTTTAAGTATAAAACGTAAAAAAAAAAAAAAACATAAACAGCCTAT
The DNA here is from genome assembly GCF_024362695.1 of Pectinophora gossypiella. Lineage (NCBI taxonomy): Eukaryota > Metazoa > Arthropoda > Insecta > Lepidoptera > Gelechiidae > Pectinophora > Pectinophora gossypiella. Next base: position 8,433,107 of record NC_065420.1, on the reverse strand, counting down.
TACTAGGTACGTCCCACTGCTGCTACAAGTCTCTTCTTAATCAACCGAAGGGGGTATGGAGCATAATCCACCACGCTGCTTCACTACGGGTTGGTGGAGATGCTTTCCGCCTAAAAGCCGGGACCAACGGCTTAATGTGGCCTTCGAAGCACGGAATCATCTTATTTTTTCAGACAATCACGCGATTCAAGCCTGCACAATCCTCACCAAAGAAAGGACAGTCTCACAAAGTATGATTGATTTATTTTGCATTAGGTACTTCATGGTAACAACAAAGCAATAGACAAAATATGAATGGTGAAAAAAAGGTAGGTACCTAAAATAAAAAGAGGGCACAAAAGCTCCCTTATTGATTGCTGTATCTTGCATTAATTTCTTATCCAATTTCTCCCGAATATTATTGTCAATAGAGACTTAACAATAACGACGAACAATTTAATTTCTATAGAGTGTATGTATAGTAGTTATTATGGAATGAATATTAGACCAAAAGTATGGCCTATGATCGTAATTGTAATGGTGCTATAGTCCTTTAGATTTGATCTCATATCAGAATGTGAGACGCGGATGCCGAACGAGTTGTTGCTTATTGATTTATAGATTCCAAAAGTAAAATCAGTTCTGTTTACATAATGTTAAAGATTATTCTTAGTACTTATAGAGAAATAAATTATTTAATATTTCAATGTGTGGTTTTATTTCAATCTACCCTGGTTTATACCCGTAAAGAGTTTTTAAGCCTAGAAGGCATATCTGTAGGTAAGTAAAAAGTGCCGACTGTATGATTATTAATTTGTATAATGTTAACTATGTATTTTAGGTTAAGGTATATATTTCTATGGGTGTCAAAAAGGCACACGATGTAAATCATCAAAAAAACAATATTGCAATTTGATAGTCGTTTGCATTGCGCACTTACTTTTATATGCGCAAATGTCAAATTGCAATATTGCTTTCTTATGAATTGCTTGCCATTTTAACCCCCTGATATAAATAAATAAAAAATAAGTAGGTTGTAGGTAAGTTTATATGTATATATTGATTTGATATTCATATCGATGTCGTGGCAACAAGCCGACAACATCATATTATCGATACGATATCGCGACAAGACCACCACTACTTGACGCTTGATTAACAATGGCGATATACTAAAGAGCCTAATTATTATATGCGGGAAAAATCACAGCACATTTTACACATTAATTACTTGATTCAACACAAAATGGAAGCAGTCTTTCTTAACTTGTCACACTTGGCACTTGCTGATAAAATGTAAGTTAAATTCATTAGTTTCTGTTATCATTATAAAATTAATAGGGAAAAGTTAGATCGGGAATAACCAAAATGTCGAAGAATTTATAAAAAAAAGTCGTTTATTAAATTAGCGGTTAACTAAATTATTATATTAAACAATGAATACCGTTTATTTCTTTGTGACTAGATGTACTGGGAATTGTGGCAGGTACGCTCTCTTCTCTGGTACTTTGGTTTTGTTCCTAAAACAAATAACGAATAATAATCATAGCTGGGCATTAACTCGTTAATCCGTTAATCGTTAATTAACGAAGTTAACATTTTGATTAACGGATTAACTTTTAAGTTAACTTTTAAAAATGTTAACGGACACGTTAACTTCCGTTAATATGCAGAAGTCCGTTAATCGTTAATCCAATGCCTACTATTTACCACACGGCACCACGGCGCGGCGCGAAATACAGGTTCAAACAAGTATGAAACGAAACGTATGACAGCAGTAGAGTGGATGCAGTAAAAAAGTGCATGGAAAAAAAGGTAGAAGATGCCTTAAGACAAGAAGCAGTGGAAAATTTGAAAGACAGAGATAGTTTAAGTGGCGGCGGTGGGAGCAATGCAAGTAACAACGATGATGACGACGAAGACTTTTTCAGTTCTGTCACTCAGTCTAAGGAAAACCCAAAGAGCTCCAACTCTTTACAGAGTAAAGCGCAATGTCCATGGACATGGAATCAAAAGACTCGTTCAACGAACAGATATTCATAAATTTATTCATTAAATACAATACTGCTATACCCTCAAGCGCTGCAGTTGAACGTCTGTTTTCCACGGGTAAAGACATTTTAACACCAAAAAGAGCCTCAGATGAGAACTTCTACATGTCATGAAGGGGAATATGCACCTTATGCCCGACAAAGTACTTTGTTTTATTTCTAACCTGTTAACTTCCAGAACCTAAACCAACAAGTTTTATAAGTTCACTAACGCAACGCAATAAATATGCAATTTCACACATACCTATTAACGGATTAACGATTAACGTTAACTTGCGTTAATTCTTCCGAAATGTAACGTTTTAACGTTTAACGAAGCTAACTTTTTTTGTAGCGGATTAACGATTAACGAAGTTAACTATTTGATTAACGGTGCCCAGCTATGATAATAATTATCATTTAAAGACGAATAAAAATAATAAATTACCTAATAAAAAATATTCACGTTTGGATTATACATAATTGATATCACGTTTTTATTAGCATATAATTAATTAGGTAAGCCACTCACTCAGGCTTGTTCTTTCGCTTAGGAATGTCGAGTATGTCTATGGGGTCTGTGGTGATGACGACAGGTCGCACGGACCCGAAGAAGTCTGTTATGGGCACCTTCTTGGGGTCTCGCTTGAACAGGTCGCTTCTAACGCCCACCGTGGATAGGCACGCGCTCTTAGGACATACTGCCAGCTGGAAATTAGAGAAAAAAAGAACAGATTACAGCTATGTTAAGAGGAAAAAAATTGCCAAAAGTATGGAACTGAAAATAATTAAAATAAACAAAACACTAACATTTTCGTGAATTTTCTGACATGAAATTCCGCGTAATATCACCTAAGAAATCAGAAATCAGAAATCAGAATCATTTATTCAACGTAATTATCATGGATAAACTTGTTGAAGGTCAATGTAACATTTTTGAATTTACGTCATTTCGCAAGGTGTTATGGCTGAGGAGAAGAAATGACAAGAAACTGCAACAGCAACACATCTTTTAAAAACCAATGAGGATATACATTACAAGTTATTTAATAACTAGAGGAACACATTCAATACCAGACATTTTTATCATTTAGGTAGTCATTAATCTTATAATAAGCTTTTTTACATAAAGTAAGCTTCACGTGAGCTTTAAATTTATTTTCTGACAAATTTAAAATATTATCTGGTATTTTATTGTAAAAACGTATACATAACCCCAAAAAAGATGAATTTAATTTACTTAATCTAGAATTTTGAATAGCAATTTTATGTTTATTTCTTGTATTGTAAGTATGCCTTTCACAGTTTCTCGGAAGGAGAGATAAGTTTTTACGTACATACATAATGTTTTCATATATATATTGACTTGCGACCGTCAGTATATTTATTTCTTTAAACAGCTCCCTCAAAGAGTCCCGACAACGCAGCTTATAAATAGCGCGAACTGCTCTTTTTTGAATGATGAAAATAGTTTCTACATCAGCGGCTCGACCCCACAGCAAAATACCGTAAGACATTATGCTGTGGAAGTAGCTGAAGTAGACACGGTCTGATTCATCCCCCTCAGTATTCGTTACGATGTCACTTACACCCCGTACAAGTACGTATAGGTAGCCATACAAGTGCGTATGTTAGTGATACCGTAACGAATACTTAGGGGGATGTTTCAGACCATGATTCAACACGCCATTCCTCTCTTCTCCCCGCCAAATCCTTCACCTCCTGATACGACACCACTTGCACCTTCTCTTTTATTTGTTTCATAAATGTTCACCTAGGTCTACCCCTTACTCTTTTTCCTTCTAGAGATTTTTATAAACAAATCGTGTCGTATCAGGTGGCGAATCATATTTCCTCTCCGGTTCTCTATAGTATTTATTATGGTTCTCATGTTCAGTTAGACATTGTAGATGTGTATTAAATGACTTTGAGCCTTATGACACGACAATAAAGCACTTACAAATTCTGACATGCTCCTTTTGCTATTGGGGTGCACATTCTCTAAGAACTCCAGCACGTAGTAAGTGTATCTGTCGATGATGTACACGCCGATAGCTGAGTCCACATGATGCTAAAATACAAATGCAAATTAAGTAACTTTAAGTACAACAAATAAATATTTCTTTTCCTAACATTTGTGGTAACTTGTCAATTGGCATTTAATTATTTATAAGATTTACATAACATAAACTGCCTATATACATCCCACTGCTGGGCACAGGCCTCCTCTCAATCAGCCGGAGAGGGTATGGAGCATAGCATAAGATTTATTACTTTGTAAATATGGCTCCCCTAATAAAATAAAATAAAAAATAAATATTTCATACTTCTTTACATAGTCTATAATACAATGCTTTGGAAATATGACTAGTAAATATTGTAAAATAGACATTAATACACAGTATACACAGTTGACTATATATAAATAAATATAAAATTACTGTCATTTAAAATATTACTTCATTTAATTATTATTGTTACTTTATAAAATATTACAAGATATCCCTACCAAACAAAGCAATAATGATGGAAATATAAAATATCATTTGAAGGTCAAATAAATCCGTCATACTTACAGATAGAGAATCTTCTCCTACCAAACTGCTAGCCGTGGCAAGAATGTTTGGAGAGTAGAATTTCTCATACATGGATGATGCTTGGCAGGTGTCTATTATAAAGAATATCTCATTATATCTGAAAATAAATATTTGTATATCAACCATAGGAATATGCTAGTATTAATTCAGACTTACTACAATCAAAGTTACTATATATAAGTAATTATATCTCTATATATTTTCATAATGTGAAAAAACTTATTAGCAAATGGGTATATTTCTGAACACAACATAACTTATTTGTGGGAAGAAAATATACAACATTTTTCATAACCAGGCAGTGAATATTTGAGCAAATAAGCATGCATATACATATATGTGATCACTTCATAACACATTCAGATCCACTCAACCTCTTACCTTCTCTTCTGCCACATCTGTTCAAGAGCATCAGCAAGTTCCTGGCTGGTGACCTCTTCTGAGTCCTGGAACTTAAGGAACCCATCTCCACCATGACCGGTGAGGTAGATGAGGATGTTGCTGCCCTCGTCAGTGAGCAGTCTCTTGGATCGTGGCGTGTCTGGTGGTACACGCCCTGTTAACAGGCGAACGAAGTTTTCTACAGTCACCTGTAATGTTAGTAAGATTATTTTGTAGTATAAACTTGTCAAATGAATACACAAAAATTAATATACATTTAGCATTTGAAAGGTTTTACAATAAAAAAAACCTTTTTGATTGTCATACTCACTAGAAGTTAGCACAAAAGCTAGGCACACAAAATGTGTTATATGTGGGACTACATTTTATTTATTAATTTTTATCTTAAGCTGTATTTGCTAATGGTAATGTATTATATTACGTACAACATACATAAGATAGTTGCTGTACAAAAATTCAATAATATATTATGTTGAGAAAGCACACAAATCTTACTTCATATCCTCTGTAGTCTACTTCAACATCATCTCCATACACATTGATCTGCTCATGTGCATTGTTGAAGATGGTTGCCGGGCGCGGGTTGCGGGGGTTGCACGCCATGTCGTCGGATATCATCAGGATGATCTGACTGTCAGGAATGCCTAACCTCTTCACACTCCGGTATATGGATAGAACATTCGCTACATGACGATAATTGAACCAAAAACGCGATGTATCTACCAAAACTGCCCAGTTATTTGTGTGGTTTGACTTTTGAAACTGTTCTGGAATCTAAAAAGTTGAAAATAATTATAAGTTTTCTGGAAATATGATGATAAATATATAAAACGCAAAGGTTAACTTACTTCAACACCTTGAATAGAATGGAAGAGAAATACAATCGAAAATAATATTGTACATAAAAAATTACATGTCCACATTTTGTTCCTCGTTGTTAATATTATACTTTAATTAATTAAATTTGAGAAAATAATATTGATAAGTTATCATTTACTTACTGTCAAACTGACTGACAGCTGTAAACAACCATAGACAATAATATATACTTTTAAAAATCAGTGTTGCTATTTACTTAAGTCGGTAAAGAAAATAGCATAAAGAACTATTTGCACGAGCGTTTAAAAAACCGCTAAGCTGAGTTTGAATAAGTTGCATCCTTTGCCTTGAATGTCTTTAACGATGAAACAATTTTGCAGATGTCAAACGATGGAAAATGTCAAAAAAACAACATAAACAGTGAAAATTTTATTGAATTTATAATTAATTTAAACATGAGCAGCCGTAATCCAAACACACTTATGAGTGTGCCGGACGAGCAATTTGATTATTTATTTAAGATTGTGCTTATTGGTGACTGTGGGACAGGAAAAACGTGTATTGTGCAACGACTGAAATCTGGGAACTTCATAGAAAGGCACGGAAATACTATAGGCGTAGATTTTTCAATGAAAACTTTGATAGTAGACGGGAAAAAGGTCAAGGTAAGTGTTATAATCTAATTAGTGCTTCTGCGCTGCAGTTTTCATGCAGTAGAGTTTCAAGGTAACCTATGATTTTCAGCTTCAAATATGGGATACGGCTGGACAGGAGCGGTTCAGAACGATAACACAAAGCTATTACCGTTCTGCAAACGGTGTCATAATAGGTACGCCCACACACTATTACATACTTTGGCTTATCTTGTATGATTCACATTTGACTAATTTGTTGTATATTGTTCCTCATGGAATTATTCAATTTATAATTTATATTACGCACTTGCAATTTCCCTGTTATTACGCTTCACAGTCTAGATTATAATCAATAGTTTTTACTGTTACATGAAAGATACTTTTTATAACCTAATGTTATAAAACTATTTAACTTTCGCTTCACTGAACTATAGCTACTTTATTAAAAAAGTTTATTGTTACATTTCCAGTGTATGATATAACAAAACGATCAACATTTTTGTCTTTACAAAAATGGATTGAAGAAGTAAGACGGTACACATCGTCCAATGTGATAGTTTCGTTGATCGGTAACAAGTGTGACTTGACAGACCAAAGAGAGGTGGAGCCTGATGAGCCGAAGTCATTCTGCCGTTATGTTCCTGAGATTATGTTTGTTATGGAGACTTCTGCTAAGGACAACACTAATGTTGAAGATACATTCCGTAGTTTAGCTACTGAGTTAAAAGTAAGTTTCTTATTCAATTTAGTCATATAATTTACACTTACTTATAAGTTGTTGTATTCAAAAAAAAATTATCTAGTTTGTAACCAATTGATTGTGAATTCAATCGATAGACATTGTAAGGTTCATTATGAAGTCCATTGTTAGTTTACACTTGACTAGCTATGGTATATTACAGTGTGTCTAGATAGTCAGTAGTTAATGGAAACTTTCACTATATTTTTTGTAACATACTTTTTACGTGGACAGTGTGCTGACATGCCCATATGAGACATCACAGAGCACAGCAGAGAGCAGACTTCTGAAGCTCTTGAACAATAACCATCAATCGTCCACGAATTGCTGTCACTGTAGTCGAAATCAACTGTGAAGCATCACCATCATGTTATTTTTATATTGTTACAGCGACAACATGACAACAGTGAAGGTCCACCGGCAGACTCCGATACGGTTGTTATCGGTGAGAGTCACGCTGTGAGTAGATGTCAACCATGTCGCTCATCCTAGGTCAATTTACTAAAACTGCCTTGTCTTCATTGTCTCTGCCTGAACTCGTCATGATGTTCTATTTAGTTTGTTAGTTTACCTGCTCATTGTATGTAACATGCTACAAAAAAGATGTGTCTTCATACTTGCCATTTACAGCCAGGTGTATAGTCTGGACATACACACTAGCTTGAAATGATAAATATTTAAATATCATTAACAGTATTTTCTTTTTTGTAGACTGTTACATAATTATAGTAGGGACTTGGTACTCAATATTGTTGATGGTGGAGGTGCGACATAGATTCTCGAAGTTGAGTCTCTTAGATATGTGAAGGTCTCATTGTATTAGTTATAGATTAAGTTGTTAAGCATTGAAATTATCTATAGTCAGGCTTACATTGTTAGTGAGTTTAATGCATGGAAAATAATTTAGTATAACACAAAGTTTATAGAAATATTTACATCAATAGGTATTTAAATATATTTTTCTTTTAATGATTTCAAATAAGTTAAATGAATAAATTTCAGATATTTTCGGATATGAAATCTCACTAATTTTTTTTGTACATTTGACCATGTGCAGGTTTTCACACAGTTTAAAACTAACAATTGCCACTACTTTCCATACAATTCAGTCACAAATGTATGTGTTAAATGTTTTCACCTAATTAGCTTTACTAATGTGTGTTTAGCACGCAACACATGACAGATCTGTTTATTTAAGTGCATCTGAGACCACTTGCGTGCAGCTTTAAAACAATCAGCTACTGGTAGGTTAGCTAGGTAATTATTTGTTATTACTTTGTCATCCGTAATAGATATTCTCGATAATTTGTATTTCAACAATATTCAGTCAATTTTGATCATATCACCAGTCTGATACTACGACGAATATAAACGATAAGCGTACGAGATTTTATTATGTACGTAGACGGAAATTCGCTATGTCTATTGGTTGAAGCATGCAATACCTATTTTACCTATTTTTCGAGTCGCGCGATGCGTGTAACACGCGTAACCCACGGCGCAAAGGCTGCATATTTTAATATAATAGATGTTGACAGATTTTCCATACAATATAATATTTTTTACCCATGATAATAATTTCGTTAAGAATAAATTATGAATTTTATATTTTAATTATGTACTTTTTAGCTAGTATTGTTTTTAAACAAAGATAGCTAGGTAAATTTAAGTCGATTAATACAACTAATTCGCTAATATTTCTTTTGAAATTCAAGTTGTTTATGAATGAAAAATACCTTTGTGTTTACTAAAGTAAGAAAAGACGTATAAGGCTAATAGTAAACGGAAGCCAATAAAAAAATGAAACTGATTTTGCAATTGTTTCGCAGCATGGAAACAAGTTTTACAATGTCAATACCTAAATAGGTAACCTATCAAAATTCTTAGCCAGTACTTATCATACAGTCTAGTAGAAAAGAGTAGAATTTAGAATAGACTACTTGACAACCTAGTCACATGAGCTACTTTTTATTAAAAGTCAAAACGAAAAGACATCTTAAAAGTTTGTATGGAAATACTTCTCTGTGACGTCCTCAATAAAAGCGTTCAAACGTCGTACTCATTGTTACTTCATTCATAAATAAAACTCGAAAAAAGTCGAAAAGTAAAATGAGTGATTTTTGATAATCTTAGACTGGCTTCTATTTCTAGATTGGCATTTTATAATTTATTTTTGACCCAGTCAAGTACCCTATTGTCAAGGAATATAGAAAGAACATAGTTCCTACAGCTACAGATGATACATATAGGCGTGTGTGAGTGCTAGTTCTTTCGGCCTTTTTATTGGTCACCAAAGTTCCGTTAAAACCATTTGATTGGTTCTGTGTCCATAGATATTTTATCACTGTTACCAAGAAGATAATAAAGTAATCCGTCTAAATTCTACTTTTTTTGCAAAACTATAATTTAGGTAGATTAAATATTATATTTTGATTGTGTCTAAATAATTTAATTCATTTGCCCTTACCCAGTATGCCCATGTCTAATTATATTATTTTCGCTTTAAGTAAATGATGTATCAGTTTCGATAAACTGTAAATAGTGTAGATATACTATACCACCTACTCGAGACTGATATGAGCCATATGCATTAGTATTCGATGTTGTAACCCTTAAACATTTACTTTATTAAAATAGGACATCTAATCGTTAATATATACTGCTTGTGACGGTGGTGGCAAACGGGTGAAAAGCGGGTAGTTTATAAATTTGATGAATGAAAGACCTTTGTTGCGGGTACAAGCTATACTTTATCGCCGCACTGTGAGAGTACCTATTTTTATGAATATGTTTAAAAATTTATGTACATGGTAAGAGCTATTGCCCAACAGACGTATCTAGATTAAAATGACATAATTATTTCTTGTCTCTTTCGCACTAAGCTGTATACCATTAGAGCGAAAGAGACGAAGAGATACGTATCCCTGGCGATGTACTATACCTATAACCTGCGGTCTTCTAATCATGTGAAACGTTTATTGGACCATAGTTATTCTGTGCAATGGTGCTGCAACACAGCCTAGTCTTCTGCTTAGGGCAGTTGTATGTCTTGGTTTTGGCACCATTATCACAAGCAAAATTAATTATATTTGAGTTTCATGTCCTAATAAATGAAAATACAGGGTGCAAATATAAACTCATGAGAAATTTAACTATGCGACCAAATTTCGTACCCTTTTCGCCAGCCATTAGGCTTTTTCTATCACTGGTTCTATCAAATCAAGCAAGCATTTACACGTGTTTGCCTTTGCTACACTGGTATATGTTGTGTTATATAATATAGTAGTTTATGGTGATATCAATCTGGAATTGTAGTTGTGACGTCCAATATATGTATTATTCAATGTTTAATATTGCGAGTATTTATCGAACGGAGTCTCATATGAATGTAGTTATGTAGATGCCTCGAGGGCCTAAGCCATATTGTAGTATTTCCTATTTATATGAAGTTTAGATTGAATCTCTTGTAAATTTTTATTTTAAATCTAATTTTGTATATCGTGAATCTTGTTTTCTTGTGATATTATCCTCGTAAGCCCTGGGGTCCTCTGAGAAGGACCAAATAATTGTAGTCATAAAGGCCGAAGGTTTTGAAATAGTTTGTTCTAATAATCAACGAAGGTACTTTTAAAAGTACCAAAACTTTGCCTGTCAATTTAATTCAAACCTTTGCGCCGATTGAGAAAAAAAGTATTTTGTCTATGAACTAGTTCATTCAATTTCGTGAATAGGTGGCTTTAATAAAAAAGAAATATGTATCACTTGTCGTAATTTGTCATTTTATTGGTAAAGATGGCGCGCACACGGCGACGAGGTAAAAAAAAAATCAAGTTAATAATCGAATTTGGTAGTTTTTCATACACATTATTTTCAGAAATCGCAGGTAAGATAATAATCAACAACATGACATAGTTATTTTATCAATTTTGTATCGATATCGTTAGCAATATGAAAGCAAACTTTTTTAGTCCTTTGCAAGGGACTTTAGGTGTCATGTCCGGATATTTTTCAAAAAGTTTTTTAAATTGTTATATGTGATTAAATCATACCGATATAGACTGACTTGCTTACGTGATCTTATGATTAAAAAAAACTACCGTCTTCATTTTATTTCCTTTTTCCTTCTAATGATGATCTAAACTGACACCATGAATTTTTTTTTCCTAATAATATAAACCTAATGTACTTCGAGAGGGACTAATCACAAACTACATCATAAAAACTAAAACTCGTTACTTATTTTATATTTAAATATGTAAGTATATACACATATTTATGACGTACAAATAGGTATGTATGTTAATGAAAAAATACATAACCCTTTATAATAATAATATTTTTCAAATTTTACTAAAAGTAGTGACTCAAACCGGGAGTCCTTCTGGAAGAACTAAAAAAAAAACGTATTTTTTTCAAAAATGTCTTCTATTCATCCTTACATAGGTCTCCACTTAATTTAAACCCGATCGGATAACTCTAACACTTTAAAATTTGTACTTGAAGTGCTCGGCCTTTACGACTACAAAAATTTGGTCCTTTTCAAGGTACCGCCGTCGTTTATTACTTCGAAATCGTAATTATGCTTCGGCGTTACGAGGTTATTACTGATAAGAAAATTTTATCAGATCTAAAACGAAATTGATTTTACTTATTGATTTATTGTAATCTTTTAATTATGTAACACAGTGCTATAATTTGTAAGATATATTTAGTTTAGATGTATTATTTTTATGGAATTTTTTTCCTTAATAAATCTTGTTATAAAAGCTTCTTCTTTTCTTGTCTCTGGTGGGTTGTAAGGTCGTGTTTTCGTCCACTGACATACCATAAACAAATAGACTCAGTCGCTAAGAAATTTTTCTAAAAAAAAGGGGTCCGAAACGTATTGTAAATGCGTACGTATAGGTTATGTAGAGAGTATAAATTCGTTTCCTCAAATTAATATATTATGGCTGTTAAAATAAAGAGCAATATCTGTTGTACAGTGTCTGTCGTCATTACGCCTACTACGACTAAATTCGATCTTGACACCCTATTGTAGTGAGTGACAAGAAGATCCACGGACACTATTTACAGAGATTGGTAGTCTATTTGTTTATATACGAGGTCAATGTTATCGTCTAAAAAAAACTGACGCTGCGGTTCTTGGTGTCACTTATGATGATGTCGAGTTGTTTGGTGACGTGGATGCCAGATATCCAGCCGAATTTGCCGGGCTCGGAGCCCATTCTACCGAACGCGCGGACATAGTGCCCATTTGGCTTGAACACTTGCACCCTGCAGTTACCAGAATCACCGACGAGGATGAAGCCCATAGGGTCAACTGCAAGGACTTCCGGCTGGCGGAATTGCCCTTTTCTCGGTCCTACAAATATAAATATTATTTATTGCACACGACACGAAACCATTTAAACCTACAATAGATATTACAGTACAATTAGCGGACTTATAGTAGGTAATTTCTTCCTGATGACCAGTGGCAGGAATTAGTTAAACCACACGCTATGATGGCCGTTTTGACTTTATCTAGCTCAACATAGGGGTAAGCAGAGACTATAGAATTCCATTTGCTTCGATCCTGACACACTTCTCTTGCTTCCTCCACATTCGTCAATCTCTTCATACACGCACGCCGGTGCAGAGTAGATCGTACTAAATCTTTTCTAAGAACATCTCCAATTTGGTCAATGTAAGTCCTTCTAGGTCTTCCTCTACCAGCCCTACCATCATCGTATTAATTTAACTAATACGTTAAAGGAGCAAATAGCGGTACTTAATTGTGTTCATGAAGTTTAGTATTAATTTATAGCTATATTGACGGGGCGAATTGCTGTACTTCATTATATCAAAACGGCCATCTAAGTGTGCCGCTAATTTAGTATAAAGTTAGGTGCGCGATCATATGAATCACTTGGTTATCCGACTAAGTAAGATGATTCCGTGCTTCCGAAGGCGTGTTAAGCCGTTCCCGGGGAATGATTTCAGTACTTTTGACACTAAATCGGTAGGTACTGGCCTGTTACATTCCTATTAGGGACGGTACTGAAAAGTATCGGCGCCCGAAGAACGTATTATACGATTCCGACGACCCGATTACTCTAGCCATACCTCTACAGCCAAACAGCTCGCGACACCAAACACTTCAGGACCCCGATACCGACCCCGCCGGCGTGGTCGACGATTTCCCTCATTCAGCGCTTATCGCTATCAAATTTTTTAATTAATTCTTTCAAATAGTTTTCCTCTCAGACGACGCCCTGAGCCGAGGTTCGCGCCCAACTGGGCACCCTCAGGCCTGTTGTCTTAAACGTTGTAGCGGGTGAGAGCCTTCAGCGCTCCCCATTTGTCCGGCCAAGTAATTAATGCCATCTGTGGCAAATCTACAATAAGTCACGTCAAAAAAAAAGGTACTGGCCTGTACCGGCTAAGAATCTCGAAGTTCGGCGTCTGAATCCGATTCCCATTGGAAGTGTCAATTGATACAAATTAGTAAATGGAATTCCATAGTCTCTGCTTACCATGGCGGGAAATAGGCGTGAGTTTATGTATGTAGGTATAGTAAGAAATATTATTTCTTTAAAGATATACTCGTATAAGAGATACCTACCTACAGCGCCGAATTCGATTATTTTGCTCTTGTCCTGTTTATTGTAGATCTTTACTCTGCGGTTTCCACTATCGAGGACCACGACGCGATCTCCAGTGATCGCCACGCCGGTGGGGTTGTTCAGTTCCGTACACAACACCTCCTTATTCTCCCAAACAGTAGATGTGTTTACTGCTTGCATTTTGTTCACCACTCCTATTTGGTCCACGTATTTTCCGTCGGGTTGGAGAATCTGGAAGGGACATTAGATATTGGGTCTACCCACGAGTTTACTTGTCGGCTGCTTTCCAAATACTAAGATTTTGAAAAGTCAAATAAACAGGTAGTCTAAAAAGGCCACAATGAATAAGTCGTCAGTGAATTCATCTAGAAAGAGTAAAAAGCATTATTCCAAATTGGCATTTGCGCACGTAAAAGTAAGTGCGCAATAACAACAAATGTTAAATAGCAATATTTTATCTTTTCAAGTCATTAAGTAGACGAACATACCTATCCTTGCCACTTTTCAATGGGGTTTAGCTGTAACTTTGATAAGACACGAGAGTTATTCTAGTAATTCCCGTGATCATGGCACTTGCAAAAAAGTTGAAATATCGGGAGTATCGTATTCCTGATTTTAACGCGGTATGATTCCGGTAATATGTGTTTGAATTATTCTAATAAATCTGGAAATGTCTAAATAGATTCAAAACCCAGGTTGGCCGAAGTAGACCTAACCTGTCCAGATAGGGTTTTCAGAATAAATCGGATCTCACGCTGTGAATGTGGTACTACTACAGACTATGGCCCACTTGACTCTTGATTCTCTTACCTGCACTCTATCATTGCCAGTGTCGACAACGTACAGATGATTGTTGTTCTTATCAGTTGCTATGCCCTCTGGAGAACGGAACATTCCGGGCCTGCTGCCCTTCTGACCGATAGACCTTAGGTACCCCCCCTCCTTGGAGAATACGTGGACGCAGTGCTTCCATTTATCTAAAAACAAATCACTCATGAGCGTTGAGTCAACTGCAGCTGATGTAGGGGGGAATTATACCCTAATTTTAAGTTGTTTGTGTCATTTTCTTATCCGGCGAAAAGGAAAGGGACGGGTAATCGACAAGCTTAAAATTTATGGAACACACGTCAATTTTAAGCGCAAATCTAAAGCAACTGTCTAAAAATTTTACACTGGCCAATAACCCGACAGAATTATGTTGACAGCACACGTCAAATGGTTTGCATACCAGCGAGATACCTTTTTGATTCACCCGGGTTATCCATTCATTTACTCGTTCTTTCTAAAATTAAAAGCTGTCAATCATCCGTCCCTTTCCTTTTCGGTGGATAAGAAAATGACAGGTATAACTTAAAATAAAATTAGACGGCGTCTGCAGGAATTAGCACCAATACCTATAAAGTCTATTTTATTCTTAGTTAAATCAATAAGCAATTTGAAATAAGAATTTGATAAGTACCTGTTCTTATTTTATGAAGTAATGCTTGCTACACACTGCTTGGAAGCGGGCCGGTGTAGGATTAAAAATGAAGCCGTAAGAAAATTCCGACGATCCGTCCCGCTTTGTGTACAAGCTTTAATTAGGTTACGTATTAATTTACCAGTAACATAAATCTCCCCACTGCTCTTCATGAAGGCAATATGCACTGGGTACAGCATTTCCTCATAGGTGAGCCGCGAAACGATTCGAGCCTGTGAGCGCTCCACCACAAGCACGCAGTGGGAGTCCATGCCGCACACGTAGAGATGGTTGTCCCAGGGCCCGATGCCGACCCCGCCGGGCCGAGACGTTTTACGCCACACGTAGTGAGGTAAGAAGTTGCGGGACCTGGACAGAATATAGAGGTTAACAGGCCTCTCGACCTAGCAGAGAATGGATAATGCTACTGCCCATAAACTATACTATTTCAAGTCTTGTTTTAATAATAAATCTTGCAGAGAAACATTTTACAATGATGGAGGACTCTGAACTTGACTATGGTTGCTGGTCGGTTATTGACCTCACAACCCAGTCGAGAGAAAAAGAAGTAGATACCTACATAATTCGGATATCTCCGAATTCTTCGATAATTCGAAAATCGTCTAATTTCATGAAAGAGTTACTGTATAGACGACCTGCCCTGAGAAAGAATACCAGTACGCTCAATTCAAGCAAGTTTTTAATTATTAATTAAGTTAGACACCTATACAACATTATACTATTAGGGCTATAACTCATCGAGGCAGCATGGCAACTTCGCCGGCGACTATCAAACAATTCAAATTGAAATATAAGGCAAGTAAGTCGCTTGGCGACACTTTCACAACACTTTAGCAAGCCTATTCAATACAAACTGTTTGGCGACTTTGCCGGCGACGCGACCTTGGCGTCTCGGTGAGTTATGCAATAATTTCAAATTACTGCAATTGACTGCCGAAGCTTTGATTTTCCCTTTGCTTTGAACTCACCTATAATGAAGGACCAAGCTGTCTTCGCTCTCCAGCGGTTCATTCTGCCTGCCACACTCGGGTAGCGGATCATCAGACTCCGCATCAACGGGTGTCAACGAATCTTGTTCTATTCGGAAGTTCTCTTTGTCAAACACGAATCTTTCCACGTCCCATTTCGACACATCCGACAGAATTTGCAACGCATTTTGATGTAGGTTTATGAACGTTGTCACCTTATACAGAACATAAACAATAATATCATAGGATCACGATAATATACCAAATAGGGTAGCCAGAGGTACATCCATCACAAGATGAGTCAAGTACCTACGTCTCACCGAGTTTACTGATAGACCAACGTGTAGCGTGGTGAGCCGTTCCGCCATCTATAATGGGCGAGCCAAATGTGTTAGTGAAAACTGCACTTAAGATAAATTAATAACTCATTGGTGCACGGTACCGGGGTTCGATCCGGCCATCGTTTGAGAGGCAAGCCGATGAACCACTGAGATCTTAAACAGTAAATTATTGTTAATTATTATTTCGTATGGCAAACAAAAATAAAATATCCTGCGTGGATAATATATCCAGCTTAAGCTCCCAATGCAGCTCGGCTATGCCACCGAACTAACTAATAAGTATTATTAGTTAATAATACAGGGTGTTAGTGACATCGTAACGAAAACTGAGGGGTGGTTCAGGCCATGATTCTGAGTTGATATCAAGTAGAAATTTCCGTCGCAAAAGTATGGATTGGAAAATAATTAAAAAGAAAAGAAAAATTTTCATGAATTTTTTGACACGAAATTCCACTTGATATCAACTCAGAATTATGGTCTGAACTATCCCCCTCAGTATTCGTTACGGTGTCACTAACACCCATACCTACTTATATGGCTACCGTATGTACTTGTACGGGGTGTAGGTAAGTGTCATCGTAACGAATACTGAGAGGGATGATTTATCTGATTATTCTGAGTTAATATCAAGTGGAATTTTCCATCGCAAAAGTATAGAATTGAAAATAATTTTAAAAAACTAAAAAAAAATCATGAATTTTGCGACGGAAAATTCCACTTGATTTTAACTCAGAATCATGGTCTGAATCAACCCCCTCAGTATTCGTTACGATGTCACTAACACCCAGTATATTATTGAGGAATACTTTCTGTCTGAATAATTAAAACACATAATAACGGGTTCTTACCAAGTTTAAAGGGATATGAGACTCTCGATACTCATCCCTAAATAAATAAAATCATGGCACTTGCAACAGTGTCGAAATATCGGGAGTTTCATATCCCCGCTTTAAACACGGTAAGAACCCATTATTATAATGTTTTAATTATGATAATAACCGCGTAAACTTAAAACAATGTACTTTCTGTCTGAACTAAAGACTGCGCATTTCAAAGTTTCATTTACTTAGGTAGATAATAGTTTTCTACTGATATAAATAAATCAGTACTATCTATAATCACTAAGTCTATACGTCTTGAAGACGTCAAGCTTATAACACCACTGGACCCGTAATCTGTATTTATGTCAGTATTTTCCTGATTGATAAGATTTGTTTTCCTTTGCACATTAGATCATGTGTCTCACTTTTGGCAAACATTCAAAACATGCAAAAGGAAGCAGAGAAAGTTACAATTCAGGGTGTTAGTGACATCGTAACGAAAACTTTGAGGGATGATTCAGACCATGATTCTCAGTTGATATCAAGTAGAATTTCCCGTCGCAAAAATACGGAACTGAAAATAATTAAAGATAGGAAATTCCACTTATGATATCAACTCAGAATCATGGTCTGAATCATCCACCTCAGTAGTCGTTACGGTGTCACTAACACCCATACCTACGTGTATGGCTACCTGTATGTACTTGTACGGGGTGTAAGTGACATCGTAACGAATACTGAGGCGAATGATTCAGCTCATTATTCCGAGTTAATATCAAGTGGACGGAAAATTCCACTTGATCTTAACTCACAATCATGGTCTGAATCATCCCCCTCAGTATCCGTTACGATGTCACTACCACGATGTATACAGATTTTGATGCGGTTTTTTTATAGATAGAGTGATTCAAGAGGAAGGTTTAAATAGTAAGTAGGAGAAATACTGTTATTTTTGAATAACAGTATTTCTCCTACTTACTATTACTGTTGTTTTTAATGTGATGTCGTAAATAATTTCATTTTTTCCTCAGCATTGCACCCGAGCGAAGCCGGGGCGGGTTGCTAGTAATTACTAATTTGTAGATGGTATGTACACTGTAATTGTCATATATAAGTCTTAATTTTAATACCTAATTGTCTTAGTTGTTAATGTTTTGATGATGATGTAGTAGTACTTAATAAATAAATAAATAAACATTACAATGTAAATCACGGGTTCGTCGAACGCCTATTGAAAACCTACGCCAATATACTGACCTGTACTTTATCTTTACTGTCATCTTTGTTAGCCATAGATTTTGATGCAACTGCTTTGGTGTCATCTAAAGTATTCCTCAAGGCTAAAGCAGACAAATCTCCATTTTTCTGCAGATTCGAAGCCTCCCGAAGCAGGCTGTTCTTAGTATCAATTATTGCGTTTATTTTTTCATCAGCGGCAAGGTTTATTTGTTCTACTATACGTTCACAACGATCCTGTGAAAAATATTCAATTTAGGTAATCATTATAATTACCTCGTCTGTAATGGATCAATAACTTGACGAATTACACTTTGAACCTGAATAGGTAGATATTATTATTATGTTTGTAGAGCTTAATGACCAGTTTTTTATGAACCAAAACAAATGCTACATACTTCCTAGGATAATACCGGGTTCACAGAATAAATGTAAGACTAAAGAAGTATCTAATAAGTACATTAAATACCTACCTTAAAGTGTTCGATTTTGTGTTCAAGCCTTCCAGCAGCAGAGTCGAGTTGTTTAAGAATCGACCCCATTTGCGTCCTTAAGTCATCTAAATGTTGTGACCAGCACAACCTACAGAAACTCTGAAATAGGTACCAATTTTAAAGGTTAGGTCTTAGAGTAGAGTTTACCTATATTCTAAGGGTGAGGTAGTGTCAAATTACTAACATAAGTGTACAGACTTAGTAAGGCACTGATAGGACAAGTGGACTATGTTTTTAGGTAGGTTACCAGAAGTACGCCAGAGTACAACTCCTGCTAATCAACTAGAAAAGACACATGTAAAAAGAGCGTACAATAAAATTGTTTAATCACAATAAGTCGCGACAGGATGGAAGGATTGAATACCCAATAACTTTACTAGTTCGGGTCCCAGTTGGGTACGGATGGGGTTATGCGAGATGAGGGGCCTATAGATAGGTATGTGACTTATAGTAGACTTGACGCATATGGCATTAACTACTTGGCCGGTCAAATGAGGAGCGCTGAGGGTCCTCATCGTAAAACAACAGGTCGGTACGTGCGACCCCGTTGGGGTTGAGACATTAAAGACTATATCGTGAAGTGACTACATTTCGTTTCACGTAGATCTTATATTGACTTGATCGCAAAATGACTGCCTTCACAGCTTGGTTGACCACATTGTAAAATGACAATACAATCAAGTGCGAAATATCGAGTATAGGTAGTAACACAGGCATAGAATAAGCAGAACTACCTACCTAAGTAATGATGGTTAAATTAGGCAGCCCTCAGACGTCACACACACAGTTGCACGTGTACGATTATGTCAATGTGTAGTGTCTGTGTAAAACTAGGATGTTTGTATAAAGTGTTCGGGGTATGACACAGGTTATAGAATTGTGGTGATTTCTTACCATTTTACAATGCTGGCAAGCCGAAATATCGCTACTATCACACATGGTCTTACAGTACGAACACCTGACTCCTCCAGCATGCAACTCCACGTGTTGTGTCGGTGTTGTCGGAGTGCCGGGAGACGCCGGCACACTCTTGTTCTCACCATTCACTCCAAACATCTCCAGCAAGGAGTCTATATATAGGTTTGAAGGTAAATCTTTGACGAAATTAGCTCCCTTGACTTGGATCTTCACTCTACATGTAGGACATTCGATTATTGGTTTATCTGAAAATTAGCAAAGGCAATAAGTACCTACTATTAACACAAGTAGGTACTGGCACATAACAGTAGTTGGTGGAGTTCGTAGCTTGGAGCCATTGCTTTTTTATTTATTTTTTCAGGTGACCACCACCAGCCAGGTGGTCGGATGACATTGTGAGGTACGTCGGAAAGCAATGGATGAGATTTGCACAGGACCGGAAAGGTTGGCGTGAAAAAGAGGAGGCCTATTACCCAGCAGTGGGTGAACACAGGCTGAGAGATAGATAGATTTAGGTGACCAACAGCTTATTAACTTTTAGACAGGAACAAGGACTAAAAACAGAACTTAAACCAATTACAGGTCCCTCTAACATACGTATACATGGTGAAAAGCAGGCTACGAGGTATTCACAAAGTATATCAGAAAAAAATAAATGAAAAAGATATCCGTGTTATCTACAAATCTTCAGATATTTAGTTAGGTATATACATATAAGTACCTTACCCCCTCCGGTTGATTGAGGGGAGGCCTGTGCCCAGCAGTGGGACGTATATAGGCAGTTTATGTATATATGTGTGTAAGTAGGTACCTACGTAGGTAAATTATGCGACTTGTCCTATAAATATTTAGGCATTTTGCCCGATATATTAAAGAGAATTCCGAATTCCTACTATGTTTAGTTGGACTTGCAACCACTCTTGTGGAAATGAAAATAGGTAAGTTAGTATCCACGTAGCTATAAATTGGGAAAAACAATCTGGATCTAGCGTTCTCTGACCTGTAATGTAGACTAGTAAGCAAGCCATGCAGAAGGTGTGTTGGCACGGCAACATCTTGGGATTGTACATCACCTCCAGACACAGCGAGCATTGCACCAACTCTTTGATACCTCCTGCAGATAACCTGAAAAGGAGGAACCTACCTGAAGTAAAACATGCTTAAACAGAGTACTCAGATTAAGCGGGAATTCTGAACTGAGTTTGGTAAATAGGTACGTCGAAAGTAGATAGGTCCGTACGTAGGTACTATTACCGTTCTATAACATATGTAAATCCACTTTTACACAAAGATTATCCCTTATAATGTTATTTCCGTTTAACAGATTATTTTAGATATTTCATTTGATACGATGGTTTGGACACGTGTTGGGATAGAGGAAATTAAATTACGAAAACTGTGAACAAGGCGAAGATTGGTAGGAGGGCTAGCAGAAAAAGATCTGTAGAAAGAGGTAAGTACATTGAAATAAAAAAGTTTAATACAATCTACTCAGAATCGGCGCGCGTATAAAAATGATCACAGAATGTTTAGGAAACAACAGAGAAGTTTGTTAAGATCGAAGCAAATTGAAATCCAGTTTGCTTATCCCGGTGGGAAAGAAGCGTGAGTTTATGTATGTTTTAGTCTAATCCCACACGGAATTATGATAAGGACAAATTTTAATATAGGTACATGATAGTAATTTTACCTTTTAGTCTTCAGGTCTGCTTGCGCACCCCTGGAACTGGCAGCATTGGGCCGGAAATGTGTCTGCGTGGGTTGCACGGGAGCGGTCGCCGGCGTCTTTGGACTCTTAGGCTCATCAGCCCTCTTTTCCCCACTCCACCGTTTCAAAACAAAAGACAACCCCGGCTTTTTCTTCAATTTCTCCGCCATTGTAAGACCTTGTCCGACCGTCGTATACTGCGCTCAAACACCTTAATCAACAATAACTTCTGCTATCTTACAGTCGCCGATTTTCAAGGGCCGATTAGATTACCAAGTAAGTAATTCTTTGATTGGGAGTATGTATTGATAAGATTAATTATAGTTAATGAGTTATTTTCTTGAAGATAATTGTGGATCTTATCTACTTCATGCGCAAATAAATAAATAGAAAATGTGATAGAAGGTACGTAATTCCCAGAGATCTATCTATCATCTGCAGATACTTAAACCTATTGCGTATCTTAGATAGGTACCTATATTGCGGGAAATTGTTAGTCATTCAGAAAGAACAGGGTTATCTTACTCAGCCTAATATTTTTTTTATTATAGGAGGACCAACAGTTTTCAAAAACAAATTATAGACTGAAATAACAACCTCGGAACCAGTTAAAGGTTATCACAAATAGAACTGTTCCAATAATAAGAATTGTTATACAAAATTGTTATAAAAATAAAGTGTTGAGTCTTGAAAGTAAGCAACTTCAGTACCGTCTACTCTGAACCGGCATGCGTGTATGAAACGGTTGACGAATGTGAAGCAAGCGTGTCAAGATCGAAGCAAATGAGATTCCATTATTTCTGCTTACCCCGGTGGGAAATCGGCGTGAATTTATGTATTTAGGTATATACTTATTTTCGTTGGGAAACTTGAGGCCTTGTGTAGGTGCGGCTTTGGGTATAGGTTGTCGAATTTCAAAAATTACAGGGACGCGATGGGGCCGGTTTTACACTTAATTGTACCGTTTTTGAGTCGCTTGCCTTCTTTAAAGTATGATCACATACTCGACTATTCATTAGTTGTAAGGACAGCTTGTAAGTATATTGTAGATATTATGTTTGTGCTAAATATGTGAAAGTTATAAAGAAAATCCGCAAAAGTTAGGTAGATATTTCTATGTAAATGTTTACGAAGTGCATGAAACAGTTCTAATGTATTAAATCCATTCAGTTAAAGAAGATTATAATCCTTCGACTTTTACGACAATACTAAATTAATATACAGGTGAACTTATTAGAATTATCAATGACTGTAATTACTTATTATCCTATTTTATACCCTACCTATTTACAAGTATGTAGTAGGTATTCGCAAAATTATTTTGGCAGACATTTCATTTGAGATTTGGCATCGGCTTTACGTTGTGTCCGGGAAATGATAAAATATTGCGCTTTCTCCAAAACATATGTACAGAGGCTATATTGTTTCGATGTTCTTATTGACCTACAAGCTCTCCAGGTCAACCTGTGACCGATATTCTCAGGAGGTTTGTCCATAAAGTATCGTAAACATTTATTTAAAATGCTTACTGTTATAATCTTACTTATGTGATTCTTAATGCAATGAGAAAGAGGCGTAAGGTTGTAAAAAAGTATTATGAGCATACTTGCTGCCTACAGGCATAGAATAAGGAGTAATACTACGTATAGAACGGCAACTCTCCGCTCCCCACTGGCGGCTGAGCTAGGTTTACCTCACCCCCTCGGTCTTACTTTAGTCTTCAATCGTGTGGCCGTTAGACGTCACTCACACAGATGCGCGTGTACGATAATGTCTACGTGTAGTATCTGTGTAAAATGAGGTGTTTTGTTTAAAGTGACCGGAGTGTGCTACAGGTAGATATAACTGCGACTAGGGGGCTAAAGAAAATACTAAGATGTAATGTAATATTTAAGTAAGTAGGCAATTAAAGTAAGTAGTTGGTACCAACGCCAATCAATTACCATCTCAGCTTTATGACATTTGCAAGTACTTTCAGTGACCACTTGTGGTTTTGTTTCCCTCATTGCTTTCTCTCTCTCTTTATTTAAGAGCTGCGATCTTGTCGGTGGAGTAATCGCCATTCCCCTCTTCTTCCCGCCAAATCTTTCACCTCCTGATACGACACGACCTGCACCTTTTCTTTTATTTGTTTCAATAACAAATGGTGCAGTGTTTTGTTTGTTTTGTTTTGCTTGCTTGCATAAGTTTGTATAATTTCAAATTGTAACGTAAATTCTTAATTACCTATAAAGTTTATAATACAATAACAGTGGCGGTCAATAACCGTGTTATGCAAAGGCTATCCGGCATAACAGGTAACAGGTTCATTGGCAATTACTTATACTGTATTTATTACAAGTCTGCCGCTGCAAAGTACGGGATACTTCTTGTTTTATTTTGCAAATTATTTTTTAATATTTTTTTTTATTACTTGATAAAACTGTGTGGTAGAAGTTGGAGATGGGCTTCTAAGTTATAAAAACCCTTTCTCTGAATATCAAAAGAAGCTCAAGAAAGTCTCACAAAGTTGTCTGAGGGCAAATTTTGTCTCTACTCTACCAAATCATATCATATTCTTAATCCAATTAACTTAATCGGATGAAACTTAGAGCACCGGAAGCCCCGGAAGTCAATCTCATTGGCTTTTTTCTAGATTCTTTTGTCTTTCGGTTCAAACATACATTCAAAAAAATATTCATTCGTCAATTATAAGTACACTATAAGGAAAATATATTAGAAAGTAGGCCATTGACAAGAGACGCAAAAAAAATTGCAAATTAAAAATAACAATTGTATATTTCAAGGGTCACCGACTAGGTTGAAAGTAAAATACCTAATTTATTATTTATTTATTTATTTATTTATTATTATTAAGCCTTAAATATAACATTATTTTAAATGCAATGTAATATAATAATATATCTGCATGTACCGAATATTCACTTAAATTGGCATTGAAATCTAGTCGTTTCATCTTTACTGAAGATTAGCTAAACGTGACAGGACTAGGCAAGTACATGACAAATGTACATACCATACCTACTGGAAAACGTACCGCTAAACAAGTGTGCGATTTTATCAAACCCGTTTGTTTTTTTATACAAAATCTGTAAAAACAAATAGTAAAGTCTCCTAGTATAGTACCTATTAGTGGTGGCTTGATTCTAGCAAGTATTCGTAACCAGTCTATGATCATCGCCAGATCATCGCGCAATGAAGCAGTCGTGGAGTAGGTACCACATATCCCATGCATACGGTCATGAGCACTATAAAATATTATGTAGATATACACTTTAGTACCATGTCACATTAACTTTTTTTAACAAATTGAACTGTAAGTCTCAATAAATGCCAAATATGTTAATGCGACAGGGTTCTAAAAGCCATGTACGCATCAACCGCCACCCAGTAGTCAACTATTGGCTTAACAACATAAAAACGATTAGGTTATGAAGGATTTTTGTCTTCTGTTTTTCATTCTAACCAAGATGAACAAAGTCTGGTCGGTATTGAACCAATCAGTAGTATACAAAATATTCCGTCTTCTTTATGGTACATACACCTTTTCCTGAAAATTTGAGTTATAAGCGAATGAGCACTGGTATAATGACCGAAGCAAAGCCAAGCCAAAGCAAGCTGTTCAGGTACACGGTTTCTGCAAGAAAACGTGTAAAACACACAATTGGAAATGAATTAGCATGACAATCCCCTCGTTAAGTATACTGTTTATTCTTCTACATTCTAGGGTGCGTTTCCTTACATTTCGTTTAAGGTCAAGTTTCTAAATTTTTAAATACTACTTATTGTTTGAACGGAGCATAGGTGCCAACGTGATACTTATTCTTTGAAGATAAATATATATATATAGATTTACATATACGCGGTGAGCAAACGATTCCTCGCAAACTTAAACAATATTCAACGAATTGTTTAATTGATGCCCAAAGAATAAACAAATATCTTCCGTACTCGCAACTATTGTTCGGAAGGCACTATTAAGGACTTACGAAATCCGAGAACCATATTTATGAGGTTAGTCACGACGTGTTCCGGCCCAGTTCTATCATAATCTCCGTATCCGTCTCACAAACATAGTGATTGTAGCATCTGACGTACAGGTATGTTACCTTCTGACAACGATTTAAACTTTTACTAAACAAAGTTTCCCTTTCATTTGATTTCGTGAGACATACCTATCATAAACAGAAGTAATAGTAAAACCGGTGTTTTATTGTCTCGTAATCGATTAGACAATTATCTCCCAACAACTTTACAAATGCCGAGATCATCGAAAGTTATGCAAAATCTTGCTTGTCCATGAGTTACTCTGGCCCCAGACGGGCTTGCCGTATCACGTTCAATTAAAGAGGTAGCAGGAAAAGGAACACCGCTAACCTAGTGGCCAACTGGCGAGGCGACGTCGACCGATTACAGTGCCTGAGAGCCTCCATTCCGCACCGGTCCCGCCGCGCCACCGCCCGCCACACTCCTCGCTCATTACGCCGCTAACTATGGAGCAAACTATCGACCTTATGACCGAACCATGACTAGTGCCGTCCGCGCCACCCCGGGGTGCACCACGCTCCATTGTCATACAATGCGGAAAGCGCAGGACGCGACGCGCATTATAATCAGCGAAGAGAGTTTAGCCGGCAAGTGAATACAAAGTTGACATCAATATTGCAGATATCGCGGACGTCGCAGGACGAGGACGGACGTGACGCCACCAAAAACTGTCGATGGAAATAAAGGGAAATTGGTTTCGGATTAACGGGGACACTTTGATGAAATAGTGTTTGTTATGCGCGTGAGTGTCGGAAAGTTAGCGAAAATTTGGCAACGACGCAACAAGCGGTGCACGCGCGCAGCTACCCTGCAATCAGCCGGTGCATCTGACGGGGGTCACTCGTGGAGGACCAACGAGCTGTGATTAATGGTGTGATAGTTGACAGGAACACTTGTTTGTCTTGTGTTGTGAATGAAGATTTAGTTTTTGACTGTTGTGATGTCGAGGTAAGTGTTTGCCTAAATTTACAGATGTAGTAATATGAATTAGGTAGTTTGTCAGTCGTTTAAGACCTTGCAGGGCTTAAAACGCGCTTCCAATTGGTGTCTGCTCCCAAGTGTTTCGATAAATCTTTCCGCTTAATCACCGCCGAGTCGTCCTCGTTGGAATCTTGTTCTAGTCGAGTTCAGTGGCAAACGGACGCACTGCACTTATGTACAAGTAAAATTATTTTCTAGAGATAATCTAGGTAAACGCTTGCGAAAGATCGCAACATAGGATATACTTATTTCTACATAGTTTCAAGGTGTAAGTGATATTAATTCTGATATGAAAGAAATAGGTCTACTAAGAGAACATGAAAAAGCTTTTCCAAGTAATTTAATTTTCTTCTACTATGTCTTGATGGTTTTGAATTCATAATATCTGCTCAGCATTTTATATATTCATGATAGTTAATAGCTCGTATCTTGTTCAAATAGCTAAGTGAATCTTCAGAATACCTCAGGATCTTCCGCAGTCAAAACGAGTTTCGCTTCGGAATAGATTTAAATGTAGGTACAGTCGTAGACGTCAAACATATTTCACAAAATAATGTAACATTGTTGAGGGAAGTGGAGCATGTGTGTATAGTTGCCCAACCACAGTGGGTTTAAATAAGGCCAGGCAGAGCAATAAGAGCCACAAGAGCAATAAACTGGCTTGCAAGTTAAAACAATAACACATTTACAACGAGAATTGCTATTTAACCGCAAATTTTGTTTCGCATTGTCAAGCATCTGAGGATGACAATCTTTATATCTTCGAAATGGGACGCGTGAATGATTCGAAGCGTGAATGAATCAACTACAAAACTTCAGATGTGGAGTCAGTAGTGCTCCTTTCAGAATTGTGTTAAAATCACTCGAAACAAAGACAGATAAGACCTATAGGTGAATCCTTTATGAAACTCAACATACTTTAAACAATTTATTAACATTCAGGTTGTCAAATGTCAAGGAAGTCAAAAAACAAAATATTTACGCGGAGTGATTTGAGCCTTATCAGGATAGTACGAATCTGCAACTTGAAACAAGAACCTCTTTGAGCTATTACTCAGTCACTGACCTTTAACGTAACCCCACTTACATTTAAATGAAAACCTTTAGACCAAAGGAAACGACGCTATGTAAACACAGTTTCTTGATTCTACAATAGTAGGATCTCATTTTATATACAAGATTTGCTGCATCTGCAATAAATTCACAAAAAAAAATCGCCAATGTCTTATTTCCAAAGGCTTTCCATTAAATGAAAGTGACAATTCCTTTTCAGCAGTAGATACTATTTCTTGAAAGTGTTATGCGCATCGATTGTCAATCAAATCATCATGGTAGTCCAAAACAAATCGATACACGATGAGAATGTGTCTTGAATGCGTATACTGAATGATAAGTGGGTTTACGATACGACCCATAAGGGAATCAATTAGAAAATAAGTAAGTGCCTCTAAAACAAGTATACGATATTGTGGGAGGTACTTATTTGTAATGCGGACATGCAAAGCTGTAATAATCTACTTAATTGAAAGGGCAACAGATGTTAATAATGTAAAAAAAATCGATTACATGCCACTCGGTGTTATTCAAATAGTACTGGTACCTATGGGTTTATACAAGTCAGTAGGTAACTAGATTGCAATTTACATTATAAATATGCGTTATTTAGTTCAGTACAATTTTGAGCACTGAAGACGTTTCGAGTTTTATCATCAAAATCGACGCATCAATGGTTGATTTACAGTCGATTGTCGCATCAAACCGGTTGTGGTGACCTGCAGGCTGCAGGCTGGATGGAACATTGTGCGGGTTCAGGCAATCAACTCGCCTGACCCGTAATACATTCCGCAAGTCGGTCAACCCAACAGGTTTGATCCTGGCTGTCTGGACGACATTCTTTGGAAAACTCAACACTCATACATAACTTACCATTTTATGTTCTACATGGGCTGAGAAAGTTACAGCCATTATTTGTGACAACAAAAATAAACGCAGATTTATCCTACCGTATATTGAAAGTAAGAAACAAAACAAAAGTATTTGTAAAAAGTAAGTAAAAAATATTTAAAAAATGTACATAGATATCAAAAAAGCAATAAAATAATTAAAACAAGACACGTTCAACATGTTCGTTTTGCAGTTTACGATAGTACATTTCACATGGCATTACAATTTCGTAATAGATTGGAGGAACATTATAATAAATAACTTTTACACCAGAAACTAATATTTTGATAACAAAACGAACATAATTTTTAGCTTGTCGTACCTTATCAATAGTACATAGATTTATTTCAAAAGTTACACTTGTTTTTGCGGCAATCCGGGCCATCATTGGAGTTATTTTGAAGAGCTCTTTCATTTCCTTAGACAAACAAATCTTCACAAAAGCAGGATGCAATTTGTGAGAATTAGTGATAATAATTTTATCCCGGCATAGCCCATGAACCACTGCAGATTCAGTCATTAACAATATAAGCTCCGGTTCTATTTTTATAGGATGAGGCAAAACTTCTACAAATACCTTCATAGTTTTTGTAATGATGTTATATTCACATTTTGGATCAAAAAACATGAAGTCATAGTAACTATAATGCCAACCAATTTTCTCTATTTTAGTAAAATATACTTGCAATTTTACTTGCTTTGGACGACATGTGAGAAAGTCAACATATGTGGTGCTGAACATAAAAGTGTCTAAAGCGCGTTCTATGACGTCATCAACGATTACAGACATGTAATACTTAGAGCATACAGAATCTGACCTGTCGACTATGATACCCGATTTTGAGGTGGCCCATGTCGAATCCGTGTCGGAAAATCTTTTTTCGAAGCTTTCAGTGCTCGGGCAAATAGCTTTCGTAGACAATATATTATTATCTTCCGAGTCTAGCCTTAACTCATCAATTCGTCGTTTAACAATGTGTAAGTGATAATCGTGATGATCATTGACAGTCACTTCAAAAGTTGCTTTCGCGTATTGGTTTTCCAATCTTAAATGCCATGGGTAAAGAGTATCTATCACAACTGTTTCAGGAACCGTTACGGAACATCCTTGAACGAATGCGCTGACGACGGGGATACAAAAAGCTTCATTAGGAATTCCTGTGAAAACGTTGTGACCCACCTTAAATAATAGTTGTGATGTGAATTCAGTTTTCCATTCTCTTAGTTTAAATATAAAACTTAGTTTTAGCGGTAACCCTGGGGGCATTTTCTGTTGAGCAGCGGGTTCAATTCTATGATATGTAAATGGACGTTTATTTATAATTTTTTTAAATCGAATATACACAATTTTGTTAGAAACATTTAATACAGATAATTGTATACTTTGAAAGTTTACATCATCATAAATTACTCTTATTGTAGATGGGTTACATTCTACATATTTAGTTTTCGGCAAAGCCGTCAATTCGCTTGCAATACTATCATCGTCATCATTATCATCATCAAATCCATTGTTAATATGGTCTGGAATATTATGAAGAAAACTATCTTGGGATCCCAGAGGTGATACCAAAGTATGTTTATTGAAACAAATATATTCAGGTAAATTGGTTACATCGGGAACAATCCCTGGAACTGATACTGACCCTACTCGGGTGTCTAGAACCTCTGTGTCCACGGCCGTATTTGCAGTATTTGGGTGGATTTTTTCTATATCTTCATGTACTGAACTAGAAGTTCTAATACTTGGTGTTACTACTGGAGAACATACATATTTTTTACGTTTTAAATCCCGTGTTATTTGTTCCCATTTTTTTGCTGTTCTACACAAATTGTCTGTCAACTGAAATGGTGTACGTCTATTATACTCTAAGTACAGTTTTTGGGCGATATACTTCTTTCGCAACTTAGCGTCACGAAGCTGTCGCTTATAATCGTGCATACGATTTGCTATTTCCTTCCATTGTGGAAATTTTCTAATGTTTATATTATACTTCTCTTCCAGACATTGTATCCACGCTTTTGGTAGCAAATGAGAATCTCTGATTTTAAAGTCGACCTCTGTTTCATCCATTGTAGATATTTTTTATATCAATTTACTATAATTTACTACACACAACAACAATAATTTCATGATAATCACTTAAATAATAATTTGATCTTTAATAAAATATTTCAAAACACATCAAAAATGTAGTAACATAAATATGTGTATTATACATCAATGTCAAAAAAGGTAGAGTAACTACTTTGGTCGAGTTGGCAAAGCTTAATGTAGAAGGTAGAGAACTGTCAAATAAACGTACAAATTGTTTTTAGTAGGATTTTGGCTACGAATAAATTTTGGTTTAGTTTATTTTACTTGGCCATGTACATAATACAATGTTCCATGCTAGTATCGATTAATATAAAAAGCATGCCATCCGTCTCTCGTATAAGTATGTTTGTGTCGATAATGTCTTCTTGTTTTAATCTATTAGTTAGTTTTATATTTAAAAATCAAAAATGGGATTCGAATTCACGCCTACGATACATAAAACATAAAGGCATTTATTTGTGAATGTGTTAACTTATTCCACTTTTATTTACTTTGTAATTTTAAGTGTTGTCATCAATTAAAAATACACTTAGGTAAAGTTTGGTGTTCATTGTAATACGTAAAAAGTGGCCTTGGCCTATTTCACAGTAAATGGCGTGATAATCCAGTCAGGGGGCTTACTTTCATGTTACCTCACGGGCTCACTACTCAATTCAAATATATTTTTGGATTTATGTTTGGATTATAAATAATTGAAGTGCGTGACCACTTAATTGTGAAAGAAAACTTGACGTGACTTTTTCCCTTCGGTTTAGAAGACCAAATAGCCAGTAGCGACTGCAAATAATTAGACATCGAAAACCTAGGGTCCAAGGTTACGTAAGTGGGCTCCATTAATAACGGCATAACGACAGTGAGATGATAATGGCCCATTTCACGTATTTGACTGTATCTCTAATCGATAAAAATTATATATGTACCAGGACCAGTGAACTGGCCCTGGAAGAAATGTATATTATCTACTATAAACTTGGTTTTTCAAGTCAAAGTCAAAATCATATAATCTGGGTTTTTTGAAGAGAAACACATATTTGAGAACAGGTAAATGCGTATATTAGAACTACATATTCATTCAATACATATTACTAAAAACCAAGTAAATATATCTAAAGTAAACAAGAATTATCTAAAATGCCAATTCAACAGGATCTACGAGCATGTTAGGTGTTCTTTTAAGGTGATTGAAGAATGTCTCACAAGGTGCTATAATCTCGTAATAAATCGGAGGTACGTTGCTGTAAACGAGCTTATTGCCGGACGCAAGTATCTTGATATTGAAATGTACGTTATTTTGACAATTTCGTGACCTGTCGATTGTACAAAATTTTACTTGAAATGTTGCACTGCACCTTGAAGCTATACGGCTGCTCATAGGAATTATTCTAAAAATCTTTTTCATTTGTCTGGTAAGACAAATTTTAATAGAAACTGCATAAAATATATTTGAATTGGTAATAACAAACTTGTCCTTGCAAAGTCCGTGAACAACAGGAGTTTCTGTCATATCCAATAGCTCAGGTTCTAATTTTATAGGATGAGCTAAAACTTCTACAAAAACCATCATAGTTTTTGTTAAAACAACATCTTCAGTTCTTGGATCAAAAAACTTAAAATCATAGTATGCGTAATGCCAACCTGTTCGCTCTATTTTCGAGAAATATACATCAATTTTTACTTTTTTTGGATAAGATATGAGAAAAGGAACATAAGTGCATTCAAAATAAAAAGTATCTAAAGCTCGTTCAACAATTTCTGTGACAATTAATGATATATAATATTTACAGTACTGGGGATCGGATTTTCCAAACCCTATTGATATTGAAGTGATCCCCTGCTTGGACTTTGCATCGGAACCCGCAGTGAACGTCGAATCTGTAACAGATGATCTTCCCTCTACACTTCCAGTGCTTGGACAAATTACTTCTGTAGACGCCCATTTTTCTTCTGAATATTCCGGCACATGATCAACTACACGTTTGACAATGTGTAAGTGATAGTCGCGGCCATCATCAATAGAAATTTCAACAGTGGCCTTCGTAGAATCCATAGCAAAATGCCATGGATAAAGGGAAGGTAATACCACCGTTTCAGGTACTGATACGTATCTTCCTCTTTTAAAATCACTTACTATGGGAACAATTAAAATTTCGTCAGGAATCTTTTTATAAACATCATGACCTACTTTAAAATACATTTCTGAGATAAACTCATCTCTAAAGTCCCTTAGTTTAAAACTAAATATAAAGTTCAGTGGTATACCAGGGTAAATTTTGTGCAGGTTTTTGGGTTCAAGTTTTGGTGCTTTGAATGGACTTCTATTGATCAACTTTTTATACCTTATGAACATGAATTTCCGGCTCCGGTTAATCAATGAAAATGTTAAAAATTGCTTGTTTAGATCAGAGTATATAACATTTAGCTTTGGTGGTGAACATTCAATCGATGTAGTGTGTTTCAATAACATCCATGCCTTAACATCTTTTTTATTTTCATTAACTTGAATAGTTTGGTGTTGAACTATACCGATAGAACTGTGTTGAGATGCTAAAGGAGATATTAGTTTATGTTTATTCATACAGATATTTTCAGGCAAATGAGGGAGAAAAGAAGACGAGATGTCCTGTTTTTCATTGCGAAGATTAATGGGTCTTTTTTTTCTGTCACCTTTCTCAGACAATATGATCTCTGTTTCAATTTCCGTTTCAGCTACAACGCTGTTTGGATGAAGTCCTTCCGTCTGTTCTGACGACAAACTAGGAGATAAATCCGAACATAATCTGTGCGATACAGAATTTATTTTCTTATGTTTTAAATCCTTTTCCATTTGTTCCCACTTTTTTGCTGTTCTGGAGAAACGATCAGTTAATTCAAATGGCGTAAACCTGGTATATTCTAAAAAGAGTTTTTGTGCTATATGCTTCTTCCGCATCTGGGCGTCTTGGATATGAATTTTACACTCCGTGGCAGTAACGAGCAAACGTTTAGTTATTTCTTCCCATTGAGGAATCGTTCTGATATCTAGCTTAAGTTCCTCTTCCAAACTATTTATCCATTCTTCCGGTGAATAACCATCACAGCCATTGGCTTTACGTATTCTGATGTGTTGGCATTTAGGCTTGTCCATATTTATTGTTCTTTAAACCACAATTATAAAATAACACATTTATAAATTGTAGACAGATTTAAAATTATTTAAAAAATAATATGAGTGTAATAAATAGCTCTACAAAAAGAATTGTGTGACTGTCATTAGTGACTTTTCTCAAACAACTACCTCCTGGAAAGCAGCACAAGTACTTACTTTATGGTTTTTGCCATGATACGTTTTGCCCATATAACTAACATAGTATAAATGATTCTCTATTATATGCCATAGCAACACGGGCCTTCAGCGGACCGCAGGTTTTGCCTGCTATAGTAAAATATCGCCTTATGCCGGACGAATAACTATACCTATCCTGCGGGATATCGAATGCCCTGCACATTTAGTGCTGTGTTAGTTTTGCTGAAATATTATTTGGCCTTTATTTCAAAAAATAATATCCACTTCAGAGATGCGTTCCAGCCATGAATATACACGTTAGTAATTACTAGTGTACAACGTTAGACCTATAGTCCCACTCTTAGAGGTACACTTTAGGGAGGGCATATGAATAACGTTGACGATCACAAACGTATACAAGACCTTCGCACATCAATGTTTTGTGTTAGATCCATAGACGTTGAGTCTAACTATTGAAGCGCTTTATAACATTCTAGATTTTTGAGATATAGTTTCTCAAATAAAACCGGAGCCAGCTATGTCATCTTTAATTTCTTATTTTAGTATTAAAATACTGCTATACCTAAAGGTATAGCTGTGTTGAGATGCAACTTACACCTTTTATTATATTTATGTGCTACGTACGTACGTACGTACGTATTTTATATTGAAGAGAAACACAATATATTATATTTAATATCCATATATTATATCTAAATAATCACTAAGTAGTAATAATACAAATAAAACTGATTAATAATATAGAAAACAAATACTATTATAAAATTAATTCGGTAGGATCTACCAGGATGGTAGGGCATTTTTGCAAGTGGTTGTAAAATATCTCACAGGGTGCGACAATCTCATAAAAGATTGGAGGCACGTTGTGATAAACATGCTTATTTCCGAAAACACGTATCTCTATATTGAAATGGATATAATTTTTAGCATCTCTTATCCTGTCAATAGTACAAAATTTAACTTCAAATGTTACACTGGACGTTGTCGGTATGCGGCTCTTCATGGGAATTATTCTAAAAAGCTTTTTCATTTGTTTGGTAAGACAAATTACTGCAGTAACAGCATATAATCTATGTGAATTGGTAATAACAAACTTGTCTTGGCAATGTCCATGTACAAGCGGAGATTCTGTCATAATTAATATTAATTCAGGTTCTATTTTTAAAGGATGAGCTAAAACTTCTACCAATATTTTCATAGTTTTTGTTAAAACGACATCTTCTGTTCTCGGGTCAAAAAACTTAAAGTCATAGTAGGCATAATGCCAACCTGTGCGCTCTATTTTCGAGAAATATACATCAATTTTTACTTTTTTCGGATAAGATATGAGAAAAGGAACATAAGTGCGTTCAAAATAAAAAGTGTCTAAAGCTCGTTCAACGATTTCTACGGTAATTAATGATATATAATATTTACAGTACAGAGGATCTGATTTTTCAAACCCTAAACTAGATGCTGTAGTAATCCTCTGGTTGGGCTTTGCTTCAGAACCCGCAGTCCACGTCGAATCTGTAACAGATGATCTGCCTTCTACACTTTCAGTGCTCGGACAAATGACTTTTGTAGACACTGAGTTTTCTTCTGAGTATTCCGGCACATAATCAACTATACGTTTGACAATATGTAAGTGATAATCGCGGCCATCATCGACAGAAACTTCAACAGTTGCCTTCGTTTCATCTTTGATGAAATGCCATGGATAAAGGGAAGGTAATATCAACGTTTTAGGAACTGATACAACTCTTCCTCTTTTAAAATCGCTCATTATAGGAATCCTTAAAATTTCGTCAGGAAGCTTTTTATAAACATCATGACCTACTTTAAAATAAATTTCTGACCTAAACTCATCTCTAAAGTCTTTTAATTTGAAAGTAAACATGAATTTTAATGCTAGACCAGGATACATTTTTTGCAGATATTTGGGTTCAACTTTTGGACCCTTAAAAACACTTCTATTTGTCAGTCTTTTATACTTTATATACATGAACTTACTGCTGCGGTTAATCACTGAAAAAGACAAAAATTGCTTGTTTAAATCAGAGTATATAATTTTTAATTCTGGTGGTGAACATTCAACCGATCTAGAGTCTTCCAATAACATCCATGCACTATCATCACTTTCATATTCCTTGTCTTGACGAATATGGTGATGAACTTCACTAATAGAGCTATACTGAGACCCTAAAGGAGATACCAATTTATGTTGATTTGTACAAATAGTCGGAGGCAAAGGTGAGATTTCCTGTATTTCATTAAGCACGTCCTGTCCCCCAGACAATATTATTTCCGTTTCAGTTTCTGCTTCTGCTGCAAGGGTGTTTTGATGTATTCCTTCCGTTTGTTCTGACGACGAACTAGGAGATAAATCCGAAAATTTGTGTGAATAAGAGCATAACCTCTTTTGTTTTAAATCCTTTTCTATTTGTTCCCACTTTTTCGCTGTTCTGGACAAACGATCAGTTAGTTCAAATGGCGTAAACCTAGTGTACTCTAAAAAGAGTTTTTGTGCTATATACTTCTTCCGTAACTGAGCGTCTTCGAAACGACTTTTACAATCCGTGGCCACAACGTGCATACGTTTAGTTAATTCTTTCCATTGGGGAATTGACCTAATATCTAGCTTATATTCCTCTTCAAGACTTCTTATCCATTTTTCAGGTGGGTAACCATCATATTCACCGGAATCTCTTATTCTAATATGTTGGCATTCATTTTTGTTCATATTTGTTCCTATTTACTTCACGATTCTAAAATAACACATTTAAAAATTGCACAAAGCTTAAAAGTAATATTTAAAAAATGTATCTGCAGGGGAATCTGGACGTATTTGTCACAAAGTTCTCTAATATGATTACTCTACGGAGGTCCGTGTTGCACAAAAACTACTCTGTGGTGATTGCCACTCTGGGGAAGTATTTATAACATTTACATAGCTTCATACTTCGGTACTCTAAATTTTTTTGGTTTTGCTTGTTGTCAAGCGGGGGCTTTTTCTCATAGAAGCAAAGACACTTATTATCTTAACAAAATCATTATTATTATTATAATATATATAGCTACAAACCCATGTACCTATTGACTGACTGACTGACTGACTCACTGACAGGGTTGTTCTCCCAGAAGAAGCGTCGGAGGGTCAAAATGATGTATTGGGGGTGTGATCAAGATCTTCCGATGAGTATGGGAAAACTTCCAGATCTTGGAAAACTGCTCCGCATCAGGGAGACACCCTACAGTCTGGCGCAACTATTATACCTGGATCAAATTTTTTTTCGCAAAACCTATTTAAATCTTGGTCAAATTCTATCGTGGGTGAAAAAAAATCCAAATGGCGGAAAAACAAGATGGCCGCCATACAAAAGTTTGTTTTTCCAGAAAATGTTTCGTTGGTAAAAATTGTGTATGGGAGTGTAATCGGAACGTCTTGTTGAGTATGGAAATACTGCTAGATCTTCGAAAACTGCTCCGCATCAGGGAGACACCCTACGGCCTGGCAAAACTATAGCACCTAGAACTTTTTGGTTTTCACAAGACATATTTAAACCTTGGTCAAATTCAAGTGGCAGTGAAAAAAAATCAAAATGGCGGAAAAACAAGATGGCCGCCATACAAAATTTTCGTTTTTCTCGAAAATGCCTCGGGGTGAATGTGATGTAAGAGTGATGAGATCAAAATGTCATATTGAGTATGGAAATACTTCCCGACCTTCAAAAACTGCTCCTCATCAGGGCGGCACCCTACGGCCTGGGAAAACTATCGCACCTGGAACGATTCTTTTTTCACCAAACCTAATAAAATCTTGGTCAAATTTTATCGCCGGTAAAAAAAAATCAAAATGGCCGAAAAACAAGATGGCCGCCATACAAATTTTTGTTTTTACAGAAAATGTCTCGGATGTAAAAACGATGTATAGGGTTGTTATGGGAACGTCTTGCTGAGTATGTAAATACTTCCTGATCTTCAGAAACTGCTCCGCATCAGGGAGACACCCTACGGCCTGGTGAAACTATCGCACCTGGAACTTTTTAGTTTTCACAATACCTATTTAAATCTTGGTCAAATTCAATCGCCGGTGAAAAAAAATCAAAATGGCGGAAAAACAAGATGGCCGCCATACAAAATTTTATTTTTCCAGAAAATGTCTCGTGAGTAAAAACTGTGTATGGGGGTGTAATCGGAACGTATTGTTGAGTATGGAAATACTTCTCGATCTTGAAAACCTGCTCCGCATCAGGGAGACACCCTACGGCCTGACAAAACTATCGCACCTGGAACGATTGTTTTTTCACAAAACCTATTTAAATCTTGGTCAAATCTATTCTCTGGTGGTAAAATATCAAAATGGCGGAAAAACAAGATGGCCGCCATACAAAATTTTGTTTTTCCAGAAAATGTCTGAGAGGTAAGATTGATGTATAGGGGTGTGATCGGAACGTCATCTAGAGTACGAGTATACTTCAAGGTTTTCAAAAACTGCTCCGCATCAGGGAGAGACCCTACGGCCTGGCGCAACTATCGCACCTCGAACGATTCTTTCTTCACAAGACCTATTTAAATCTTGGTCAAATTCTATCGCGGTAAAAAAATGGCGGGAAAACAAGACACGCGAGCAGCTTGCTGCGAGCGAATCACGCGAAATCTAGTTATATTATATATAGCTACAAACCCATTGACTGACTGACTGACTCACTGACTGACATAGTTGTTCTCCCAGAAGGAGCGTCGGGGGGTAAAAATGATGTATGGGGGGTGTGATCAAGATCTTCCGGTGAGTATGGGAAAACTTCCAGATCTTGGAAAACTGCTCTGCATCAGGGAGAGACCCTACGGCCTGGCGCAACTATCGCACCTAGAACGATTCTTTTTTCACAAAACCTATTTAAATCTTGGTCAAATTTTATTGTGGGTGAAAAAAAATCAAAATGGCGGAAAAACAAGATGGCCGCCATACAAAATTTCTTTTTTCTAGAAAATGTCTCGGAGGTAAAAATGATGTATGGGAGGTGTGATCGAAACGTCAAGCTGAGTATGGAAAAGCTGCTCGATCTTGAAAACTGCTCCGCATCAGGGAGACACCCCACGGCCTGGCGAAACTATGGCACCTAGGACTTTTTTGTTTTCAAGAAACCTATTTAAATCTTGGTCAAATTTTATCGCTGGTAAAAAAAAATCAAAATGGCGGAAAAACAAGATGGCCGCCATACAAAATTTTGTTTTTCCTGAAAATGTCTCGGGGGTAAAAACTGTGTATGGAGGTATAATCGGAACATATTGAGTATGGAAATATTGTTTGATCTTTGAAAACTGCTCCGCATCAGGGAGACACCCTACGGCCTGGCAAAACTATAGCACCTGGAACGTTTTGGTTTTCATGAGACCTATTTAAGTCTTGGTCAAATTCTATCGCGGTAAAAAAAATGGCGGAAAAACAAGATGGCCGCCATACAAATTTTTGTTTTTACAGAAAATGTCTCAGAGCTAAAATTGATGTATAGGGGTGTGATGGGAACGTCATCTTGGAAAACTGCTCCGCATCAGGGAGACACCCTACGGCCTGGCAAAACTATAGCACCTAGAACGTTTTTGATTTCACGAGACCTATTTAAGTCTTGGTCAAATTCTATACAAAGCTTCGAACTAATACAGGACACGCGAGCAGCTTGCTGCGAGCGAACCACGCGAAATCTAGTTATTATACTATATATAGCTACAAACCCATGTACCTATTGACTGACTGACTCACTGACATAATTGTTCTCCCAGAAGGAGCGTCGGGGGGTAAAAATAATGTATGAGAAAAGTGATCTGGATCTCCCGGTGAGTATGGGAAAACTTCCAGATCTTGGAAAACTGCTCCGCATCAGGGAGAGACCCTACGGCCTGGCGCAACTATCGCACCTAGAACGATTCTTTTTCCACAAAACCTACTTAATTCCTGGTCAAATTCAATCACTGGTGAAAAAAAATCAAAATGGAGGAAAAACAAGATGGCCGCCATACAAAATTTTGTTTTTCCAGAAAATGTCTCGTGGGTAAAAACTGTGTATGGGGGTGTAATTGGAACGTATTGTTGAGTATGAAAATACTTCTTGATCTTGAAAACCTGCTCCGCATCAGGGAGACACCCTACGGCCTGGCCAAACTATCACATCTGGATCAATTTTTTTTTCGCACAATGTATTTAAATCTTAGTCAAATTT
The DNA here is from genome assembly GCF_024362695.1 of Pectinophora gossypiella. Taxonomy (NCBI): domain Eukaryota; kingdom Metazoa; phylum Arthropoda; class Insecta; order Lepidoptera; family Gelechiidae; genus Pectinophora; species Pectinophora gossypiella. Next base: position 8,392,779 of record NC_065420.1, on the reverse strand, counting down.
TATCGTCGTTGAAAAAAAATCAAATTGGCGGAAAAACAAGATGGCCGCCATACAAAATTTTCGTTTTTCCCGAAAATGTCTCGGAGGTAAAAATGATGTATGGGAGGTGTGATCGAAACGTCAAGCTGAGTATGGAAATACTGCTTGATCTTCAAAAACTGCTCCGCATCAGGGAGACACCCTACGGCCTGGCAAAACTATAAAACCTGGAGCAATTTTTCTTTCGCGAAACATATTTAAATCTTGGTCAAATCCAATCCCCGGTGAAAAAAAAACAAAATGGCGGAAAAACAAGATGGCCGCCATACAAAATTTTCGTTTTTCCTGAAAATGCCTCGGGGGTAAAAATTGTGTATGGGGTTGTAATCGGAACGTATTGTTGAGTATGAGAAAACTTCTCGATCTTTGAAATCTGCTCCGCATCAGGGAGACACCCTACGGCCTGGCAAAACTATAAAACCTGGAGCAATTTTTCTTTCGCGAAACATATTTAAATCTTGGTCAAATCCAATCCCTGGTGAAAAAAAACCAAAATGGCGAAAAAACAAGATGGCCGCCATACAAAATTTTCGTTTTTCCTGAAAATGCCTCGAGGGTAAAAATGATGTATAGGGATGTGATCGGATCGTCATGTTGAGTATTTCAATACTGCTCGATCTTGAAAAACTGCTCCGCATCAGGGAGACACCCTACGGCCTGGCAAAACTATAAAACCTAGAGCAATTTTTCTTTCGCGAAAAATATTTAAATCTTGGTCAAATCCAATCCCCGGTGAAAAAAAAAACAAAATGGCGGAAAAACAAGATGGTCGCCATACAAAATTTTCGTTTTTCCTGAAAATGCCTCGAGGGTAAAAATGATGTATAGGGATGTGATCGGATCGTCATGTTGAGTATTTCAATACTGCTCGATCTTGAAAAACTGCTCCGCATCAGGGAGACACCCTACGGCCTGGCAAAACTATAAAACCTAGAGCAATATTTTTTTCACGAAACCTATTTAAATCTTGGTCAAATTCAATCCCCGGTGAAAAAAAACCAAAATGGCGGAAAAACAAGATGGCCGCCATACGAAATTTTCGTTTTTCCCGAAAATGCCTCGGGGGTAAAAATTATGTATGAGGGATTTGATCGGATCGTCATGTTGAGTATTTAAATACTGCTCGATCTTCGAAAACTGCTCCGCATCAGGGAGACACCCTACGGCCTGCCGAAACTATCGCACCTGGAACGATTCTTTTTTCACGAAACCTATTTAATTCCTGGTCAAATTCAATCACCGGTGAAAAAAAAACAAAATGGCGGAAAAACAAGATGGCCGCCATACAAAATTTTGTTTTTCTAGAAAATTCCTCAAGGTCAAAAAGTTATAATATATATAGCTACAAACCCATGTAGTGACTGACTGACTGACATAGTTGTTCTCCCAGAAGGAGCGTCGGGGGGTAAAAATAATGTATGAGAAAAGTGATCAAAACCTCCCGGTGAGTATGGGAAAACTTCCAGATCTTGGAAAACTGCTCCTCATCAGGGAGACACCCTACGGTCTGGCGAAACTATCGCACCTGGAATGATTCTTTTTTCACGAAACCTATTTAAATCTTGGTCAAATCCAATCACCGGTGAAAAAAAATCAAAATGGCGGAAAAACAAGATGGCCGCCATACAAAATTTAGTTTTTCCAGAAAATGTCTCTGAGGTAAAATTGATGTACGGAGGTGTAATCGGAAGGTCACGTGGAGTACGTAAATGCTTCTTGATTTTCAAAAACTGCTCCGCATCAGGGAGACACCCTACGGCCTGACAAAACTATCGCATCTGGAACTTTTCTGTTTTCACGAAACCTATTTAAATCTTGGTCAAATCCAATCACCGGTGAAAAAAAATCAAAATGGCGGAAAAACAAGATGGCCGCCATACAAAATTTCGTTTTTCCAGAAAACGTCTCGGGGGTAAAAACTGTGCATAGGGGTGTAATTGGAACGTCTTGGTGAGTATGGAAATACTTCTTGATCTTCAAAAACTGCTCCGCATCAGGGAGACACCCTGCGGCCTGGCAAAACTATAATACCTGGAGCAACTTTTTTTTCGCATAACATATTTAAATCTTGGTCAAATCCAATCCCCGCTGAAAAAAAAACAAAATGGCGGAAAAACAAGATGGCCGCCATACAAAATTTTCGTTTTTCCTGAAAATGCCTCGGGGGTAAAAATGATGTATAGGAATGTGATCGGATCGTCATGTTGAGTATTCCAATACTGCTTGATCTTGAAAAACTGCTCCGCATCAGGGAAACACCCTACGGCCTGGCAAAACTATAAAACCTGGAGCAATATTTTTTTCACAAAACCTATTTAAATCTTGGTCAAATTTAATTGCAGTTGAAAAAAAAACAAAATGGCGGAAATTCAAGATGGCCGCCATACAAATTTTTCGTTTTTCCTGAAAATGCCTCGGGGGTGAATATGATGTATGAGGGATGTGATGAAAATGTCATGGTGAGTATGGAAATACTTCCCGACCTTCAAAAACTGCTCCGCATCAGGGAGACACCCTACGGCCTGGCAAAACTATCGCACCTGGAACTTTTTTGTTTTCACAAAACCTATTTAAATCTTGGTCAAATTTTATCGCCGTAGAAAAAAAAAACAAAATGGCCGAAAAACAAGATGGCCGCCATACAAATTTTTGTTTTTTCCAGAAAATGTCTCAGAGGTAAAAATGATGTATTGGGGTGTGATCGGAACGTCATCTTGGAAAACTGCTCCGCATCAGGGGTCACCCTACGGCCTGGCAAAACTATAGCACCTAGAACTTTTTTGATTTCACGAGACCTATTCAAGTCTTGGTCAAATTCTATCGCCAGTGAAAAAAAAACAAAATGGCCGAAAAACAAGATGGCCGCCATACAAAATTTTGTTTTTCTAGAAAAATTCTCAAGGTCAAAAAATATGTATAGGGGTGTGATCGGAACGTCAACTTTGAAAACTGCTCCGCATCAGGGAGACACCCTACGGCCTGGCAAAACTATAGCACCTAGAAGTTTTTTGATTTCACGAGACCTATTTTAGTCTTGGTCAAAATTTATCGCGGTAAAAAAATGGCGGGAAAACAAGACACGCGAGCAGCTTGCTGCGAGCGAACCACGCGACATCTAGTTATATTATATATAGCTACAAACCCATTGACTCACTGACTCACTGACTCACTGACAGGGTTGTTCTCCCAGAAGGAGCGTCGGGGGGTCAAAATGATGTATGGGGGGTGTGATCGGGACCTCCCGGTGAGTATGGGAAAACTTCCAGATCTTGGAAAACTGCTCCGCATCAGGGAGAGACCCTACGGCCTGGCGCAACTATTATAGCTGGATCAATTTTTTTTTCACGAAACCTATTTAATTCCTGGTCAAATTCAATCACCGGTGAAAAAAAATCAAAATGGCGGAAAAACAAGATGGCCGCCATACAAAATTTCTTTTTTCTAGAAAATGTCTCGGAGGTAAAAATGATGTATGGGAGGTGTGATCGAAACGTCAAGCTGAGTATGGAAAAACTGTTCGATCTTGAAAAACTGCTCCGCATCAGGGAGACACCCTACGGCCTGGCAAAACTATCGCACCTGGAACGATTATTTTTTCACAGAACCTATTTAAATCTTGGTCAAATCCAATCCCCGGTGAAAAAAAACCAAGATGGTGGAAAAACAAGATGGCCGCCATACAAAATTTTCGTTTTTCCTGAAAATGCCTCAAAGGTAAAAATTATGTATAGGGATGTGATCGGATCGTCATGTTGAGTATTTCAATACTGCTCGATCTTGAAAAACTGCTCCGCATCAGGGAGACACCCTACGGCCTGGAAAAACTATAAAACCTAGAGCAATATTTTTTTCACGAAACCTATTCAAATCTTGGTCAAATCCAATCCCCGGTGAAAAAAAACCAAAATGGGGGAAAAACAAGATGGCCGCCATACAAATTTTTCGTTTTTTCTGAAAATGCCTTGGGGGTAAAAATGATGTTTAGGGGTGTGATCGGAACGTCATGTCAAGTATGGAAATACTTCCCGATCTTCAAAAACTGCTCCGCATCAGGGCGGCACCTTACGGCCTGGCAAAACTATCGCACCTGGAACTTTTTTGTTTTCACGAAACCTATTTAAATCTTGGTCAAATTTTATCGCCGGTGAAAAAAAACCAAAATGGCCGATAAACAAGATGGCCGACATACAAAGTTTTATTTTTCCAGAAAATGTCTCGTTGGTAAAAACTGTGTATGGGATTGTAATCGGAACATCTTGTTAAGTATGGAAAAACTGCTCGATCTTGAAAAACTGCTCCGCATCAGGGAGACACCCTACGGCCTGGCGAAACTATCGCACCTAGGACTTTTTTGTTTTTTTGATACATATTTAAATCTTAGTCAAATTTTATCGCCGGTGAAAAAAAAACAAAATGGCGGAAAAACAAGATGGCCGCCATACATATTTTTCGTTTTTCCTGAAAATGCCTCGGGGGTAAAATTTATGTGTTGGGAATTTGATCGGAACGTCATCTTTAAAAACTGCTCCGCATCAGGGGTCACCATACGGCCTGGCAAAACTATAGCGCCTAGAACTTTTTTGATTTCACGAAACCTATTTAAGTCTTGGTCAAATTTTATCCCCGGTGAAAAAAAAACAAAATGGCCGAAAAGCAAGATGGCCGCCATACAAATTTTTGTTTTTCCAAAAAATATCTCAGAGTTAAAATTGATGATCGGAACGTCATCTTGGAAAACTGCTCCGCATCAGGGGCACTCTACGGCCTGGCAAAACTATAGCACCTAGAACTTTTTTGATTTCACGAGACCTATTTAAGTCTTGGTCAAATTCTATCGCGGTAAAAAAATCGTGGGAAAACAAGACACGCGAGCAGCTTGCTGCGAGCGAACCACGCGACATCTAGTTATACTATATATAGCTACAAACCCACTGACTGACTGACTGACTCACTGACTGACTCACTGACAGGGTTGTTCTCCCAGAAGGAGCGTCGGGGGGTGAAAATGATGTATGGGGGGTGTGATTGGGACCTCCCGGTGAGTATGGGAAAAATCCCAGATCTTGGAAAACTGCTCCGCATCAGGGAGACACCCTACAGTCTGGCGCAACTATTATACCTGGTGCAATTTTTTTTTCGCAAAACCTATTTAAATCTTGTTCAAATTCTATTGTCGGTGAAAAAAAAACAAAATGGCGGAAAAACAAGATGGCCGCCATACAAAATTTTGTTTTTCCAGAAAATGTCTCGGGGGTAAAAACTGTGTATGGGGTTGTAATCGGAACGTCTTGATGAGTATGAAAATACTTCTCGATCTTTGAAAAGTGCTCCGCATCAGGGCGGCACCCTACAGCCTGGCAAAAGTATAAAACCTGGAGCAATTTTTTTTTCGCATTACATATTTAAATCTTGGTCAAATCCAATCCCCGGTGAAAAAAAAACAAAATGGCGGAAAAACAAGATGGCCGCCATACAAAATTTTCGTTTTTCCAGAAAATGCCTCGGGGGTAAAAATGATGTATGGGAGGTGTGATCAAAACCTCAAGTTGAGTATGGAAATACTGCTCGATCTTGAAAATCTGCTCCGCATCAGGGAGACACCCTACGGCCTGGCAAAACTATGCCACCTGGAACATTTTTTTTTCCACCAAACCTATTAAAATCTTAGTCAAATTCTGTTGTCGGTGAAAAAAAATCAAAATGGCGGAAAATCAAGATGGCCGCCATACAAATTTTTCGTCTTTTCTGAAAATGCCTCGGGGGTAAAAATGATGTATAGGAATGTGATCGGAACGTCATGTCAAGTATGAAAATACGTCTGGGTTTTCGATAGCTGCTCCGCATCAGGGAGACACCCTACGGCCTGGCAAAACTATCGCACCTGGAACTTTTTTGTTTTCACGAAATCTATTTAAATCTTGATCAAATTTTATCGCCGGTGAAAAAAAAAACAAAATGGCCGAAAAACAAGATGGCCGCCATACAAATTTTTGTTTTTCCAGAAAATGTCTCAGAGCTAAAATTGATGTATAGGGGCGTGATCGGAACGTCATCTTGGAAAACTGCTCCGCATCAGGGAGACACCCTACGGCCTGGCAAAACTATAGCACCTAGAACTTTTTTGATTTCACAAAACCTATTTAAGTCTTGGTCAAATTCTATCGCGGTAAAGACACGCGAGCAGCTTGCTGCGAGCGAACCACGCGAAATCTAGTTATATTATATAAAGCTACAAACCCATGTACTGACTGACTGACTGACTGACTGACTCACTGACAGGGTTGTTCTCCCAGAAGGAGCGCCGGGGGGTAAATATGATGTATGGGAGATGTGATCAAGATGTTCCGATGAGTATGGGAAAACTTCCAGATCTTGGAAAACTGCTCCGCATCAGGGAGACACCCTACCGTCTGGCAAAACTATCGCACCTGGAACGATTCTTTTTTCACGAAACCTATTAAAATCTTGGTCAAATTCTATCGTGGGTGAAAAAAAATCAAAATGGCGGATAAACAAGATGGCCGCCATACAAATTTTTGTTTTTCAAGAAAATGTCTTGGGGGTAAAAACTGTGTACGGAGGTGTAATCGGAACGTCTTGTTGAGTATGGAAATACTGCTAGATCTTCGAAAACTGCTCCGCATCAGGGACACACCCTACGGCCTGGCAAAACTATAGCACCTAGAACATTTTGGTTTTCACGAGACATATTTAAACCTTGGTCAAATTTAAATGCAGTTGAAAAAAAAACAAAATGGCGGAAATTCAAGATGGCCGCCATACAAAATTTTGTTATTCCCGAAAATGCCACGGGGATAAACATGATGTATTGGGGGTGTGATCGGAACGTCATCTTTGAAAACTGCTCCGCATCAGGGAGACACCCTACGGCCTGGCAAAACAATTGCACCTGGAACATTTTTGATTTCACGAAACCTATTTAAATCTTGGTCAAATTTTATCGCCGGTGAAAAAAAAACAAAATGGCCGAAAAACAAGATGGCCGCCATAAAAATTTTTGTTTTTCCAGAAAATGTCTCGGGTGTAAAAATGATGTATAGGGGTGTGATCGGAACGTCATCTTGGAAAACTGCTCCGCATCAGGGAGACACCCTACGGCCTGCCGAAACTATCGCACCTGGAACGATTCTTTTTTCACGAAACCTATTTAATTCCTGGTCAAATTCAATCACCGGTGAAAAAAAAAAACAAAATGGCGGAAAAACAAGATGGCCGCCATACAAAATTTTGTTTTTCTAGAAAATTCCTCAAGGTCAAAAAATACGTATAGGGGTGTGATCGGAACGTCATCTTGGAAAACTGCTCCGCATCAGGGAGACACCCTACCGTCTGGCAAAACTATCGCACCTGGAACGATTCTTTTTTCACGAAACCTATTAAAATCTTGGTCAAATTCTATCGTGGGTGAAAAAAAATCAAAATGGCGGATAAACAAGATGGCCGCCATACAAATTTTTGTTTTTCAAGAAAATGTCTTGGGGGTAAAAACTGTGTACGGAGGTGTAACCGGAACGTCTTGTTGAGTATGGAAATACTGCTAGATCTTCGAAAACTGCTCTGCATCAGGGAGACACCCTACGGCCTGGCAAAACTATAGCACCTAGAACTTTTTGGTTTTCACAAGACATATTTAAACCTTGGTCAAATTCAATTGGCAGTGAAAAAAAAACAAAATGGCGGAAAAACAAGATGGCCGCCATACAAAATTTTCGTTTTTCTCGAAAATGCCTCGGGGTGAATGTGATGTAAGAGTGATGAGATCAAAATGTCATATTGAGTATGGAAATACTTCCCGACCTTCAAAAACTGCTCCTCATCAGGGCGGCACCCTACGGCCTGGGAAAACTATCGCACCTGGAACGATTCTTTTTTCACCAAACCTAATAAAATCTTGGTCAAATTTTATCGCCGGTAAAAAAAAATCAAAATGGCCGAAAAACAAGATGGCCGCCATACAAATTTTTGTTTTTACAGAAAATGTCTCGGATGTAAAAACGATGTATAGGGGTGTTATGGGAACGTCTTGTTGAGTATGGAAATACTGCTAGATCTTCGAAAACTGCTCCGCATCAGGGGTCACCCTACGGCCTGGCAAAACCATAGCACCTAGAACTTTTTTGATTTCACGAGACCAATTCAAGTCTTGGTCAAATTCTATCGCGGTAAAAAAAAAAACAAAATGGCCGAAAAACAAGATGGCCGCCATACAAAATTTTGTTTTTCCAGAAAATGTCACGGGTGTAAAAATTATGTCTAGGGGTGTGATCGGAACGTCATGTAGAGTACGGATATACTTCCAGGTTTTCGAAAACTACTCCGCATCAGGGAGACACCCTAAGGCCTGGCAAAACTATCGCACTTGGAACATTTTTTTTCCACTTTACCTACGTAAATCTTGGTCAAATTTAATCGCCGGTGAAAAAAAAAACAAAATGGCCGAAAAACAAATTCCTCACTGGTACAAATAATGTATTGGGGTATCATTAAAACATCAAGTCGAATATAGAAATACTTCTCTATTTTCGAAAACTGCTCCGCATCAGGGAGACAACCTACGGCCTGGCAAAACTATCGCTCTCGGAACATTTTTTTTTCCACTTTACCTACGTAAATCTTGGTCAAATTTAATCGCCGGTGAAAATCAAGATGGCCGCCATACAAATTTTTCGTTTTTCCTGAAAATGCCTCGGTGGTAAAAATGATGTATAGGGGTGTGATCGGATCGTCATGTTGAGTATTTCAATACTGCTCGATCTTGAAAAACTGCTCCGCATCAGGGAGACACCCTACGGCCTGGCAAAACTATAAAACCTGGAGCAACTTTTATTTCGCATAACATATTTAAATCTTGGTCAAATTCAATCGCTGGTGACAAAAATCAAAATGGCGGAAAAACAAGATGGCCGCCATACAAATTTTTGTTTGTCCAGAAAATGTCTCGGGTGTAAAAACGATGTAAAGGGGTGTTATCGGAACGTCATCTTGGAAAACTGCTCCGCATCAGGGAGACACCCTACGGCCTGGCAAAACTATAGCACCCGGCCTGGCAAAACTATAGCACCTAGAACTTTTTTGATTTCACGAGACCTATTCAAGTCTTGGTCAAATTATATCGCGGTAAAAAAATGGCGGGAAACAAGACACGCGAGCAGCTTGCTGCGAGCGAACCACGCGACATCTAGTTATTATTTATTATATTATATATAGCTACAAACCCATTGACTCACTGACTCACTGACATAATTGTTCTCCCAGAAGGAGCGTCGGGGGGTAAAAATAATGTATGAGAAAAGTGATTAGGACCTCCCGGTGAGTATGGGAAAACTTCCAGATCTTGGAAAACTGCTCCGCATCAGGGAGACACCCTACGGCCTGGCGAAACTATCGCACCTGGAATGATTTTTTTTTCACAAAACCTACTTAAATCTTGGTCAAATTTTATTGTCGTTGAAAAAAAATCAAAATGGCGGAAAAACAAGATGGCCGCCATACAAAATTTGGTTTTCCCAGAAAATGTCACGGGGGTAAAAACTGTGTATGGGAATGTGATCGGAATGTCTTGTCGAGTACGGAAAATGTTCTCAATCTTGGAAAACTGCTCCGCATCAGGGAGACACCCTACGGCCTGGCGCAACTATTATACCTGGATCAAATTTTTTTTCGCAAAACCTATTTAAATCTTGGTCAAATCCAATCCCTGGTGAAAAAAAACCAAAATGGCGGAAAAACAAGATGGCCGCCATACAAAATTTTCGTTTTTCCTGAAAATGCCTCGAGGGTGAAAATGATGTATAGGAATATGATCGGACCGTCATGTCGAGTATGAAAATATGTCTGGGTTTCCGATAGCTGCTCCGCATCAGGGAGACACCCTACGGCCTGGCGAAACTATCACATCTGGAACAATTTTTTTTTCGCACAACGTAATTAAACCTTGGTCAAATTTTATCGCCGGTGAAAAAAAATCAAAATGGCGGAAAATCAAGATGGCCGCCATACAAAATTTTGTTTTTTCAAAAAAATGCATCTAGGGTTAAAACTGTGTATGGGAATGTAATCGGAATGTCTTGTCGAGTAAGGAAAATGTTCTCAATCTTCGAAACCTGCTCCGCATCAGGGAGACAACCTACGGCCTGGCAAAACTATAGCACCTAGAACTTTTTGGTTTTCACGAGACATATTTAAACCTTGGTCAAATTAAATCGCCGGTGAAAAAAAATCAAAATGGCGGAAAATCAAGATGGCCGCCATACAAAGTTTCGTTTTTCCCGAAAATGCCTCGGGGGTAAAAATAATGTATGAGGAATGTGATCGAAACATCATGTTGAGTATGGAAATACTTTTCGATCTTCAAAAGCTGCTCCGCATCAGGGAGACACCCTACAGCCTGGCGAAACTATCGCACCTGGAACTTTTTTGTTTTCACGAAGCCTATTAAAGTCTTGGTCAAATTTTATCGCCAGTGAAAAAAAAAACAAAATGGCCGAAAAACAAGATGGCCGCCATACAAATTTTTGTTTTTCCAGAAAATGTCTCAGAGCTAAAATTGATGTATAGGGGTGTTATCGGAACGTCATCTTGGAAAACTGCTCCGCATCAGGGAGACATCCTACGGCCTGGCAAAACTATAGCACCTAGAACTTTTTTGATTTCACGAGACCTATTTAAGTCTTGGTCAAATTCTATCGCGGTAAAAAATTGGCGGTAAAACAAGACACGCGAGCAGCTTGCTGCGAGCGAACCACGCGAAATCTAGTTATATTATATATAGCTACAAACCCACTGACTGACTGACTGACTGACTGACTGACAGGGTTGTTCTCCCAGAAGGAGTGTCGGGGGGTCAAAATGATGTATGGGGGGTGTGATCGGGACCTCCCGGTGAGTATGGGAAAACTTCCAGATCTTGGAAAACTGCTCCGCATCAGGGAGACATTCTACAGTCTGGCGCAACTATTATAGCTGGATCAAATTTTTTTTCGCAAAACCTATTTTAATCTTGGTCAAATTCTATTGTCGGTGAAAAAAAAACAAAATGGCGGAAAAACAAGATGGCCGCCATACAAAATTTGATTTTTCCAGAAAATGTGTCGTGGGTAAAAACTGTGTATGGGGGTGTAATCGGAACGTATTGTTGAGTATGGAAATACTTCTCGATCTTGAAAACCTGCTCCGCATCAGGGAGACACCCTACGGCCTGGCAAAACTATAAAACCTGGAGCAATTTTTCTTTCGCGAAACATATTTAAATCTTGGTCAAATCCAATCCCCGCTGAAAAAAAAACAAAATGGCGGAAAATCAAGATGGCTGCCATACAAATTTTTAGTTTTTCCTGAAAATACCTCGGGGGTAAAAATGATGTATAGGAATGTGATCGGAACGTCATGTCGAGTATGAAAAAAGTGTGGGTTTTCGATAGCTGCTCCGCATCAGGGAGACACCCTACGGCCTGGCGAAACTATCGCACCTAGGACTTTTTTGTTTCCACGATACCTATTTAAATCTTAGTCAAATTTTATCGCCGATTAAAAAAAAAAAACAAAATGGCCGAAAAACAAGATGGCCGCCATATAAATTTTTGTTTTTCCAGAAAATGTCTCGGGTGTAAAAATTATGTATAGGGGTGTGATCGGAACGTCATCTTTGAAAACTGCCCCGCATCAGGGAGACACCCTACGGCCTGGCAAAACTATAGCACCTAGAACTTTTTGGTTTTCACAAGACATATTTAAACCTTGGTCAAATTCAATTGGCAGTGAAAAAAAATCAAAATGGCGGAAAAACAAGATGGCCGCCATACAAAATTTTCGTTTTTCTCGAAAATGCCTCGGGGTGAATGTGATGTAAGAGTGATGAGATCAAAATGTCATATTGAGTATGGAAATACTTCCCGACCTTCAAAAACTGCTCCTCATCAGGGCGGCACCCTACAGCCTGGGAAAACTATCGCACCTGGAACGATTCTTTTTTCACCAAATCTAATAAAATCTTGGTCAAATTTTATCGCCGGTAAAAAAAATCAAAATGGCCGAAAAACAAGATGGCCGCCATACAAATTTTTGTTTTTACAGAAAATGTCTCGGATGTAAAAACGATGTATAGGGGTGTTATGGGAACGTCTTGTTGAGTATGGAAATACTGCTAGATCTTCGAAAACTGCTCCGCATCAGGGGTCACCGTACGGCCTGGCAAAACCATAGCACCTAGAACTTTTTTGATTTCACGAGACCAATTCAAGTCTTGGTCAAATTCTATCGCGGTAAAAAAATGGCGGGAAAACAAGACACGCGAGCAGCTTGCTGCGAGCGAACCACGCGACATCTAGTTATTATACTATATATAGCTGCAAACCCACTGACTGACTGACTCACTGACTGACTGACTCACTGACAGGGTTGTTCTCCCAGAAGGAGCGTCGGGGGGTGAAAATGATGTATGGGGGGTGTGATCGGGACCTCCCGGTGAGTATGGGAAAACTTCCAGATCTTGGAAAACTGCTCCGCATCAGGGAGACACCCCACGGCCTGGAAAAACTATCGCCCCTGGAACGATTCTTTTTTCACAAAACCTATTAAAATCTTAGTCAAATTCTATTGTGGGTGAAAAAAAAAACAAAATGGCGGAAAAACAAGATGGCCGCCATACAAAAAATTGTTTTTCCAGAAAATGTCTCAGAGGTAAAAACTGTGTATGGGGTTGTAATCGGAACGTCTTGTTGAGTATAAAAATACTTCTCAATCTTGAAAAACTGCTCCGCATCAGGAAGACACCCTACGGCCTGGCGAAACTATAAAACTTAGAGCAATTTTTTTTTCGTACAACATATTTAAATCTTGGTCAAATCCAATCCCTGGTGAAAAAAAAACCAAAATGGCGGATAAACAAGATGGCCGCCATACAAAATTTTCGTTTTTCCTGAAAATGCCTCGAGGGTGAAAATGATGTATAGGGATGTGATCGGATCGTCATGTTGAGTATTTCAATACTGCTCGATCTTGAAAAACTGCTCCGCATCAGGGAGACACCCTACGGCCTGGCAAAACTATAAAACCTAGAGCAATATTTTTTTCACGAAACCTATTTAAATCTTGGTCAAATCCTATGGCCGGTGAAAAAAAATCAAAATGGCGGAAAAACAAGATGGCCGCCATACAAAATTTTCGTTTTTCCCGAAAATGCCTCGGGGGTAAAAATGATGTATGAGGAATGTGATCGAAACATCATGTTGAGTATGGAAATACTTTTCGATCTTCGAAAGCTACTCCGCATCAGGGAGACACCCTATAGCCTGGCGAAACTATCGCACCTGGAAATTTTTTGTTTTCACGAAGCCTATTAAAGTCTTGGTCAAATTTTATCGCCAGTGAAAAAAAAAACAAAATGGCCGAAAACAAGATGGCCGCCACACAAATTTTTGTTTTTCCAGAAAATGTCTCAGAGGTAAAAATGATGTGTTGGGGTGTGATCGGAACGTCATCTTGGAAAACTGCTCCGCATCAGGGAGACACCCTACGGCCTGGCAAAACTATAGCACCTAGAACTTTTTTGATTTCACGAGACCTATTTAAGTCTGGGTCAAATTCTATCTCGGTAAAAAAAATGGCGGGAAAACAAGACACGCGAGCAGCTTGCTGCGAGCGAACCACGCGACATCTAGTTATTATTATATTATATATAGCTACAAACCCATTGACTCACTGACTCACTGACTCACTGACAGGGTTGTTCTCCCAGAAGGAGCGTCGGGGGGTCAAAATGATGTATGGGGGGTGTGATCGGGACCTCCCGGTGAGTATGGGAAAACTTCCAGATCATGGAAAACTGCTCCGCATCAGGGAGACACCCTACAGTCTGGCAAAACGATCGCACCTGGAACGATTCTTTTTTCACAAAACCTATTTAATTTCTGGTCAAATTCTATTGTGGGTGAAAAAAAATCAAAATGGCGGAAAAACAAGATGGCCGCCATACAAAATTTTGTTTTTTCAGAAAATGCATCGGGAGTAAAAACTGTGTATGGGGATGTAATCGGAACGTCTTGTGGAGTATGAAAATACTGCTCGATCTTGAAAACCTGCTCCGCATCAGGGAGACACCCTACGGCCTGGCTAAACTATCACATCTGGATCAATTTTTTTTTCGCATAATGTATTTAAATCTTAGTCAAATTTTATCGCCGTTGAAAAAAAATCAAAATGGCGGAAAAACAAGATGGCCGCCATACAAAATTTTGGTTTTTCCCGAAAATGCCTCGAGGGTAAAAATGATGTATGGGAGTGTAATTGGAACGTCTTTCTGAGTACGGAAATACTTCTTGATCTTTGAAAACTGCTCCGCATCAGGGAGACACCCTAAGGCCTGGCAAAACTATCGCACCTAGAACAATAATTTTTTCACGAAACCTATTTAAATTTTGGTCAAATTTTATTGTGGGTGAAAAAAAATCAAAATGGCGGAAAAACAAGATGGCCGCCATACAAATTTTTAGTTTTTCCTGAAAATGTCTCTGGGATAAAAATTATGTATGAGGGTTTTGATCGGAACGTCATGTAGAGTACGGGTATACTTCCAGGTTTTCGAAAACTGCTCCGCATCAGGGATACACCCTACGGCTTGGCGAAATTATCGCACCTGGAACTTTTTTGTTTTCACGAAACCTATTTAAATCTTGGTCAAATTTTATCGCTGGTGAAAAAAAAAACGAAATGGCCGAAAAACAAGATGGCCGCCATACAAATTTTTGTTTTTCCAGAAAATGTCTCGGGTGTAAAAATTATGTATAGGGGTGTGATCGGAACGTCATGTCGAGTATGAAAATACGTCTGGGTTTTCGATAGCTGCTTCGCATCAGAGAGACACCCTACGGCCTGGCGAAACTATAGGACCTGGAACTTTTTTGTTTTCACGAAACTTATTTAAATCTTGGTCAAATTTTATCGCCGGTGAAAAAAAAACAAAATGGCCGAAAAACAAGATGGCCGCCATATAAATTTTTGTTTTTCCAGAAAATGTCTCGGGTGTAAAAATTATGTATAGGGGTGTGATCGGAACGTCATCTTTGAAAACTGCCCCGCATCAGGGAGACACCCTACGGCCTGGCAAAACTATAGCACCTAGAACTTTTTGGTTTTCACAAGACATATTTAAACCTTGGTCAAATTCAATTGGCAGTGAAAAAAAATCAAAATGGCGGAAAAACAAGATGGCCGCCATACAAAATTTTCGTTTTTCTCGAAAATGCCTCGGGGTGAATGTGATGTAAGAGTGATGAGATCAAAATGTCATATTGAGTATGGAAATACTTCCCGACCTTCAAAAACTGCTCCTCATCAGGGCGGCACCCTACAGCCTGGGAAAACTATCGCACCTGGAACGATTCTTTTTTCACCAAATCTAATAAAATCTTGGTCAAATTTTATCGCCGGTAAAAAAAATCAAAATGGCCGAAAAACAAGATGGCCGCCATACAAATTTTTGTTTTTACAGAAAATGTCTCGGATGTAAAAACGATGTATAGGGGTGTTATGGGAACGTCTTGTTGAGTATGGAAATACTGCTAGATCTTCGAAAACTGCTCCGCATCAGGGGTCACCGTACGGCCTGGCAAAACCATAGCACCTAGAACTTTTTTGATTTCACGAGACCAATTCAAGTCTTGGTCAAATTCTATCGCGGTAAAAAAATGGCGGGAAAACAAGACACGCGAGCAGCTTGCTGCGAGCGAACCACGCGACATCTAGTTATATTATATATAGCTACAAACCCACTGACTGACTGACTGACTGACTGACTCACTGACTCACTGACAGGGTTGTTCTCCCAGAAGGAGCGTCGGGGGGTGAAAATGATGTATGGGGGGTGTGATCTGGATCTCCCGGTGAGTATGGGAAAACTTCCAAATCATGGAAAACTGCTCCGCATCAGGGAGACACCCTACGGCCTGGCGCAACTATTATACCTGGATCAATTTTTTTTTCGCAAAACCTATTTAAATCTTGGTCAAATCCAATTGACGGTAAAAAAAAAACAAAATGGCGGAAAAACAAGATGGCCGCCATACAAAATTTTGTTTTTCCAGAAAATGTCTCTGAG
Organism: Pectinophora gossypiella; assembly: GCF_024362695.1. Lineage (NCBI taxonomy): Eukaryota > Metazoa > Arthropoda > Insecta > Lepidoptera > Gelechiidae > Pectinophora > Pectinophora gossypiella. The sequence goes on along the minus strand of NC_065420.1, from coordinate 8,376,626 downwards.
GTAAAAATGATGTATAGGAGGTGTAATCGAAACGTCTTGTTGAGTATAGAAATACTTTTAGATCTTCAGAAACTGCTCCGCATCAGGGAGACACCCTGCGGCCTGGCAAAACTATAATACCTGGAGCAACTTTTTTTTCGCATAACATATTTAAATCTTGGTCAAATCCAATCGCCGGTGAAAAAAATTCAAAATGGCGGAAAAACAAGATGGCCGCCATACAAAATTTTCGTTTTTCCCGAAAATGCCCCGGGGGTAAAAATGATGTACGAGGGTTTTGATCGGAACGTCATGTCGAGTATTTAAATACTGCTAGATCTTGGAAAACTGCTCCGCATCAGGGAGACACCCTACGGCCTGGTGAAACTATCGCACGTGGAACTTTTTAGTTTTCACGATACCTATTTAAATCTTGGTCAAATTTAATTGCCGGTGAAAAAAAATCAAAATGGCGGAAAATCAAGATGGCCGCCATACAAATTTTTCGTTTTTCCTGAAAATGCCTCGGGGGTAAAAATGATGTATAGGGATGTGATCGGATCGTAATGTTGAGTATTTTAATACTGCTCGATCTTGAAAAACTGCTCCGCATCAGGGAGACACCCTACGGCCTGGCAAAACTATCGCACCTGGAACTTTTTTGTTTTCACGAAATCTATTTAAATCTTGATCAAATTTTATCGCCGGTGAAAAAAAAAACAAAATGGCCGAAAAACAAGATGGCCGCCATACAAATTTTTGTTTTTCCAGAAAATGTCTCAGAGCTAAAATTGATGTATAGGGGCGTGATCGGAACGTCATCTTGGAAAACTGCTCCGCATCAGGGAGACACCCTACGGCCTGGCAAAACTATAGCACCTAGAACTTTTTTGATTTCACAAAACCTATTTAAGTCTTGGTCAAATTCTATCGCGGTAAAGACACGCGAGCAGCTTGCTGCGAGCGAACCACGCGAAATCTAGTTATATTATATAAAGCTACAAACCCATGTACTGACTGACTGACTGACTGACTGACTCACTGACAGGGTTGTTCTCCCAGAAGGAGCGCCGGGGGGTAAATATGATGTATGGGAGATGTGATCAAGATGTTCCGATGAGTATGGGAAAACTTCCAGATCTTGGAAAACTGCTCCGCATCAGGGAGACACCCTACCGTCTGGCAAAACTATCGCACCTGGAACGATTCTTTTTTCACGAAACCTATTAAAATCTTGGTCAAATTCTATCGTGGGTGAAAAAAAATCAAAATGGCGGATAAACAAGATGGCCGCCATACAAATTTTTGTTTTTCAAGAAAATGTCTTGGGGGTAAAAACTGTGTACGGAGGTGTAATCGGAACGTCTTGTTGAGTATGGAAATACTGCTAGATCTTCGAAAACTGCTCCGCATCAGGGACACACCCTACGGCCTGGCAAAACTATAGCACCTAGAACATTTTGGTTTTCACGAGACATATTTAAACCTTGGTCAAATTTAAATGCAGTTGAAAAAAAAACAAAATGGCGGAAATTCAAGATGGCCGCCATACAAAATTTTGTTATTCCCGAAAATGCCACGGGGATAAACATGATGTATTGGGGGTGTGATCGGAACGTCATCTTTGAAAACTGCTCCGCATCAGGGAGACACCCTACGGCCTGGCAAAACAATTGCACCTGGAACATTTTTGATTTCACGAAACCTATTTAAATCTTGGTCAAATTTTATCGCCGGTGAAAAAAAAACAAAATGGCCGAAAAACAAGATGGCCGCCATAAAAATTTTTGTTTTTCCAGAAAATGTCTCGGGTGTAAAAATGATGTATAGGGGTGTGATCGGAACGTCATCTTGGAAAACTGCTCCGCATCAGGGAGACACCCTACGGCCTGCCGAAACTATCGCACCTGGAACGATTCTTTTTTCACGAAACCTATTTAATTCCTGGTCAAATTCAATCACCGGTGAAAAAAAAAAACAAAATGGCGGAAAAACAAGATGGCCGCCATACAAAATTTTGTTTTTCTAGAAAATTCCTCAAGGTCAAAAAATACGTATAGGGGTGTGATCGGAACGTCATCTTGGAAAACTGCTCCGCATCAGGGAGACACCCTACCGTCTGGCAAAACTATCGCACCTGGAACGATTCTTTTTTCACGAAACCTATTAAAATCTTGGTCAAATTCTATCGTGGGTGAAAAAAAATCAAAATGGCGGATAAACAAGATGGCCGCCATACAAATTTTTGTTTTTCAAGAAAATGTCTTGGGGGTAAAAACTGTGTACGGAGGTGTAACCGGAACGTCTTGTTGAGTATGGAAATACTGCTAGATCTTCGAAAACTGCTCTGCATCAGGGAGACACCCTACGGCCTGGCAAAACTATAGCACCTAGAACTTTTTGGTTTTCACAAGACATATTTAAACCTTGGTCAAATTCAATTGGCAGTGAAAAAAAAACAAAATGGCGGAAAAACAAGATGGCCGCCATACAAAATTTTCGTTTTTCTCGAAAATGCCTCGGGGTGAATGTGATGTAAGAGTGATGAGATCAAAATGTCATATTGAGTATGGAAATACTTCCCGACCTTCAAAAACTGCTCCTCATCAGGGCGGCACCCTACGGCCTGGGAAAACTATCGCACCTGGAACGATTCTTTTTTCACCAAACCTAATAAAATCTTGGTCAAATTTTATCGCCGGTAAAAAAAAATCAAAATGGCCGAAAAACAAGATGGCCGCCATACAAATTTTTGTTTTTACAGAAAATGTCTCGGATGTAAAAACGATGTATAGGGGTGTTATGGGAACGTCTTGTTGAGTATGGAAATACTGCTAGATCTTCGAAAACTGCTCCGCATCAGGGGTCACCCTACGGCCTGGCAAAACCATAGCACCTAGAACTTTTTTGATTTCACGAGACCAATTCAAGTCTTGGTCAAATTCTATCGCGGTAAAAAAAAAAACAAAATGGCCGAAAAACAAGATGGCCGCCATACAAAATTTTGTTTTTCCAGAAAATGTCACGGGTGTAAAAATTATGTCTAGGGGTGTGATCGGAACGTCATGTAGAGTACGGATATACTTCCAGGTTTTCGAAAACTACTCCGCATCAGGGAGACACCCTAAGGCCTGGCAAAACTATCGCACTTGGAACATTTTTTTTCCACTTTACCTACGTAAATCTTGGTCAAATTTAATCGCCGGTGAAAAAAAAAACAAAATGGCCGAAAAACAAATTCCTCACTGGTACAAATAATGTATTGGGGTATCATTAAAACATCAAGTCGAATATAGAAATACTTCTCTATTTTCGAAAACTGCTCCGCATCAGGGAGACAACCTACGGCCTGGCAAAACTATCGCTCTCGGAACATTTTTTTTTCCACTTTACCTACGTAAATCTTGGTCAAATTTAATCGCCGGTGAAAATCAAGATGGCCGCCATACAAATTTTTCGTTTTTCCTGAAAATGCCTCGGTGGTAAAAATGATGTATAGGGGTGTGATCGGATCGTCATGTTGAGTATTTCAATACTGCTCGATCTTGAAAAACTGCTCCGCATCAGGGAGACACCCTACGGCCTGGCAAAACTATAAAACCTGGAGCAACTTTTATTTCGCATAACATATTTAAATCTTGGTCAAATTCAATCGCTGGTGACAAAAATCAAAATGGCGGAAAAACAAGATGGCCGCCATACAAATTTTTGTTTGTCCAGAAAATGTCTCGGGTGTAAAAACGATGTAAAGGGGTGTTATCGGAACGTCATCTTGGAAAACTGCTCCGCATCAGGGAGACACCCTACGGCCTGGCAAAACTATAGCACCCGGCCTGGCAAAACTATAGCACCTAGAACTTTTTTGATTTCACGAGACCTATTCAAGTCTTGGTCAAATTATATCGCGGTAAAAAAATGGCGGGAAACAAGACACGCGAGCAGCTTGCTGCGAGCGAACCACGCGACATCTAGTTATATTATATATAGCTACAAACCCATTGACTCACTGACTCACTGACATAATTGTTCTCCCAGAAGGAGCGTCGGGGGGTAAAAATAATGTATGAGAAAAGTGATTAGGACCTCCCGGTGAGTATGGGAAAACTTCCAGATCTTGGAAAACTGCTCCGCATCAGGGAGACACCCTACGGCCTGGCGAAACTATCGCACCTGGAATGATTTTTTTTTCACAAAACCTACTTAAATCTTGGTCAAATTTTATTGTCGTTGAAAAAAAATCAAAATGGCGGAAAAACAAGATGGCCGCCATACAAAATTTGGTTTTCCCAGAAAATGTCACGGGGGTAAAAACTGTGTATGGGAATGTGATCGGAATGTCTTGTCGAGTACGGAAAATGTTCTCAATCTTGGAAAACTGCTCCGCATCAGGGAGACACCCTACGGCCTGGCGCAACTATTATACCTGGATCAAATTTTTTTTCGCAAAACCTATTTAAATCTTGGTCAAATCCAATCCCTGGTGAAAAAAAACCAAAATGGCGGAAAAACAAGATGGCCGCCATACAAAATTTTCGTTTTTCCTGAAAATGCCTCGAGGGTGAAAATGATGTATAGGAATATGATCGGACCGTCATGTCGAGTATGAAAATATGTCTGGGTTTCCGATAGCTGCTCCGCATCAGGGAGACACCCTACGGCCTGGCGAAACTATCACATCTGGAACAATTTTTTTTTCGCACAACGTAATTAAACCTTGGTCAAATTTTATCGCCGGTGAAAAAAAATCAAAATGGCGGAAAATCAAGATGGCCGCCATACAAAATTTTGTTTTTTCAAAAAAATGCATCTAGGGTTAAAACTGTGTATGGGAATGTAATCGGAATGTCTTGTCGAGTAAGGAAAATGTTCTCAATCTTCGAAACCTGCTCCGCATCAGGGAGACAACCTACGGCCTGGCAAAACTATAGCACCTAGAACTTTTTGGTTTTCACGAGACATATTTAAACCTTGGTCAAATTAAATCGCCGGTGAAAAAAAATCAAAATGGCGGAAAATCAAGATGGCCGCCATACAAAGTTTCGTTTTTCCCGAAAATGCCTCGGGGGTAAAAATAATGTATGAGGAATGTGATCGAAACATCATGTTGAGTATGGAAATACTTTTCGATCTTCAAAAGCTGCTCCGCATCAGGGAGACACCCTACAGCCTGGCGAAACTATCGCACCTGGAACTTTTTTGTTTTCACGAAGCCTATTAAAGTCTTGGTCAAATTTTATCGCCAGTGAAAAAAAAAACAAAATGGCCGAAAAACAAGATGGCCGCCATACAAATTTTTGTTTTTCCAGAAAATGTCTCAGAGCTAAAATTGATGTATAGGGGTGTTATCGGAACGTCATCTTGGAAAACTGCTCCGCATCAGGGAGACATCCTACGGCCTGGCAAAACTATAGCACCTAGAACTTTTTTGATTTCACGAGACCTATTTAAGTCTTGGTCAAATTCTATCGCGGTAAAAAATTGGCGGGAAAACAAGACACGCGAGCAGCTTGCTGCGAGCGAACCACGCGAAATCTAGTTATATTATATATAGCTACAAACCCACTGACTGACTGACTGACTGACTGACTGACAGGGTTGTTCTCCCAGAAGGAGTGTCGGGGGGTCAAAATGATGTATGGGGGGTGTGATCGGGACCTCCCGGTGAGTATGGGAAAACTTCCAGATCTTGGAAAACTGCTCCGCATCAGGGAGACATTCTACAGTCTGGCGCAACTATTATAGCTGGATCAAATTTTTTTTCGCAAAACCTATTTTAATCTTGGTCAAATTCTATTGTCGGTGAAAAAAAAACAAAATGGCGGAAAAACAAGATGGCCGCCATACAAAATTTGATTTTTCCAGAAAATGTGTCGTGGGTAAAAACTGTGTATGGGGGTGTAATCGGAACGTATTGTTGAGTATGGAAATACTTCTCGATCTTGAAAACCTGCTCCGCATCAGGGAGACACCCTACGGCCTGGCAAAACTATAAAACCTGGAGCAATTTTTCTTTCGCGAAACATATTTAAATCTTGGTCAAATCCAATCCCCGCTGAAAAAAAAACAAAATGGCGGAAAATCAAGATGGCTGCCATACAAATTTTTAGTTTTTCCTGAAAATACCTCGGGGGTAAAAATGATGTATAGGAATGTGATCGGAACGTCATGTCGAGTATGAAAAAAGTGTGGGTTTTCGATAGCTGCTCCGCATCAGGGAGACACCCTACGGCCTGGCGAAACTATCGCACCTAGGACTTTTTTGTTTCCACGATACCTATTTAAATCTTAGTCAAATTTTATCGCCGATTAAAAAAAAAAAACAAAATGGCCGAAAAACAAGATGGCCGCCATATAAATTTTTGTTTTTCCAGAAAATGTCTCGGGTGTAAAAATTATGTATAGGGGTGTGATCGGAACGTCATCTTTGAAAACTGCCCCGCATCAGGGAGACACCCTACGGCCTGGCAAAACTATAGCACCTAGAACTTTTTGGTTTTCACAAGACATATTTAAACCTTGGTCAAATTCAATTGGCAGTGAAAAAAAATCAAAATGGCGGAAAAACAAGATGGCCGCCATACAAAATTTTCGTTTTTCTCGAAAATGCCTCGGGGTGAATGTGATGTAAGAGTGATGAGATCAAAATGTCATATTGAGTATGGAAATACTTCCCGACCTTCAAAAACTGCTCCTCATCAGGGCGGCACCCTACAGCCTGGGAAAACTATCGCACCTGGAACGATTCTTTTTTCACCAAATCTAATAAAATCTTGGTCAAATTTTATCGCCGGTAAAAAAAATCAAAATGGCCGAAAAACAAGATGGCCGCCATACAAATTTTTGTTTTTACAGAAAATGTCTCGGATGTAAAAACGATGTATAGGGGTGTTATGGGAACGTCTTGTTGAGTATGGAAATACTGCTAGATCTTCGAAAACTGCTCCGCATCAGGGGTCACCGTACGGCCTGGCAAAACCATAGCACCTAGAACTTTTTTGATTTCACGAGACCAATTCAAGTCTTGGTCAAATTCTATCGCGGTAAAAAAATGGCGGGAAAACAAGACACGCGAGCAGCTTGCTGCGAGCGAACCACGCGACATCTAGTTATACTATATATAGCTGCAAACCCACTGACTGACTGACTCACTGACTGACTGACTCACTGACAGGGTTGTTCTCCCAGAAGGAGCGTCGGGGGGTGAAAATGATGTATGGGGGGTGTGATCGGGACCTCCCGGTGAGTATGGGAAAACTTCCAGATCTTGGAAAACTGCTCCGCATCAGGGAGACACCCCACGGCCTGGAAAAACTATCGCCCCTGGAACGATTCTTTTTTCACAAAACCTATTAAAATCTTAGTCAAATTCTATTGTGGGTGAAAAAAAAAACAAAATGGCGGAAAAACAAGATGGCCGCCATACAAAAAATTGTTTTTCCAGAAAATGTCTCAGAGGTAAAAACTGTGTATGGGGTTGTAATCGGAACGTCTTGTTGAGTATAAAAATACTTCTCAATCTTGAAAAACTGCTCCGCATCAGGAAGACACCCTACGGCCTGGCGAAACTATAAAACTTAGAGCAATTTTTTTTTCGTACAACATATTTAAATCTTGGTCAAATCCAATCCCTGGTGAAAAAAAAACCAAAATGGCGGATAAACAAGATGGCCGCCATACAAAATTTTCGTTTTTCCTGAAAATGCCTCGAGGGTGAAAATGATGTATAGGGATGTGATCGGATCGTCATGTTGAGTATTTCAATACTGCTCGATCTTGAAAAACTGCTCCGCATCAGGGAGACACCCTACGGCCTGGCAAAACTATAAAACCTAGAGCAATATTTTTTTCACGAAACCTATTTAAATCTTGGTCAAATCCTATGGCCGGTGAAAAAAAATCAAAATGGCGGAAAAACAAGATGGCCGCCATACAAAATTTTCGTTTTTCCCGAAAATGCCTCGGGGGTAAAAATGATGTATGAGGAATGTGATCGAAACATCATGTTGAGTATGGAAATACTTTTCGATCTTCGAAAGCTACTCCGCATCAGGGAGACACCCTATAGCCTGGCGAAACTATCGCACCTGGAAATTTTTTGTTTTCACGAAGCCTATTAAAGTCTTGGTCAAATTTTATCGCCAGTGAAAAAAAAAACAAAATGGCCGAAAACAAGATGGCCGCCACACAAATTTTTGTTTTTCCAGAAAATGTCTCAGAGGTAAAAATGATGTGTTGGGGTGTGATCGGAACGTCATCTTGGAAAACTGCTCCGCATCAGGGAGACACCCTACGGCCTGGCAAAACTATAGCACCTAGAACTTTTTTGATTTCACGAGACCTATTTAAGTCTGGGTCAAATTCTATCTCGGTAAAAAAAATGGCGGGAAAACAAGACACGCGAGCAGCTTGCTGCGAGCGAACCACGCGACATCTAGTTATTATTATATTATATATAGCTACAAACCCATTGACTCACTGACTCACTGACTCACTGACAGGGTTGTTCTCCCAGAAGGAGCGTCGGGGGGTCAAAATGATGTATGGGGGGTGTGATCGGGACCTCCCGGTGAGTATGGGAAAACTTCCAGATCATGGAAAACTGCTCCGCATCAGGGAGACACCCTACAGTCTGGCAAAACGATCGCACCTGGAACGATTCTTTTTTCACAAAACCTATTTAATTTCTGGTCAAATTCTATTGTGGGTGAAAAAAAATCAAAATGGCGGAAAAACAAGATGGCCGCCATACAAAATTTTGTTTTTTCAGAAAATGCATCGGGAGTAAAAACTGTGTATGGGGATGTAATCGGAACGTCTTGTGGAGTATGAAAATACTGCTCGATCTTGAAAACCTGCTCCGCATCAGGGAGACACCCTACGGCCTGGCTAAACTATCACATCTGGATCAATTTTTTTTTCGCATAATGTATTTAAATCTTAGTCAAATTTTATCGCCGTTGAAAAAAAATCAAAATGGCGGAAAAACAAGATGGCCGCCATACAAAATTTTGGTTTTTCCCGAAAATGCCTCGAGGGTAAAAATGATGTATGGGAGTGTAATTGGAACGTCTTTCTGAGTACGGAAATACTTCTTGATCTTTGAAAACTGCTCCGCATCAGGGAGACACCCTAAGGCCTGGCAAAACTATCGCACCTAGAACAATAATTTTTTCACGAAACCTATTTAAATTTTGGTCAAATTTTATTGTGGGTGAAAAAAAATCAAAATGGCGGAAAAACAAGATGGCCGCCATACAAATTTTTAGTTTTTCCTGAAAATGTCTCTGGGATAAAAATTATGTATGAGGGTTTTGATCGGAACGTCATGTAGAGTACGGGTATACTTCCAGGTTTTCGAAAACTGCTCCGCATCAGGGATACACCCTACGGCTTGGCGAAATTATCGCACCTGGAACTTTTTTGTTTTCACGAAACCTATTTAAATCTTGGTCAAATTTTATCGCTGGTGAAAAAAAAAACGAAATGGCCGAAAAACAAGATGGCCGCCATACAAATTTTTGTTTTTCCAGAAAATGTCTCGGGTGTAAAAATTATGTATAGGGGTGTGATCGGAACGTCATGTCGAGTATGAAAATACGTCTGGGTTTTCGATAGCTGCTTCGCATCAGAGAGACACCCTACGGCCTGGCGAAACTATAGGACCTGGAACTTTTTTGTTTTCACGAAACTTATTTAAATCTTGGTCAAATTTTATCGCCGGTGAAAAAAAAACAAAATGGCCGAAAAACAAGATGGCCGCCATATAAATTTTTGTTTTTCCAGAAAATGTCTCGGGTGTAAAAATTATGTATAGGGGTGTGATCGGAACGTCATCTTTGAAAACTGCCCCGCATCAGGGAGACACCCTACGGCCTGGCAAAACTATAGCACCTAGAACTTTTTGGTTTTCACAAGACATATTTAAACCTTGGTCAAATTCAATTGGCAGTGAAAAAAAATCAAAATGGCGGAAAAACAAGATGGCCGCCATACAAAATTTTCGTTTTTCTCGAAAATGCCTCGGGGTGAATGTGATGTAAGAGTGATGAGATCAAAATGTCATATTGAGTATGGAAATACTTCCCGACCTTCAAAAACTGCTCCTCATCAGGGCGGCACCCTACAGCCTGGGAAAACTATCGCACCTGGAACGATTCTTTTTTCACCAAATCTAATAAAATCTTGGTCAAATTTTATCGCCGGTAAAAAAAATCAAAATGGCCGAAAAACAAGATGGCCGCCATACAAATTTTTGTTTTTACAGAAAATGTCTCGGATGTAAAAACGATGTATAGGGGTGTTATGGGAACGTCTTGTTGAGTATGGAAATACTGCTAGATCTTCGAAAACTGCTCCGCATCAGGGGTCACCGTACGGCCTGGCAAAACCATAGCACCTAGAACTTTTTTGATTTCACGAGACCAATTCAAGTCTTGGTCAAATTCTATCGCGGTAAAAAAATGGCGGGAAAACAAGACACGCGAGCAGCTTGCTGCGAGCGAACCACGCGACATCTAGTTATATTATATATAGCTACAAACCCACTGACTGACTGACTGACTGACTGACTCACTGACTCACTGACAGGGTTGTTCTCCCAGAAGGAGCGTCGGGGGGTGAAAATGATGTATGGGGGGTGTGATCTGGATCTCCCGGTGAGTATGGGAAAACTTCCAAATCATGGAAAACTGCTCCGCATCAGGGAGACACCCTACGGCCTGGCGCAACTATTATACCTGGATCAATTTTTTTTTCGCAAAACCTATTTAAATCTTGGTCAAATCCAATTGACGGTAAAAAAAAAACAAAATGGCGGAAAAACAAGATGGCCGCCATACAAAATTTTGTTTTTCCAGAAAATGTCTCTGAGGTAAAAATGATGTATAGGAGGTGTAATCGAAACGTCTTGTTGAGTATAGAAATACTTTTAGATCTTCAGAAACTGCTCCGCATCAGGGAGACACCCTGCGGCCTGGCAAAACTATAATACCTGGAGCAACTTTTTTTTCGCATAACATATTTAAATCTTGGTCAAATCCAATCGCCGGTGAAAAAAATTCAAAATGGCGGAAAAACAAGATGGCCGCCATACAAAATTTTCGTTTTTCCCGAAAATGCCCCGGGGGTAAAAATGATGTACGAGGGTTTTGATCGGAACGTCATGTCGAGTATTTAAATACTGCTAGATCTTGGAAAACTGCTCCGCATCAGGGAGACACCCTACGGCCTGGTGAAACTATCGCACGTGGAACTTTTTAGTTTTCACGATACCTATTTAAATCTTGGTCAAATTTAATTGCCGGTGAAAAAAAATCAAAATGGCGGAAAATCAAGATGGCCGCCATACAAATTTTTCGTTTTTCCTGAAAATGCCTCGGGGGTAAAAATGATGTATAGGGATGTGATCGGATCGTAATGTTGAGTATTTTAATACTGCTCGATCTTGAAAAACTGCTCCGCATCAGGGAGACACCCTACGGCCTGGCAAAACTATAAAACCTGGAGCAATATTTTTTTCACGAAACCTATTTAAATCTTGGTCAAATCCAATCTCCGGTGAAAAAAAAAACAAGATGGCCGCCATACAAAACTTCGTTTTTTCAGAAAATGTCTCGGAGGTAAAAATGATGTATGGGAGGTGTGATCGAAACGTCAAGCTGAGTATGGAAAAACTGTTCGATCTTGAAAAACTGCTCCGCATCAGGGAGACACCCTACGGCCTGGTGAATCTATCGCACGTAGAACTTTTTAGTTTTCACGATACCTATTTAAATCTTGGTCAAATTCAATCGCTGGTGACAAAAATCAAAATGGCGGAAAAACAAGATGGCCGCCATACAAAATTTCCCTTATACAGAAAAAGCCTCGGTGCTAAAAATGATGTATGGGAGGTGTGATCGGAACGTCATGTAGAGTACGGAATTACTTCCCGGTCTTCGAAAACTGCTCCTCGTCACGGAGACACACGCCCCGGCAAAACTATCGCACCTGGAACGATTCTTTTTTCACGAGACCTATTTAAATCTTGGTCAAATTTTATCGCCGGTGAAAAAAAACAAAATGGCCGAAAAACAAGATGGCCGCCATATAAATTTTTGTTTTTCTAGAAAATTCCTCAAGGTCAAAAAATATGTATAGGGGTGTGATCGGAACGTCATCTTGGAAAACTGCTCCGCATCAGGGAGACACCCTACGGCCTGGCAAAACTATCGCACCTGGAACGATTCTTTTTTCACGAATTCTATTTAAATCTTGGTCAAATTCTATTGTCGGTGAAAAAAAAACAAAATGGCGGAAAAACAAGATGGCCGCCATACAAAATTTTGTTTTCCCAGAAAATGTCTCGGGGGTAAAAACTGTATATGGGATTGTAATCGGAGTGTCTTGTCGAATACGGAAAATGTTCTCAATCTTCGAAAACTGCTCCGCATCAGGGAGACACCCTACGGCCTGGCAAAACTATAGCACCTAGAACTTTTTTGATTTCACGAGACCTATTTTATTCTTGGTCAAATTCTATCGCGGTAAAAAAGTGGCGGGAAAGCAAGACACGCGAGCAGCTTGCTGCGAGCGAACCACGCGACATCTAGTCTTATTATATACTTATAATAGATATATAAAAGTTTCTTGTTTTTATTTTTAGCTTATATCTCAAAAACTAACATTAAACTTGATCTTAGACAACATTTAATATATTTTATCCCTTAGATTCTTGAGATATAACGCGTATAGCCGTTTCCATTTTTTTATTGATGTATAATATTATGTTACGCCGATTCTATGAGCATCGTTGAAGGGCTGTGACTTTTGGCTCATAATATGTGTGCAGTTGTAATTTTCACGAAATGTGTTTTATAATAGCAGATATCCTAAAAAGTAATTAATAAAATCATAAAATAATACATAAAGAAGAGTCTATACAAGAAACGTGCTTCTTTTTTATCAACGGTAGTAGATAAAAGCGTCAAACTTGGTGTAAAAACCAAATCTTAATGTCACTAATAGAAAATATTTAACTGGTAAAGTGTGAGTCGAGCTTGTACTGCGGTAGACTATACGTCTTTCTTTAGTGGAAAATATACGTAGACGTGACTCCAAATTTCTCGTCCCATTTCTCGTCCCTAACCCCCCTACACTAATATAAGTTGTACAATAGAACTACTTACACACTGTAAATATTTTAGATGCGCCTGCACACTATACATTATTTACTGCATTGATGGGTGTAATACTAACTACTATTAAAGACCTCCGTGCTTCAGTGGTAGAGCGTTAGACTTACGATCCAGAGATCCCGCGTTATATAAATAATATGTGTTATAAATAAATATAATGTTTATCCGAATGTCTAGGGGACTAGCTCCACCATGGCGGCAAGGCTTCAACGTGTAATTTTGTAATGTAGTTGGTAAAATAAGTAATAAATAGCTAGATCCACTACTGAGTTTTTCTTCTGTAACGCACACACCTCATTGTCGGAAACTAAATTGGTTCGTGCTTCGTAAGTTGCGTTATGCCGCTAGTCTCGACTACTACTTAGTGATTGTAAGTATGTAATCATTATATAGGGTGTTGATGACATCGTAACGAAAACTTCGAGGGATGATTGAGCCCATAATTCTAAGTTGATATCAAGTGGATTTTTTCCGTCACAAAAATATGGAACTGAATATAATTAAACAAAAGAACATGAATATTCCGAGAGGAAATTCCATTTGATATCAACACAGAATCGTGGTCTAAATCATGCCCTTCAGTATTCTTTACGGTGTCACTAACAACTATACGTACTTGAACAGGGTTTATGTGACATCGTAATAACCCTGACACCCAAGGCTGCTGAGAAATGGTCGGTCATCCACTTCACAACTTCATGTAAGTTAGATAGAAGACGATTCTAAATATTAAGTAGATAATTATCGTTATGAATTAAAAAGTGAAATTAATGAAGAAATTAATATTTATTACATAATATAGAATAGGCAATAGTAAATATTAAAATTATTCTTACATAAAACATAAACATACATTGACAATATACTGTTCCATTGCTAGTTGCTAGAAGTAAGTAGTCGTTACACGAGTCATGTCAGGGGCGGCTCAATAGTAACCCTGACACTGGTGTCAACCCTGGGGTTGATGGGGTTAGTGATCCACCTCACAAACTACACGAGAGAAAAAAGTTGCTAGAAGTGTGTGGAATAGTAGTCAACCTATTGGCCAGTTTTAAGTCGGCCGCTTATGGCTTAGCGACATAATTATGTAAATAACCAGGATCTACTATCTCCGAATCACAGAAGAAAACGTCGACTCGTAAGTAGACTGGTATCTGTACTTGCTTAAATATTGTATCATGATGTGATGTGACTCAATTAAGTTACAACAACCTCGTGTTCTTATTATCGGGTGGTTGCCGGAGTGGGTTTCGACCTCTTCATTTGTGACACTGTCTTAGAAGGCGTTTGTGATGCTGCCGCTGCCATGGTCGAAGATAATTTCATATAACTACTGTCTACTGCACTCGGGGCGGACTTCACCCGTGATTGATTTCTTGAACGACTATATTTTAAACTTGACACATTTGGTATGACCTCCAAAGCAGAGGTTTTAACAATATCAGCTCTATCAGATTTCTGGTTTGCCGTAAAGGAACCTGTATATATATCCTGAAACTCACTAGCACAGGGTGCAATTATTTCATAATACAAGGGAGGTACCTTGTAGTAAAGTGATTTGTTTCCACTTATCAGTATCTGTACGGTAAACAACACAAACTCTTCACCAGTTCCAGGTTGCTCTGTAGTACAGAGACCGACTTCAAACACACTGCTTAATCTTGGTAGAATAGTTTGCTTCATTGGGGTTATTTTCAATAACTTTTTCATCCTTTTCGTCAAGATTATTTGAATATTGACCGGAATTGTTCTATGATTATTATAAATTACAAAGTCATTTGCACAATACCCAAAATATGCTGCTGTTTGAGTCAAATCCAATATTATCGGGCGTATTTGCACTGGGTGTGGTAAAATGTCAGCAAATATTTTAGTCGTTTTTGTTATATAAAGGTCTCCACTCTCCGCATCATAGAATTCGAAGTCATAAAAACAGTTATGACTACCAATATGTTGACTATTTATAAAATATACAGAAATAAAAGTCTTCCCGTGAGGTTTCAAGTAAAAATATGTTTTGGGAAACAGAAACGTATCAAAGATTCTATCAAAGATACCTTCTAGAACTGAGTTGCATAGTTTCATAATTTCTGGATTTATTGTAGACCGTTTCTTAGTAACATTACCTAAACTTTTACGGCTCGACCCTGCTTTACCTAGACTTTTACGACTAGAAACTGTTTTCCACGTTTTGCTGGGTTTACTTAAACGGGCATTAATTACGTGAACATCATTCTGTGACTTTAAATTCTGTATACCTGATCTAGTATTTTGAATTACTATTTCATCTTCGGAGGACACAATGTTATCTGACGACTCGGCGGAATCTGTAAACTCAACATACCTTTTACGAATATGAAGGTGAAAATATTTATCATGATTTACTGTTACTTTAACGACGCTTTCAACAGCGTTTTGGATTAAAAAGTTTCTTAATTGCCAGGAATAAATTGGAGGTATTGTAATAGCTTTTGTTACCGACACCGAACATTCTTTACATTCTAAAAATTTGCTTGCTATAGGAATACATAACGTCTCTGTGGGCCTATGACCATGTATAAAATATGTTGCATGTCCTACTCTAAAATATAAATTAGATGTAAATTCTAATTCGTTTTGGGCTAACTTAAAAATTACCCGAAACATGGCAGTTATACCGGGATATAACTTTACAATCGTATACGGTTCAACGTTCAATGATTTAAAATAACACTGTTCCGCCACATTTTCAAATTGAACGTATTTATAAGCCGTACCGATATTTAACAAAGTAAATGTAAAAGTCTGTTTTTCTAACATATTATTGTAGATATTGATTACTTTAGGATTACATTTTATGTCCGTTGATACATTTGATATCTTACTATGTGGATTTTTAGTTAT
Source organism: Pectinophora gossypiella (assembly GCF_024362695.1). Lineage (NCBI taxonomy): Eukaryota > Metazoa > Arthropoda > Insecta > Lepidoptera > Gelechiidae > Pectinophora > Pectinophora gossypiella. The sequence continues at coordinate 8,360,589 of NC_065420.1, read as the reverse complement.
ATTTATATGATCACTATGTCTATGTTTCAACGACTCTGTTAGATTCGGAAGGTCATCTTGTGAATCTATAGGGGAAATTAATTTATTTTTAGTATTTAATTTTGAAATAGGAGGGAAACGTGACGTCACACCCTGTGGCATCGTGGAAATTTCCACCAAAGAATTTTCCGGATTTACACATAACTTTGTGATTTCCTGAAGCGTGGCTGAGCGAGATGAATTAGTAGGAGGTGTTAATGGCACTGTTTTATCATCATTTAAATCAAATACACGGCTGTTTGGTTCTGAATGCTTGGTTTTCTCAATCCTTTCTTTTGATTTTCCCCACTTTTCTTTAGTTATTGCAGAATTGCTTGCCAAATCCAATGGGGAAGGTCTCGTGTACTCAATAAAAAGCTTATGCGCGATAAGGGCTTTGCGGGCATGGGCAACTTGAATTTTACGTTTGAAGTCATTAGTGTTCACGTGTAGGCGTTGTACTATATCTTTCCAGTTCGGCAACTCTCTTATATCTATACTAAATTTCTTCTCAATGAGTTTAATATACTCTTCTACGTCAAAATCATATTCGTTTTCATCTCTGACACGAATGTGTTTACAGTTGATGATCTTCATGGTTGAAGTTCTCAGAAAACAATATGAAAACTAGAATGTAAATCCTGAAAGCGAGGACGGAAACTCAACTATGTATACGTTTTTTTAACAATCAATTATATCATCCGTGTTATGGTTGCTATAAATTACTATTGTATGACATCTAGTGTGACATTTTTTATTTTTATACATGACAACTTTTAAAAAAGTTAATAAAAAAGGTAATTAGTTTAAAAAAGATACGATATTTCTTTAAAAAATATCCACAACAACGTAGACATCAACCCATTACCGGAAAGGATAAAAGATGGGAATAAGATATATGGGCCACGACTAGTAAAGTGCGGTCACACAGGGGAAGTTTTTCAATCGCAGGTTTTTGCAAGCGTTATAACTCAATAATAAAGAATATACAATAAAATTCAATAACATAATAAATCTTTCTGTCTATCAATAGGTTGGCTATGGACGCAGTGCCACGCGTGTTGCTCAGTATAGCACTGGCATCGCTTCTCCCTGTGGCGTCTCCTGACTCCCAGGACCGACTGGCTAAGGAGAACATCCCACATTCGCGGCAGAAGAGGATCCTATGGATCACCAACGATGGTCGACTAGCCCTTCCACCGGGCACCACCATGACTATCACTCCGTCAATGTCAATGCCGTTTGTGCGACACCCGCCTAAAGGGTTCCTGTCGAACATGACAGTCAGTTTTCCATTCACAAGTAAGTACTGGTACTGAATAAAATATACATCGATCAACGGAAATAAAGAAAAGAACAAAAATCATAAACAGCCAATGTACGGAGGGGTTATGGGGCATACTCCTCCACGCTGCAAATAAAGTACTGCTACTTAGTTCAGACTGCAGGACAGCCCAGTTTTGAACGCATTTAGAGTGCAGCACGTATAGATTGCCCGATCAAATGGTTGAACGATTTGCTGCGCTCGCATATCCGAACTAGGCAGTCTATATAGTATGCACAACTGATGTGACAGAATAAGGAATAATACTACGTACCGGTGTAGTAGAACGACTATGAATTGTATGAATTTGTTTATTTTTTGTACACATACATAAATAGGTTCCAAGTTCTGATGACTTGAACTTAATGAATTACAGGTACACTGAAGTACGAAGTGGAGTTCAAAAGTCAGTATTTACAGGTTTAAATTGTAGAAGCTTCAGTAGCAGTGTTGATGTAGAATACGTAGTTGTTTTAACCACTTGTATTTAATATAGACAAATTATTTAAGGTAATTATATTAAATTATAGGTACGAGCAGAAAATAGTACTAGGAAAATAGTCATGTAAACTAATCTGTAGTAACTTCAAACGGACAGTCGGAAGTTTGGTGATATTATAGTGCTTCCAATAGTTTGTTCCTTTTTGTTAGAATAGACTAACAAAATGGATATGTTTAACAAATTGGCTATAATATCATCTTTTATTCTCTTATCTAATATCAAGTATGTGTTTGCAGTTGATTTCGACAAACTTGGATTGACTGATAACGAGAATCCTTACGGAGAGCTGCCGCCAATCTTTGCGAGGTCTATGGGCAGAGCAGCAGCGTCAGTGATGGCGGACTATGTCGGACAATATCTTGAGAGAAGGCTCGGCAAGAGGCAGGAGCGAGATGTCTCCCCCGACGTTGAGAAGATGGTCCTCGACCGGTTACATGGCGGTGAAAGGTATCAGCAACGTCATAAATTAATAGGAATATTGGGAACAGCCACGGGAAAGCGATTGCCGGAAAAGGGTTTAGGCTGTTTTCTCCCAAGAAAGTTTTGTCAAAGCACAACAATATAATACAAACAACAAAAGTGCAGTAGAATTAAATGTGTGTCAGGAAAATTTCTACCAATACATTTACCTACTTATTTTGAAACAATGACCAATATATCCGACTTTGACTTCCGGAAGGGGGTCAAGTCAAGTATAATATATCAATTGTTGGACCACACACAAAACCTATTGTCACGTATTTCAGAGTGTAAAGCCTTTTTCATACGCTAGTCAACGGCGACTGAGCAAATGCAGTGTAACATTAGGCATTGTTGCATTTACTAGAACATGGTAGCACGGTAAACGAGAAAACGGTAGACAACACAGTAGACTGTTTGAAAAGGACCTACTGTTACATACGTATGACAGTAGCCGAGTAGCATGGAATACAACCAAAGCAGTTACTTTCACTTTCAAACCAAGAACATACATCAGATATTCTGTCCATGAATTCTGTCTACAGGAAGACAGTCCTAACGTACGCGTTTCGAATTCCGACATTGATTGGAAATTAGGCGCCAGTTGTTATATAAATAGAACTATTACTACTTATTATTCAATGTGTAAGGAAGTCTATTCAAAATAACAAAACAACGTTTTAGTATTGTAAAATATATATTATGTGAATGGGAAATTCCAGATCAAAGATGGTTCTGTATCGCGAGTTGAGAATAAACAAAGCTAATGTACTTATCAGAAGTCAATAAATAAAATGGGGTCTAATTTGTATTAAAGTACATAAGCTCAAATGTACTGAATTTTGGATATTTTGTGTTTGTGTATAAAATCTTCCTTTTATGTTTTAGAGCGTTACTGTACGGAGTCGCAGAGGACATGTTAGCCAATTTCGGAATGGACGGCAAAGAATGTTTGCTCCGAGCAATTTGTGAAATACACGCGCATCCCCTCACCAATTTTGGATTTTTAGGAGAAGTCATGAAATTATTTTTCACGTAAGTAGAACTTCTTCTTATTTTAATTATTACTTTCTAAAAGTACTTATTGCACAAAGCGTTACAGGAACTTACACAATGGTAGGTAGTAAGTAGAGTTTAGTCCATCTGCTTTTAACTTTCAACTTCAATCGTCTTACTTTTCAGAAAAAAAAATAGCTTCTTCTGGATAATAAACAAACAGACCACGTTCTTTCTTTCTGTCAGCACCTCTTCCCCTCTCTCACTCTCTTTCTCTTATCTTTTATATGTGTGCATGTGTAAGAAAAAGGTGTATTTCTAATCCTTACAGGCCCAGTCGGTCACCATACGCAAGTCTCCTGCAGGAGTACGTGGATGCTCAGAAAGCGGGCGAGTCCGGTGGCGAGTGCTGGCCCTACTACCGACTCTGTCCCAAGAGTATATTCATGCCCGCTTCTAACAAATACTCGTAAGTATTCTAAAGACTTGGGGGAGGCCTATGCCCAGCAGTGGGCGTCGTACGGCTGATGATGATGATTCTAAAGACTTATATTTTACTAGAACCAAATCATTTATAATCTAATCAACTGAACTAATCAACGAATAACAACTTTAGAACCAATGAGCTTTCCAGGCTACATTTCCTAAAAAAATAGAGAAGGCGCTGTTCAGATTTAACGGGATAATTATCTATTTTGTCATTTCTTGGGATACACAATTATTAAAAAATATAATGTAATGGCAGAGGTGTACCTAGAGGTATAAAAAGTAACCAGGGTCATGGGGAAGCTTTTACCAAAATTATTGAGTTTCTTCATGATTACAAGTTTATTTAAGAAAGTAATAAATTATTCGTGGATTTTTTTTTTTCAAAATGTAGGTACCTACTTACAAGCATAGTAACATATTATAACATCAATGTTTATAAGTAAGAAAATTGTTTTGCAGAAAAGACGCAGAAGACCTACACAGGCGGCAGGAACAAGAGAGCATCGACGAGAACAATATAGAACTGAATCTAAAGGCAATGTAGATAGAGCTGAGAGTTAGACCAATAGTGATGTAGAGGCTGAGCGAGCCAGTACTATCCCAAATTTAGTGTAGCGCCCGACCAAAGTTGTTCGTGTTTAGTCCTCTCTTTTATTTATTATGTAATACATAAGTGCCATTCCCTATCTCTATTTTAAATCCTAAAGGCCTGTTTCATAGCTTGCTGATAATATTGATAGCCTATTTCGTCGTTGCCAATTTAATAGCTCTTATGTTGCCCTCACCAAATTTATTTTTTGTCAGGACCGAATAGTATTTTGCTCCTAAAACATTCAGTACAAACTCTTGTGTACGTAAATATCAATTATCTTTTAATATTTTTAACACACAGTTATACAATACCTTTTTGAGGCGGAAGTATTTTTTTAATTTTTGTAAAATTGACCCGATTGCACATAACAGATTTTAAATTGGCAACGATTTCTCACTTAGGTACTAAGTTACATCTGATTTACAGTAGGTTAGTTAGTATAGTACCTCCTGTAAGTCAGCCGTAGGGCGCAAAGACCTTTTCTGCTTTTTGGTACCTACTACTATCTGTCAGATAGGTTTTATGGTTGTAAATAGGCTTTCAGATAGAAGATGAAACAGCGCCTAAACCTATTTTAAATACTTCTACGACGATGGAATAAAGTAGTCTTTTTGGAAAAGAAAATTCTATGGAAAGTTATATATTAAATAATTTTATACCTAGTGTTAAGTCGTTCTATTTATTTACTCATTCTTATAATGCTCGTCTTATTGTTATGGATGCATTTCTTAGTTTTAATGAAAGTCCTACTTAGCTAGTGATTTTTGTAATTTTTAGATAATAAATTGTTTTAAATGAATTGTTTGTTTTATTCTTACATTGAAAACACGGTAGGAATACCACAATGTGATAATAGATATCTATAATCAGGTCGATATTGAGGCACTTTTGTGTAGTGCATTCAATGAATACGTAGTTGATACGTTGGTATTAAAGTAACGCACACTCGTGACGTCACCGGAATGACGTTTCCCCAAAAGCTCCCAGCCCCTGTTATAAAGCTCGTAAACGGTCCGCAAGGGGGCGTGCGTTGCGAAGGTTACGCGGCGGAGCGACAATTTCTATTTTCGGACCAAAACTCTGCTATGATTAAGGTAAGGGCCCGAAATCCAAGTGTTTATTGTGTGAGTGGGTTTTACGAGTGTTCGTGCAAACATAGTGATAATATTTACACATTTACAGGCGCAATATGTAACGTTTGTGTGTATACTCATGTTGAGCGCTATGCTGGAAACCGCCTCTATAACAAAAAGGAGCTATTCGGATCGCTCCGTCAAAGGATACATCACAGAGGTACAGGAAAATTTATATTTTGCGTAATTCTCTAATTGAGAAATAATTTTGACAACAAATCAATACGTCTGTAATCTGTAATATTTTTATTTACTCATAGGTAAGTTTTAATAACGCTTGGATCATAGAGATGATTTTAACTTTGTTTATATTATACCCAAGTAAATCATTATTAGTTACGTCTTGAAAATATTAAGACCAGTTCTCAATATGCATCAGATTAGTTCAAATTAAGTATGCAAATGAGACATTTCATGTTTGTAGGCCTTTATAACAGGACATTTTGGAGTCTTAACTTTGTTTCCAGAGGACATGTTGGTGGAACGAAGTATGTAAAGAGGAATTCCAAACGTTGTTCAGGTGTAAATGTCCGTCGTGGTCGTACTGCCGGAGTCCAGGCCGCTACTACAACGCGGTCTGCTCCATGACAGAGACCGGGTACATCTGGGACCAGCCCAACTCCGAGTGGCGAGGACAGTAACGAGGATCAACTCATAACATGGAAACACCCCGCCTTCGCAGCCCACTTACTTATTATTTAACAAACTGCTCAAACTGTTGCAAAAATTATGTATACAGCACTCCCCGAGCGTACCAAATTCTAACAACGATTTCTATTTGAGACTGATTTAGCAAAATGAAATCAAATTTCGTCTTCTATTTTCATATTTAGCCTAAGAGACCCCTAATTTCGTTTACTTCCACGAAATCGCAGTAAAACCTCGTGATATCTATGTTTGTCTCGACCAATTTTGTTGTTAATATTATTGTTGATCGTAAAAATAAATGTATGTTTATTTAGCGATAGTTTCATTTGTACTCGTGTTTACCCAATTTTGACCTTGGACGTGGATAATTGATGGCTGTTGAATGTTGGCAAGGAAGCCCCGGTGAAGCGCGCATGCGTGCTCGCCTTCCAGAAGTAGGAATCAATACTCGCAATACAGCAAACCTCGCCACACGAGATCACATCACAACAAATCGCTCAAAATGTTGCCGCTATTACTGTTCCTATTTGCTCTACCTGGTATACGTTGCGAGCCGGAGACAGTGCGGGATAACTTCGACTATTTCAGTTACGGAAACAACGAAGATATATTGAAAAATCTCGATCTACATTTGGTGAGTACGCTATTTACTACATACTTGGCAGTCACCTTGAAACTGTCAGTAATAGGCTGTAGTAGTAAAACATCATTGATTTCAGCCTAAGGATGAAGTAGTGCTACGGCCTCAAGAGGTGAAGGATTGGCCGCAGCAATCTTTGAACGTAGGACAGATAACTGCGGTGTCTATAAATTCTTTGGGACAACCTGTCATATTCCACAGAGCCGAAAGAGTTTGGGATGAGAAGTAAGTGTGATAACTTGAAAATAATGCGATTTTCATGTGATATGAAGATACTCAGATGGGCTTTTTCTCCTCAGCACGTTCAATGAATCCAACGTGTATCAGAATTTGGACAAGGGTCCAATTATCGAAGACACGATCTTGGTCCTCGATCCACATACAGGCTCTGTGCTACACAGTTGGGGGGCCTATGCCTTCTACATGCCCCATGGACTGACGGTCGACCACCATGATAACGTGTGGGTCACTGATGTCGCTAAGCACCAGGTGTTCAAGGTAAATTGAAACCATTCATACCAAATTACCCATAACAATACCCGCAGCCACTCCTGATGTGTGGTGTATATGTGTGAATACGTACCATGAAATTATCTAAGTACATAGTCATATAATCGAATAGATCTTTCCAAGTTGACTAAAAATATCGAATCGTAACTATTGTAATAGACTGAATTAAGTTTATTATTGCCAATCGCAACATTACGCATGTGATATGATGATATGAGTACGTCATCGGAATTAATTAGGAAAAATATTTTGAGAGAAGAGTATATTTCTTTTAACAACGCGTAAACTGTTTCATGATTTTTACACTACTAGTCTTAACTGTGGCAGGTTGTTAGGTATATAATTGACCGATTACGCAACCTTGATGCTCTACGGTTGTAATTGGAACAAGTTAGTTTCCTTTTCAATAAACTAATCTCAGCTCGTTCATATTTTCAGTATTCCCCTACGAACCATAAGTACCCCGTGCTGACGATCGGGGAAGCCTTCACGGCGGGTTACCCGTACAGACGTCGCGTGTTACTATGCATGCCGACTTCAGTCGCCATCGCCACCACTGGCGAGATTTTTGTAGCTGATGGCTACTGCAACAACCAGATCCTGAAATTCAACGCTGCAGGGACTCTCCTACTCGCCATTCCCTCGTACTCAGACACGCTAACCTTAAACTTGCCACACAGCATCACGTTATTGGAACATCTAGATGTCGTCTGTGTGGCTGACAGAGAGAACATGCGAATCGTTTGCCCAAAAGCGGGATTGAAGAGTTATGTGAAGTTGTTGGAGCCGGCGACTGTTATCGAGGATCCGACCCTGGGGCGAGTGTTCGCCGTGGCGTCTCATGGTGATACCATCTATGCAGTCAACGGGCCCACGGCGCAGAACATCGCAGTTAGAGGTTTCACCGTCAACGCTGTCTATGGAAATATCGTAGATACATGGGAACCTGCCACTGTAAGTGTTTATTGCATTGCACGTTGTAATTCAATAAGGGTTTATAATCCTTCACGATGCTATCGTAAAGCATGTTACTTTATTACTAATTAATAGGTACAGTTTATTACAAATTAATTCTGATTAGATATCTAATTATAGTAGAATAGTTTAGTGCTGGAATACTTAGTAGCTTGTTAAGTAAAGCATCTCGTTTAGAACGGTCAGCTAACTGAGTAACAACTAAGTAAATTAATTATTTATTGTTTCAGGGTTTCACAAACCCACATTCGCTGGCTGTAACCCGGAACGGGTCCCACCTCTACGTCACTGAAATCGGCCCCAACAAGATCTGGAAGTTTGAGCTCACCGACGTATATGACAAGAAGTAGAACGTCTCATCAGTAGACCTACCAGTAGAACAATTATTCTCAGCTTTACTTAAATTTAAATTAATAGTGATGCTTCAACATAGGAGTGCGAATCTAATTCGCTGTCGGTTTTTTTGGAAAGAGAACGTCTAACTCTGATATATCCTATCAGTGTTTCAAAATGTATCAGTAGAAATTCGAGTTCAAAAGATTAATTTCTGCTAGTGTATAGGTAGATACATACATACATACATAAACTCACGCCCGTAATCCCTAATGGGGTGGGCAGAGCCACAAGTAATCAAAGACAACTTGCAGCCACTGTTGATACGAAGTCCAAAGATGGATATGATGAACCTTATGGTGATAAAGGATCAGCCTATCGCCCATAACATTAGTCCATCATGTTAGAGGACACAATCCCTCTGTCGGTTTTTACGACATGCCCGGGAAGAGAAGCAGCTGAACGTATAGGTAGATTGTAAAGATAAAAATACATATTATAGAAAATGTTTAAAGGTTCCTGACGATTTATCTTTTGTGACGAAGGAATGGTTGGTAAAGGATATTGTCATAAAACAAAGGTCCAAAATAATCACGCACAGAATCTAAAATTGGATACTTACATAGCTTAAACGCAATCGATAAAATACGTAGTTTGACTATGATTTTTGCGCGCGCATTTTCATTGAAAGGCAACGATACGTAGCGCGAAACAACTTCAGATGATATATTTTCATACAGTAGTAGCTAGACATCTGGTTGGGGTGGTAGCTAGTCATATTAAAGGGCTTTAAGGATAAGCCACACTTGGATAGGGTTTTGTTTGCACGGCCAGTACCCTAACATAAGTACCTAACCTCTTTCCATAACAGTACCTTATAAGTCTGTATACTTATGTTAGTGTAGGAAGTGTTAGGCCCGTATTAATAAACCAATCTCAAGTTCCGAGTGTCAACTCAAGATTGATCTCAACTGGTAGTGCAGAAGGGAATAAATATTCCCCACGGCACAACTGGTAGTGCGGCTTGGTAGTGCGGTGGGGAAGAAGGGCAAGTATCTGTTCTAGGCCGAGAAATAAAAAAGAAACATGAGTTCGTCTCCAGCTGCTACTTGAGATCAATCTCAGCTGAGTTGAGCTTAAGTCATGTTTACTAATTAGTGACAGACTTAAGACGTTGCTCACGTCTCAAGTCAATCTCAGCTGAGACGCACTTAAGATGACGTTTGAGATCGATCTATTAATACGGTGTGAAGTGTGGCTTATCCTGTAAACTCACTAGAGATTTTAAGCAATCATTAGCACCTTCCATCTCGAGCACCGTAGCCAAAATTTCGTCAAACTTGGACCAAAGAGGATTCGGTATGTTCACAAAGAAGTAAAAATTCAAAATTTGCATTCGGTAAAAAATAATTCGAATATAAATAAAATAAATAACCGGACTTCGATGTTTCATTTACCTTTGCATAATAAATAATCAAACAATTTTTAGGTGAATAAGTATTATATTTTTATTTCTTAGGTTCCGTTTTATAAACGCACTTATAATATAAAATAAATGGAATATATCGTAAAGGAATTTACAAAATATATAAAAATATTACTAACAGATAGAATAAATAAGCTAATTTAACAATAGTTTACCTACCTAATAGCTCTCCTACTTTCTTTTCTTCATTACCTTCATGAAAAGAACCATATCTGTAACAAGAACAAAACGAATTATGGGCTTCAGTTTATTATAATTTTAATTAAAAATATATATATTAATGATAACGTAACTATATGTATAGAATCTGAGTTACGAACTTGAAGTGGTAGGGCACTAGATTAGCCTCAAGAATGAATGGCGGACAAAATGTGGCAACAGAAGAGTTGGCACCAAGAAGTAGACACCATCCATTGATCTTTTATACTCACCATCACCATGGCTCGACCATTATAGACGGCGTTACGGCTCACCACCTATCACGTTGGTCTAACAGAAAGCTCGATGAGGTGTGGTTTACTTAGTTCAGCTTGCGATAGATGTACCTCTTAACTATCCCAATTCGGATATAGTCGTGAGCTTATGATGTTATGTTATGTACGTTCACCATCACAGACGGCGATACGGGTCACCACGTTGGTATAAAGCGGTGAAATGCGGGTTAATCAGCTGTATGTACTCCTCAAATGGGAATATAGTGATGAGCCTATATTGTTATTAAATACTCACTGATGAAGATGACCATGACGACGGCCAGCATGATCCACAGCCAGCACTTCCACGCGCTGCGGCTGTGCACTGCCAGCCGCTCCGACTCCACTTTCAGAGATGTCAGGTTGCGATCAGTTAGATCGGAGGACTTCTTCAGTGCCTGGTGGAATACCGCGATCAGATTCAGGATGTTTTAAAGAAAGGTCAGGTCAAGAGTATTCTAAACCGGCGAGCATGCATGAGAGTGGAAGAAGCGTAAGTGGTGTGACAGGATCGTGGAATTCCACGGTCTCTGCCTACCCCAACGGGAAATATGCGTGGTCTTATGTTAAGGAAATTCTACTTATAATTTTATGTTGGAAATTGAAATTATTTTCATTATTGTGATTTCGTGCGCTATGACTATAAAATCGTCGGTCCCGGGTTTCATATCAAGACGAACCCAAGTAAGGCGGCGTCAGGCGGGTAATACTAGCTTAACACGAGAGGCATTACAACTGTGAGGGGTTACGGTATTGTGTGTTGCGTATGTATGTGATGTCAAAAAAAATCTGCATCAGCAGGGTCGACATAGGTTGCACTACCGCGCTTAGCGCATTAAATACCGCGGGTTTCGACCAATAGACACAGGGAATGCTGTAGCTGGTGATGTGTGTGTCGAAGCAAATGGAATTCTACAGTCTCTGCTTACCCCAGTGGGAAATAGGCGCGAGTTTATGTATGTATGTATGTGTAATGCTGTAGATAAAAGTTACACGATTATTGGCGACAAAAGTCGCACCGATTTCGGTAAAGTCCTGTTTTAAATAGGTACCTCAGTATCATTCCTGATGATAGTACTGGCTATCTGCGACTGTTCTTTAAGATTCTTGGTAAGCATGACCATGTTCTCCGCAACTTTCTCCTGCATGTTTTGATGGTACTTGAGCAGAGAGTCAATGTCCTCCTGGCTACTGCTGTTGCTTGTGAAGTTTGGTGCCTTGATGATGTTCCTTTTGCGAAGAGCATCGTCGCTGTCATCTGGAAAAGGATTCGAGAATGTTATATTCATAATATGGTAGGTAAGTTCTGACAAAGTGTAAGCAAATGGTATGGTAAGCCTTAAGGAAATGGAATATATTTAATTACTACTTTTTTTAAATTGTTTGATTGATTCTTTTCAAGGAATAACATATATTATAAGAGTGACTCCAGAGAAAGGAATAATTCTAAAGAATAAATATGTGGAAAAGTAATTAGTCCAATCATTATGATGAGGGGTTAGTGTTTTAAGCAGAATTTCTTGTCTGTTTTTCTAATAATGTCATCATATTCAGGTTCAAGCAAATTTAATTTTTTTAGAATAAAATGATATATTTTTTTAATTGGTTGATTGATTTTTTTTAAGGACAAACAGGTAAGAATGATTCCAGAATTAGGAATAATTTTAAAGAATGTGTAAATTTATAAGTCTGATCATTATGAAAATTCTCTTAACACTTTTACTACAGTTACTTTAAAAGGGTATATTTCCTCCTCCTAAGAACCAGATGCCTATAAAATTAAAATCCCATTGTTTAACAATTGTGTCTGGAAATCCAGTTCTAATAAGATTAATTAAAAAAAAAAATTGAATGCTAACCCAATCCAAATAATTCAGATCTGAGCTCCACTCCATATTTAGCAACTGTCTTCTGGTGTATTTCCTGAGCAGAAGCATCAGTGGTCACTGTGGCTGCTCCATGGGAAAGCTGCTGGACTGCTTCTAGCTGGAATTATTATTCCAACCAATTCTTTCACATTTGTTTATCAATTTCTATCTGATACTTATCAACTACTCACCCTATTAAACTTACCTTTTCAATAGGACTATTTAGAGTAGCAGTCTGAAGTAGGCCTTTCAAGAAAGATGATCGTTTTGTGTACTCTGCCATTACATCTTTATGAGGCTTTCTGAAAAGGAAAATAATTTTAGGAGAACTTATTATTTTTACATTTCTAAACAATGTAACTGTGAAATTGCTATATTTGCAGCAAATAATATGAAATATTTCCAAGGGGCTCTGTTATCTTTATGAAATCATTTTTAACGTGTTTTTAACGCCTTTTCAACAGTTAGCAGGTAATGCTAAGCTTCAGTTGACTACTTACTCAGGGCCCGTTTTAAGCTCCGTGATCATATCACTCAAGGATTCAACGTACTTCTTCAGCCTCCAGTTCCCATCCACTGGCTCCTGTTTTGCTATCAACTCACATTTGTTCAACAGTTGTCTAACATTCATCTCTAAACGAGACTTTTTAGCCCCAATTGTAGCACTAGGTTTTACTTTATCTACCGCCATTACGCAAAGAATATTACCTAGCAAGATTTAATATTATATTTATTATAAATTTTATTAATATTTTGAAAAAAATAAAATCAATTTCGATTCGATCTTTTCGAAACCGTGACATACATTTCGTACAAACAAATGTCACTGTCACTATTTTTTTCTTCTGACCATTTACCAGTTAGGCTAAGATCATAAGACTACGATGCCTAGTTGTCAATATGATAAAACAGCAATACGGCACGGGAAGGCGCAGCAAGGCAATATCATTACTGAAAACGCAAAAATATCCTTCAATCTTTTGTCTCTTTGCAAATATTCAGAAAAAAATATAAAGCTTTTGACTCCCCTTCAAAATGTTGGAACATAAGTTTAAATTCTATCTGTATCTTTAAAGTAAGTATGTGATTTTTTCCATCTTCAGAACCAAGGGACCGCCCTGAGAAAAAACATACTATCGAATAAAGAACAACAAAGCAATTTTTGTTTTTGGCCCATACATCAAAGCTCAGCATCAAAGCTTTTCTATTGTTTTCCATGTAAATGTGAATAAATAAATTAATATTAAGCTGAATAGGTAAAGATTTTTGCCCGTTATTTAATAATAAAATTAAAACCATAAAAGTCAAATATTGCGCTTTTATAAAAACATTTTAGTAAACCTAAAAATGTGTGATAGGTATGTTTCATTTTCAGTAAACTTTTCATCAAAAAGAATTTGAATAAATAGTAAGTTTTTATTTATTTACCGATACACTTAACTTATCATTAGTTTATAACTTTTAATATTAATACTTTATAATATAACTAATGAAATACACGCGTTTTTCTTTTGCAGCGGGTAGCGTTATAATCATGCAAATAAAATAATAGGATTGGTGGCTGTTGTCAAATTGGCTTGTCATCTTCGTCCGGCAAAGCTATTTTTGAGTTACAATAAATTGCAACAAAACTAGTTTATAACGAGTATATTCATCAAATTGTACGTAAAATAAAACAAAATCGTTGAAAATGGTAAGTTCATTGTAATATTTTCTTACGTTTTGTACGGTTATAGGTTAGTTTATTTCTTCTTGCTTGGTCATTCTCGTCTATAACAATTGTCTTCTCTTATTTACTACAGGCTCGGCGTTATGATACACGTACGACTATATTTTCGCCGGAAGGTATGTGTATTACTTTGCTTACCGTTAATGTTAATGTTTAAAGATCAGCTTTTTACTCAAGTTGGAAATGTCTTCAGGTCGGCTTTACCAAGTGGAGTACGCGATGGAAGCCATCAGTCATGCTGGTACATCGCTGGGCATCTTGGCCACTGACGGCATTCTCCTCGCCGCCGAGCGTAGGAACACTAACAAACTTCTAGATGAGGTGTTTTTCTCTGAAAAGATCTACAAACTGAATGATGACATGGTCTGTTCTGTGGCCGGTATCACGTCTGACGCGAACGTGCTGACTAATGAACTGAGACTAATTGCTCAAAGATATTTGCTGCAGTATGGTGAATCTATTCCTTGTGAGCAGCTGGTTTCGTGGCTCTGTGATGTTAAGCAAGCATACACACAATATGGAGGTATGTGAATTGTAAAGTACCTACTAGGTAATAGCAATTGTGGTTTGGTTTTTGTGAACATACATACATAAGATCACACCTATTTACCTTTGGGGTTGGCAGAGGCTACAGAATTCCACTTATTTTACTTATATAAAATTTCTTACATTGTTTTAAGTTTACGCGGTAAGAACCCGTTACTATGTGCTTTAATTATAAAATTTCTTGTCTAGTGGCATTACTAGCTTATTAACATTATCTAGTTTAACTTCCCATACCAAGTGTAACATTCGTCTTTAATATTGACCAGGTAAGCGGCCATTTGGTGTATCAATCCTGTACATGGGCTGGGATAAGCACTACGGCTACCAGCTGTACCAGTCTGACCCCAGCGGCAACTACGGTGGCTGGAAAGCCACTTGCATTGGAAATAATAGTGCTGTGAGTTTTTAATGTACATGTTTTTTTTTTAAGTATGCTTATATGTTTCATCTTAACTGTATTAAATTAGGCCTTCTTAGTTGATTTAAGCACTTTTAGTTTTGATTCCAGCAATATTTTTTATAACATTTCTATTGAATACAATTGTGAAAATAACTAATTTTTACATACATAGTATACATACTCTAGTATATAAACTCCCGCCTATCCCAACGGGGTAAGTGGAAACTTTGAAATTCCATTTCTTTATCTAACTTATAGTCATTATAATTTTACAGGCTGCTGTGTCGAGTTTGAAACAGGAATACAAGGAGAATGAGACCACCCTAGCAGAAGCTCAAGCTCTGGCCATCAAAGTCCTCAGTAAGACTTTAGACATGACTAAGCTTACTCCTGAAAAAGGTAACAAAACAATTTTTTTCATCACTTCCAAATAGGTATTAAGCAATAATAGTAACTAATGATTTGTTTATCAGGAATCTGATACAGGCTAATATTCATTAGCCTATTAAAAAAACTGTTTCCCTTCACCATTTGTACCCTCTAGTAGTTTGATAGTTCTGTGATATTATAAATGGTAAAGTGTGTGTGTATGTATGTTTGTTCCGTCTTTCTCGTTAAAATGGAGCCTTGAATTGACGTGATTTTTTAAGTGAAGATAGTTGAAGGGATGGAGAGTGAAATAGGCTATATTTTCTCTTTCTAACCCCCCACTTCCCTGAAATTTGGGGCTGGAAGTTTGTATGGAGTATTCCACATTTTTAAGGTAGATAGCTAAAAACTGGTATGAATAAGGATAAGGTATGCGGACTATTTGTGACTGGTGCATATTTTTTTTGTGAAAATCTACCCCCAACACCTTCAAAGAGGGGATGAAATTTTATATGGGACTTTTTGGGAAAAAGTTAGTGAGTTAATATTTTTTTGTTCACAATGCAAGTGAAACTGCATAATTATAAATAATTTCACAGTTGATGGGGTAGGTCATTGACCTCATAACTCTAATCATAAATGAATGAAAAAAATCCTTTAAAATGTTTTTAAAGGAAGTCCTTTGAAAAAAGAAAAAAATATAAAAAATGATAAGAAATAATAATAAAAATAAAAAAAGTTCTTATATTTACTTCCAGTTGAGATGGCGACACTGACTCGTAAGGACAACAAGACTATCATCCGAGTGTTATCCAGCGCGGAGGTGGAGGCGCTGATCGCTGACTTTGAGAAGACAGAAGCTGCTGCCGAGGCCGCCAAGAAACAGCCTCCTAAGTCGTAAACCTAGCCTTTTATACGATAAGACTATTCTTTTATTTGCACATTAAATGTTTTACATGGTAATGGACTTGAGTTTTTATATTTAGATTAAAAGTTATCTAGATAAGTAATCTAATATTTTCATTAAAAGTACTGAATAATAATACATAACATAAATGAACAGCCTATATACGTCCCACTGCTGGACATAGACTTCCCCTCAATCAATCGGAGGGGGAATGGAGCATACTCCACCACGCCGCTCCACTGCTGGTTGGTGGAGCTCTTTTACAGCTAATACGGCCAGGACCAACAGCTTAACGTGCCCTCCGAAGCATGGAAATATCTTACTTTTTACTGGACAATCAGGCGAATCAAGCCTGTAAGGTCTTTACTAAACAAAGGACAGTCTCACAAAGTGATATCGAAGGATATCGACAATGTCCCCGTCGGTAATCGAACCCGATGGTGACCACGGAGGTTGTAAAAATAATTTAAAAAAAAATATGTGTGAATAATTAATAATACAGTATGATAAAATATTGTCATTCTGTATTAATTTCATACTTTTGTCAGAATTATAGAGAGAACTCAGAACTACATTTTTCAATATAAAAGTTATCAATATTTCATTATATTAAAATATTATATAAAGGCTTACAGACCATGGATCATTTTGACCATTAATTATAACACATTTGTATGACACTTGGAATCAAGACATCGCCTGTCGCATTTGTGCCCTCCAAGGGCTTCCGGAGGGAGCCCTAAATAAAAAGAAATAAGGGCTATTTTATTAAAAACACTTTATTCGACGTCAACCACACACGTATTAGGTCACTTACACAATAGATACTTAATATTATTATTTATTTCTACAATAACAATACAAGTGTTTATACAAATATAAACAAACTTAATTTTAAAACGACATAATACACGTAATTAGTATTAGTAGTTGATTTTGTTTATTGCTATTTTGATTGGAATAAAAGTGAACCCAAATACGCTCATACAAAACTGGATAATTTTTATACATAATCATAAATTATGCTTAAAAACTAAAATTTTGAACCATTCAATGTTGTGCTTACCTTTTTATTTTTTGTGTCTGTTTTCTTTTTATTGATTATTAATTAAAAATATACTTAATACAAATTAAAATCTTAAATTAATAATTTAGTTAAAATATAATTCACCAATCAATATCATTTAAACATAGTAAGTGGCAAACACTTTGTTATTCTGTATGTTACTGTACATAAACATCAAATAATTTACTGTATTTTTAAATGTGCTTTTTATTTTTAAGAATATTTTTTATTAGCCACTCACATTATCAACCACAATGTCCATTCACGCTGTACTACCCTCATCAGTGGAGCCAGCAACATTTAGTCACATATTTTTTCTAGTAGTAGACACTAGGTCGACAATCGGTTGGATCATGACGTAGAATAGAATAAACGCAACAAACGATATCATCGCTCCTGATATCGATGTTCCTTGGGAGGAGCTGAAGTAGTCCATGTTGAACCCTATGGCTATGGTCACAAGGCCCATGGAAACTGAAAATAGGCCGACAGCGACGTGGAGGATCTTAATAGGTCCAGTCTTGACCATCAGTCGAACTTTTGCGGAGAAAAGTGTCACGATGCCCGTTATGAAGCTTATGAGGGAGAAGCCAAGAGCTATCACACCTGGAAGGAAATGTACGTATTTGTATTTTAGAAGACATACAGTGTGTTATTGACACCGTACCGAATACTGCGGGGAACGATTCAGCTCATGATTCTGAGTTGATATCAAGTGGATTTTCCTGTCGGAAAATTCATGGCCATATTGTGTTATTTAAAATTATTTTCAGTTCTATGCTTTTGCGACGGAAAATTCCACTTGATATCAACTTAGAATCATGGTCTGAAACATCCCTGAAAGTGTTCGTTACGGTGTCACGAACACCCTATATGCTGTAAAATGACTCGGTTAAATATTACGAGGTGCAAATATGCTCCCGTCGACCGCAGATTTTATGAAATTACACTACCAATGCCCGACTGCTGGTAGCCGCCAATTGTCATCTATGGATTTGCCTAATCCTCTATTACTTCTGAAATTGTGTAAATAGATTTATGCTATTGCAAAACAGCGCTTTTTTTAAACGTAGGTACCGGAATATCGTACAAAATTCGAAATACATCGTCGGAGATAACCAAGAGAAGTGAGTGTTTGATAGCATTTTGTTTTATCAGATCTTACTACACATTACAAGATATCGTATTTTGCAATAGCGAAAATGATATTTGTCTTTTTAGGCGTGTTGTATTGTAACAAATAGCCTTCCTAATATAATGTTTCACTGGAGCTGCCCTGTACTGAGGGGCTATGGCGCATATTCCACAACGCTTTTTCCTTGCGGGTTGCTGAAGGACGACCGGAGTCAATTTAGAAGAGATCCTTTCCGTAATCGATCTAACCGGGAACCGACCCCAGGACCTCCGGTTCGATGGTTAAGTTATTAAGTCACACTACAGAGGCTGACATGTTGCTTAAAGTCTCAACGGTACTACAGAATTCTTTTAGGCGTTTCCGCCTCCGGAACTTGTCATATACTGTGGCTTAAGCTTTATAGTGAGAGAGAGATAGGACGCTATGTCCCTCTCTCCCTCTCGGTGTTTGGCCGTTACCTGCAGATCTCCCCATTCTCAGTGGAAACATACAGTTGAGTGCTACTGCCTATAGCGGAAAGAGTAACCACTTACCACAAATCCCATGCGGAGTGGAGACTTCCATATTGGTCTCAGCCAGGCCTAGGAATGTCCCAGCGATGACGAATACGGAGCCGATGAGTTGTAAGCATCCGTGGACTATACGCTTGCCGTCTGGAGACAGTTGGAACGACCAGGAGTTGTGTCGGTGTAGCGTCAAGATTGCTTCTACCAGGAATAACTGGTACTGAAATGAGAGGGGAAAGTTGGTTGATCGTATGGCAAATGGTTACTTAAGCTGGAAGAGGATAGCGGATAAGCCGGACGATCTTCGAATAGTGGGTATCATCACGGGTCACTATCAAATTAACAAGAGGCCCATCACCTCAGAGCTAACAGACAGTCCACTTTGTAGAAGATGCCTGGGTGCAGAACAAACTGTCCCTTGTAATCCTGGAATGCGTGAGTGGCAGCACAATGGGTACCAATCCTCAAACTAACGAGGTCGCTCAACGAAGCTTGTGAATATCGCCTGGTAGGAGTTAGGTCTGGTTACATAGTCAACGTCAGCACGCATAATGGACCACCAGTCTAAATACGGAAAACTGAGTCGACTAACATAACATAGGATGGACAGAAATGGTTATTGCAAAAGTTCTCGAAAGAGTAGGTAGGTAAGAAGGGTAAGTAGAAACTTCGACAGGCATATAATGGGCGTTATAAACCATATTTTAATTCATTAAAATTACCATAAAAGGAAAGTGTGGTAGAGCTTACACGAATGAAATTAAATAAAAGGTAAACGTTTAACGGCGTAGGTAGAGCAACGTTTAGCGCCTCTGGTTAGTATTTAACTGTTGTCTATATATAAACATAGGTACTTAGTTTTTGTTTTAATTTGACATGAAATAAAAACTTACTTCGTCATAAATATACGTCATGCACCTTTAAGATATTAGACGTCTATCTCAAGTGTCTGATTAAACTACTGATCTTACAAGTACATAACATTGGCAAATATGTTCACCATTGTACCTACTCATTTCAATAGGTGACAATGCTATAGATCTTAGGTATATTTATTTAGTATACCCTGTACCTAAGCAATATTTTCTATTCCTCGTTGAATTGCAGTTTTATGTTACCTATTACGTTAAAACGTACGAATGCGAAACAAATGTTCGGTGATAACGATGATTTCTCAGACCATTTCGAAACAAACATAATAGTAACAGCATTAGTGTCATAACATTAAACGATTACTTTCCAAAAACGGACTGACCACCACATCATTAATACAAACACCACGATCACCACACAAAACACTACGTACTCCTGTGCCGGCAAATATGATGTGAAGTTGTAAATTGCTGATGGATCCGTTGGGGGCTGAAGTGAGCGCGAAGTGCCACATCACAAACGTGACTATAGCCACTTGCATATGGTGGAGGAGGTTGACCAGCTGACAGATGGCAGTCCATGCTGCTTCCCAAGAGCTAGTATAAAGTTGGCCGCTCTCTGCGTCATATTCCGCGGACCCCGGCGCTCTGGTCACTTCAGCGTGGTACGGCACATGTTCCCGGACCTCATACATTTCCACCTTATCAACCTTCTCCATCGACTGCCGGCTCGTGCTCGGTCTATCCATCTTCCTCTTGTACACAGAATAGACCCCACGAACCACTGTTACAACTTACAACCACACCACGCGCTCGCATACAAACCAACCGACTCTCGTACTAAACTCTCAATTACATTTTATCCCAAGCTCTCCAGATAAAATTTTTTGAGTTGCAGATAGAAAATTGACAGTTTTCAGATAACTTGCGTAACTATGCGATATAATGGTGATAGTGGCAGATTAATCTGTAGGTACTGTTCTTTCGGAAGTGTTGAAATTTCTTATGCTCCTGAATAGGAGTGGTTGTGGTATGCGCGCGATATGTTGACCTAAATTTTATTGTTGGAGATTAGGTGTTTGTTACTTTTTACACTTACTTTGTTACATCTCCCGTGTGTTAAATAAACTAAATTGATAATGTAAAAGGCATTTTGTTTAAGTAAGATAATTCATACTTTATACCATCGCTACTTAGCTAACGTAATGTTAACTAGTTATTATTATTATGAGACACTTCTCAACAAGTATTGTGTAAGTATCACAGAATACGTTAATAATACAAGGTTGTATGTAAAATTAACGTTTATGCTACTTCCCGTGAGATGGCGCTGCTAACAAAACAGGTACCTACTTTTCAACACTAGGTGTAGCTACTGACGCCATATCTCAATCCCCAAACGACAGACACGTACGTAAACGAAGTAATTAAGAAAAATATAACAAATCTAACATCCAGTTAGAAGGTTACAAAAAATCCTTTTATAATCCCGCGTACTATTAGGGAGGGAAGTGTCCGCCCCTCAATTAATAAGAGAGGTAATGAATTCCTCTTGTAGCTGGCGGCTAAGGCGGGATCCATTTGTCACTGCGGCACTTGATAACGACACGAGATTCCCTTTTTTAGGTCTTTTTAAACTTTTTTGTAAGGGTTATCGACCTCTATTTGTACATTCGTGAGATTTGGAAGCCGAGATTAGGATAAAGATATTATAAAGTGCAGTATATAAAAGCTTCTTGTAAATACTTGCGTCCTCTGTATTTATTCCGTTAGGCTCCTTGAATCATCAGTTGCGAATAACGAGCCACTTCTGTTTCATCACAGTGTCAATTTAGAAGAAGACTTGCAGTATTCTGGGAACAATTTTATTGCTGCTCTGACTTGAAGCTGTTTAATTTCTACATGTATTAGGTACTACATACTCAAATACCTAGTGGGTACCTACATGGATTTATAATTAGATGTTGAAGAAACGTGTAGCAAGGAAAACGTAGGTAATCGAAAATGGCAACTCGGGCCTTTTTAGTGAAACAGGCAACTATCCATTCATGGTCTTAGTCATCCCTGTATATTAATTTTGAATTGATAACTGATATTACAAACACAGACAGCCTCCGTGGTCTAGTGGTTTGAGCGTTAGGCTCACGATCCGGAGGTCCGGGTTCGATTCCCGATGGGGACATTGTCGAAATCACTTTGTGAGAATATCCTTTGTTTGGTAAGGACTTTTCAGGCTTGAATCACCTGATTGTCCGAAAAAGTAAGATGATTCCGTGCTTCGGAGGGCACGTTAAGCCGTTGGGTCCCGGCTATTAGTCTTAAAAACAGCTCCACCAACCCGCATTGGAGCAGCGTGGTGGAGTATGATCCTTACCCTCTCCGGTTGATTGAGGGGAGGCCTGTGCCCAGCAGTGGGACGTATATAGGGTGTTTATGTTATGTAACTGATATTTGACACGAACGCTGAAGGTATTTTATCCGATAGGTAGGTTACCTACCTAGTCTATAAGAAAGCTCATCACCAAATGGTGAAACTGGCTATAGTCTGATAGTTTTTGTTACCTCTATAGTCTGTGTTTAAACCAAGAGAATTGCCCATAGACCGGCAAATAAGGTAAACTGAGAGCGTCATTACGTGCCCGCTCGCCGACACTTCCCGGCCGCATCGATTATTTATAAATCGATTCTCCGCATGATCGTGTATCGATTATGGCCGATTATTGATTCTGATTTATTAACCCGGCCATGCGCGTGCTGAGTTTAGACGGTTTATAATTTAATTTTATTGTGATTCGGTTTTGGAAAATTTGGTTGATGTGGAAAATTAATTTAATAAATAGGTACCTGGTGCTACCTTACCTATCAGTTTCTAGAGAATTCGTTAGATATGTTAGAATGACAATAGGTCGTATGTTTCATTTAAATATACATATGAAAGGAAAAGCACGAATATTATTCTTTGGGAATTATTTAAAAGAGGGATTGATCATTGTGCTGTATGATGAGGGGACAACGTAAGATTATTTAAAAGAGGGATGATTAATCTTCCTTCCATCGCGTGGGTTGATGAGGTAGATGACCAACCTCATCAACCCTGGTGTCAGTTATTATTGAGCCGCCAAAGGCTCCTGATATGGCTCACGTAACGATTATGTACTTACGTCAGTAAGTAGTAACCTGGACCAAAGGCTTAACGTGCCTTTCGAAGCTTGGATCATCTTATTTTCGATCAATCGGGTAATCAGCCTGTAATGCGCTAACAAAACCTGGGCTCACAAAGTGATTCGATCCCAGTACCTCCAGATCGTGAGTCCAACGCTCAACTATTGTTCCACAGAGGCTGTTATGCCGCCATGGGTGGATGGGTTGTTCATCTATTTATTATTATGTTCATCTGTCTTCGTATTGAAAATGGCCACAGATTGCATTCTGATTATTGCCCACCCCATTAGCGACCACTGACGGAAGATATTTCCGCTAATTCTTAGGCAATTTTTTTTAAAAAAACATAATATTAATTGGCTATTTTTTTCTTTCTTTGACATTTTGATGATTGAACCTGTATCCAATAAGTATATATTGTGAAATTATTTTCGTAGTACACCACCTCGCGTCGCGTCATTCCCAGGATTGGTAATTATTATAAATCGGTCTGCGGCGAGTGCATTCGATTACGATTAGATTTATCGACAGCACGGCGCGGCGCAGGCGCACGGCATGCGTGAATCATCACTGCGTTTAGAACGACGATATAAGGATCAATGTTTTTATTATACATACTTACATTATATAATGTAATGTATGCCAAAGTGCATCTTTGTTGCTTTGATCTTTGCTAATGTACGAAATTATGCATTTAAAAATTACAACAAATATACGTAAATCGGGTTGATGATGTTGGTCATCCACCTCACAACACACTATAGAAGAACACGTAAATTATTAGTTGGTAGGTACTTACAAAAGCGATAAAAATGATTTATTTGCAAGCTCCTTTAATCTTTAACGAGTGTAGGTAATAAAATCTCCTTGCTTCAACTGTTTCGCTTTGTGTAGATAAATATGTTTCAGTTATCAGCAAAGAGATTTCATTCATTAACTTGGAATGATTTAAATAATAAGTATTTTTGGAGCTGGTCAAAACGAATCAAAAAAAAATTGAGGACGCCTTAAGGTGCAGAAAAACAAAATGATATATTTTCTAAATAAGTAAACGGCATGCTTAATTATTTTTCAGAGCTGTTCAGGCAGTATTTTTGTAAAGAGATGTTATACTGGATATGATGCGATCTTTTTGTTTTTTTTAATAAGTATTTATTTACATTCTTGATTGATTTTCAGTTTTTAAACACAAGGCAATCAAGATAAAAAGGAAATTTTCGGTAAAATGAAAATTATCTGATGTGAATTAACTACAAGCAATATACTTACTAGGTAAGTATTTAACTTGCCTAGTTTTAATAGATAGATAAAATACTTATAATAAAAAAAATACTCTTTAATTATTTAGGTAAGTACTACGCTAATTAATTCTTACTTCTTAGATTAACTTATTTACTACTTAGATCGCAACATAAATCAGTCGTCGAGGCATGTTCTCGATCTTTTCATTCTCAAATCACAATCATAAAGCAAGCGAGCTCGATGCCATCAATACAACGTTTGCGACCAGTAGTTAGTGTAAGTAATATCTTAATAAGAAAGCAATAGGGATTACCGACTAGTCCAGGGTGGGCTGCAATAATAGCAGCTCCACTATGTGTGGTCCCGTCAGCCCACTGTGCAGTAGTGATGGTCCGTGTCGATAATTCGACTCGATTGATCGGACGTCGCGAATGACTTGACGTTTTGAAATTGGAATGGGATATTCGTGTTATGCAGTTTGTGATTAGACGCTTTCATTAGTTTCGTTTGAAGTTATTACTTGTCTTCCTGTGTAAGCTGGTGTTTAGTGTCAATGTTTTAGGTGTACCTAAAGAGTGCGGATGAAATTGGTTTATTCAAGTGCGTTTGTAAAGCAAGGTGCCTTAGCTAGTTTATTAAGAAACTTATAATTAGGATTAAGCAAACAACGTTTTTGATATTTAAGTTGTGTGGTATACTTAGTAGTTTTATTAATTTTCCTTCGAGCTTTTAGACACTATCGATAAATCTGTATTACGTCCCTGGCTACTTGCAACTCGAAAAATACTTCGTCCATCGATTATTGGCGAAGTAAGTGGTTAATTTATAACCGCGGTACTAAAAGTACAACTTTTGTAATTGTTTTTCGTGACCCACATGTTATGCGTAGTTGCGAGCGTGGACGTGTTATTATCATAATGATTAGGATAGGAGACAGTCAGATTGTAGGTTGCTCATACAAATAAAGGGACATATCTTTATTTGTAAATAAGAACAACTAAATAGCTCTTTTGTAAATGGTATATTTGGGTGGATATATACCTAATAAGTATTATTAAGTACTGTATTTAACAGATTCGTCGACTATTTAGCGACTTTGTACTCTAAGGGTGGCTTGCTTAAGGGTCTTTAAACATGTTTAGTGGCCCACTAAACATGTTTAAAGACTCTTACGCAAGCCACCCTAAGCCTCTAAGGTATTTTACCAAGATTTTTTATTAATAGCCTGAGGTAACCCTACCAACGTATTTAGGTAAACGTCACCATTCTCCTGCCTTTATCCCACTCTAAGTGGGGTCAACACAACTTGTATATCTCTTCCATTGATTTCTATCAGATGTCATCTCGGCACTCACAACTTTCACACACATATCCTTTTTTATACAATCCATCCACACTTTCTTGGGTCGTCCCTTACCCCAATATCCATCCACATTCATACTCATCACATGACCATACCATGATAACCTGTTGCTCCTCAATTTTTCAGTGACCAGCGCTACTTTCAGACTTCCTCTTATATATTCATTCCTAATTTTGTCCATTCTGGTCACAGCACACATGTATTTAGGTAAACGCGATTGAATATTGCATTATAACTTAAACTGTAACAAAATAGGTACTAATGAAAATTATTAAAAGTAAAAGCAAAAAATAAAAGTCAAAATACTAAATAAATACTTGCTTTTAGTTTACGTTTGTATTTTGATATAGTTTCACTTTTTTAAGATATTCAATCGCATTTAATTTTCTTTATTGACTGTCACTTCATATCTTTTTTATCTATCTCTCATAAAGATAATCGATTAATATCAATTTTCTCTGCACATCACTATTCCATTCGCGTGTTATCCGTTTCTAATGCTATTCTAGGTGTCCTAGAACACCTGCGTGGCTACTGGTTATTTTCTGAGCAGGACATCCCGTGACCAATGTGTAACTACATCGCTGTTCCCACAGGAATCCAGGAACTGTCATTTGATACGGATTCCTTGGTTCATATTGGAATTGTTGAGAGTAAATCTATTTTGTGGTGCCTTAGAAGGAAGTTAGACTAGTGGCATGGCCGTCTTGAGGTTTGTCCCGCTCATAAAGTTCTTTTTTAAAATTCATTTATAACTACTCTAACAGAGCAAATGGCTGTTAGTACTTTTTTTAATTTTATCAAATTTAGTATTAATTATTAATGAAGAACTTTCCGAGCTACGTTCCTCGGAAACAATATAGATTGCGGTGTACAGATTTTCCCTCGTTTAACCTTTTAATTTCAAGGATAACAGACATATGCATTTTCATCTTTGTTTTTGAGTATAAATGATAACCCTTTTTAATAATCTGATTTAAATAAAGAGAAGCAATATAATAATCTATACTTACATAACTTGTCCAAACATCATAACATACATAACATAAATAGCCTATATACGTCCCACTGCTGGGCACAGGCCTCCTCTCAATCAACCGGAGAGGGTATGGAGCATACTCCACCACGCTGCTCCACTGCGGGTTGGTGGAGGTGTTTTTACGGCTAATAGCCGGGACCAACGGCTTAACGCGTCCAAACATCAAGCAACAATTATTTTTATATATTATGCTGCTGCCATTACATTATATTTTGGAATAATTATGTACCCGAGTAATGAGAAAATAGGTAATTATCACGCTAAAGCTGTACAACGCCATCTATATTGTTTTTGGTGAACGTAGCCTGGTAAGTCCTCATTACATTGACGGGGCGAATTGCTGAAGTTTATTATGTCAATACGAGTATCATACGCGTGTCACTAGTTTAATTTTATTTTGAGTCTGTAGAGAAGGAAGATAAATAAGAAGTAATGAATATATGCTTCTATCGACCGGCACAATCTGGACTTCTAAAAAATATCCTATATTTAGAATGATTCTAAGTCAATTTCCCACTGACAGGATACCTATACAATTAAAAACCATCGACATGACAAAATATGAAAATCTTTTATTGAACTCCACAAAAACCTCAATACTCTACAATGTAGAGTCTATATTATGATAATTATTCTGAGCCATTATAAACATTCGTAGGAATGTCTCTAAAAGCTCTTTTTCCGATCTTTGAGTTTGACGTCTTTTAAGTACTTAAATAAAAAACCTTAAATACGATAAAGACATCATTTATCGCTAAGTATGCCATGTGTTATGAACTCATTTTCCTTATCTCAGGAAGGGACTCAAGCTGTAGGTGTTTAGTCTCACTTGTTCATGGAATAGCAAATACGACTCTACTACTTATTGCTATGAGCATATGAAAAGAAACTGCGACGCGATTTTTGAGTTCTAGTAGATTAAAATAGTATTGAGAGCATAGAAATAAGATCGATTTTCTTCTGGATTTACTCAAATAGACTTAAAATATCCTTTATAATTGAAATGAGTATGGGATACCTACTTGCATAAATTATGATTACACATTTAGCTTCCTACGAATGCCACATTCAAGTTAATCCAGACTTAAAACGTCGGTGAGTCACTGCGTGAGGTGTTATACTATGGCATAATTGCTACTTTTACTGGCTGCTAACATTTTTACTTTCCACTCCACTGGAGTGATTCTGGAACTCTTTTCCAAACGGTCGATAGCCGGTGCAGGCGACGGTTGCGCTCACACACGCGAGACGTTAGAAAATCGGAAAAGCGCCGCGGACTTTTAAATTTGGAATTCAGTTGGTACTCTTTTACTTTTTTGTTGTATAAATTAAATTTAAATGTAATGTGAATAATTACCATTTGGCATGTGCCATCGATAATGCTGTTACGAAGGTAAGTTTTTTTGCTTACTTACTTAATTATTATTTTTAGGATTTATGTGCGCTTTTATTAGTACTTCGAGTAGGTGTCTAGATCGTTAAAGTACTTATATAAGATAGGTTAAATTTTATTGAGAAAAAAACCTGAACAAAATGTTAAGATCTGTAATGGTGAAGATATATATTGGTATGTAAACTAAGAAAGTACTTAAGTAGATGTTTCCGTTCACCTACTTAGTTATTAGATAACAGGGCACGAACCCTGGTATAAAACAACTTGAGTTAAATTCCCGTCAGAACCTCTCTTCAGAACAAATCAACAAGACTTTTAACGTAGGATAAATTATTTGCCTCCGTGCGTTATGGAGCTCATCTATTCAACCAAGTTGCATTACGGAACTTTAGCTTTCCGTCATCCGTCAGCTAAACAAACATGCCGTCAGCAAGTGGTTAGCTTGGGATTTGCACAAGTGCCTTCATAATATGCGTGTGCAATGTTTGTCTGTAGCAGATTACATGCTGTGCTTGTGTTGAAGGGTTAAGGCTAAAGAGTATTGCTAAAAATGCTTTGTGTCACTCAGTAAGTCAATACCTAGTTAGGTATTATTCTTATTAGTCATCATCACCACCAGCCCATTAACGTCCCCACTGCTGGGGCACGGGCCTTCCCTATGGATGGATAGGGAGATCGGGCCTTAAACCATAATGCGGGCCCAGTGCGGATTGATGGTTATTAACGACTGCTAATGCAGCCGGGACCAACATTATGAATTATAATAAACAATTTCTATTCTATTCTATTCAACGGCTTAACGTGCCTTCCGAAGCACGGAGGAGCTCGAGATGAAAAGTTTTTTTTTTGTGGTCACCCATCCTATGACCGGCCTTTGCGAAAGTTGCTTAACTTCAACAATCGCAGACCGAGCGCGTTAACCGCTGCGCCACCGAGCTCCTCTTCTTCCGATTCTAGATTCTTATTAGTACTTACGTTCACTTTCAACGTACACCCGCCATTCTGACCGTCAAGACCGCAGCTCACCTTTTTATTATAATTTCTCCTGTCTTCTTCGTTGGCGGCTCAATAGTAACCCTGACACCAGGGTTGATGAGGTTGGTAATCCACCTCACAACCCACACGATAGAAGAAGATTTCTTCTGTTTCCTGGAGGTATATTGAATTTAACTTGAAGTATATTCAGATACATTGCAGGTATATTCCTTACGTATATAACATACTAATATCTGCAACAGTACACCCCCACTCTGACCCACACAACTTAGGAATTAACACACTCATTCTAACGTACAAAAACATTGCATCGAAATACAGAAAAGCTTGTATTTACAACGACATCGCCCAGAAAACACATTAAACGCATCACGTTAAGTCTACTAAATAACCTATTTAAGGGAGAAAAGCAGTAAACACTACGGTATTTTATTATCTTATTACACGGTAATAAAGATCATATCTCCAACGCATGAGGTATTTGCATCGCCTGTAGCTAGGATTGTGAAGTTGTGAACTGCTTGATGTGTCCCTTGAGATAACTCGTCAGCAAACGGTGTAAGTATTGAGTGAAAGACGGTGAGAGATTAGCTCTTGGAGATCATATTGGAAATCTATAATTTAATATACTTAGTATATATGCAATACTGGCTTATAAGTACTTCTTAGTGCTATTGTATTGTCTGTATATTGAAGTCCTCTATAATGATAAATGATATTTATTTGCGAAGAAAATGGTGTTCACATATGTGTTAATGTATTTTTAAGGTACTTGCAGTATTTTCAGTCACTCATAGTAACATACAAAATGTCAGTTATAAATTATTTATTACATACTTAATAAAATCTTAAACACTTAAATATTATCTTGAAGTTACAATCAGGTGTCAAGATATGATTGAATTGTAGTCCACCGCTCTGAACAGATGTGTCTATAAGTAATGAGTACTACTTTTATATTATTGATTAAATATTTTATCGATTTTATTTTTATTTATTATGTTTGGAGTATTCTACGCTAGATTAGGAATGAATATATAAAAGAAAGCGAGTAAGGTCACTGAGAAATTGAGGAGCAACAGGTTAGCATGATGGGCATGTAATGAGGAGGGATGAAAGGTATATAACGAGGAAAGTTTTTAGTATGAATGTGGATATTGTGGATGGGTATAGGGGTAGGGGACGACCCAAGAAAGAGTGGATGGATTGTTCAAATAGGATGTGTGTGAAAGGTGTGAGTACCGAGATGACGACTGACAGAAATGAATGGAAGAAGAATACATGTTGCCGACCTCACCTAGAGTAGGATAAGGGCAGGAGGATGATGGAGTATTCAAGGCTAGAGATATATACAGTTGCTAAGTAAGCATTGTTCCACTTTGAACCGCATTGTGATATTCTACTGTCTGTCACACATTTTTTTTTATTGCTAGCTAGTATAGGCTAATGGTAAATGTTATTTTGTAGGTTATAATCATTTCACTAGATAAGACATTAAAATAAGAGATATTAAATAGCTATTTCTGCGGCATACAAATTGAGTTACAGATGCATGAATTATTTATAAGATGTTAATACACATAAAAGTGCTGATATGCATGTCTGGAATGTTGGTAAAAACATGTAAGTAAGTACTTAAGTACGCAAACTTTAAAGTCTGTTTCGGTGGTTCGGATGCTGCGAGCAAATTAGTAAGTTCAGGGGTTATGTGGATCGAATGTATGTGTGCACGCGTCAGTCAGAAGTCCTGCGGATTTCAATGGAACTAATTCGTCGGAAGGCACGTTAAGCCGTTGGTCCCGGTTACTACTTACTGATGTAAGTATGTAGTCGTTACATGAGCCATGTCAGGCGCCTATAGTGGCTTAATAATAATCCGATACGCAACCCGTTTGACGTGTGCGTTTAGAGGGTTGTTTGAATTCTCTCCCTAAAATTGACGTGTGTTCCATAAAGTATGGCTGTCGATTACCCGTCCTTTTCCTTTTCGGATAAGAAAATGACAGGTTTAACTTAAAATAAAGTTAGATGGTGTCTACAGGAATTAGCCCCATTTTCAAATTAAGTTTGATCTAATTCGTAGATATTGAAATTATCAGTAAATTAAATCTTAAACTCACGTGAAGCTGTTATATTAATATGGGGCACTTAATCGACAGGTGATCTATAATTTTATTGAATATTGATATTCAATGTCTTAGATCATGCCAGTATAGCTTGCTTGCTATAATTGATTTAAGATCGTTGGATAGTGTCGCCAACTGTAATTTGCCCTTACGAAGTGATCAATCTGTGTTGTTTTGCATGATAGGTTCCAACGTAACCCAAATATGGAATCTGTGTTTATATTGCTGGTTGAAAATGTTACTAAACTAACGTTGTTTGTCACATCTAGTATCTATCGTTGAATCTTTGTTTAATATATTTCTATTAAACAAGATTATTGCCGGTATAGATAGGTACCCACTTATAACAAATATTAAGCATTTATTATTTTATATGTTTATTACCTATATTTTATTTCTAATAATTAACCAAGAAAAATAGGTAGGTACATCATAAAACTACGTGGAATATGTTTTCGTCGCATAATATTGTTCCGTAAGTAATGAAACTTTATAACTTATGTCTTATTAATTATTTATAGACTTTTTATTATTTAGGTATTTTTAGGACTCCTTTTGCTGAACTAACAGCGCCTATTATTTTCAGTGTAGGTGTTTTTTAAATTACAAGTTCATCTCTTAATTAGTTTTTAATGTAAAATTACGTAATATTTTATTTTTTTATTTATTTTTCATCATCATCTCCCTAGCATTGTCCTGTTCTTCACAGGGTCCGCTCACCTAACCTGAAGATTTGACCGGACCGATATTTAAATTTAAAAAATCGCTTGAAAATCGCTATTTTGTCGAATTAAGTAACATATTTTATTAATCGTCGTTACAAGCCTAGCTACAATAATTTTCTTTTGGAATATCTCAACATTGTCTATATAGTAACTCGACTAGAATTTCACAAGACGCAATAAAAATAAAGCAAGCTTCACAAGCTCAAGTTAACTTAGTCATCCGGCTCAGCACACAGTGACATCCTGCCATTCTAGACTCAGCCTAGACTTAATGTGGCTTAATTGAATTCATTACATAATGATACTCATTATAAGTGACGGAGCCTGTATCTCAATAACGGTGTAACCTCTAGACTCCTTATATAAGGATTCTGTCACCACATCTGACAAATATGTCAGACAAAAAACAACAAGAAACAGCAAACAACACAAAACAAAAAATCAAAATATGTGAATGTTTTGTAAATTTGTGTACAATAAAGTGTTTTATTATTATCATTATATGTCAAATACAAGATAGGTACACCTAACTACGTTTGACCAATCTCGTCCGCTCCTGTGACCTTTGTATGTGTTTAGAATTTTAAATAAGCTAATAATCATGATAATCATAAATAAATAAATCATAGCACCCCTCCCCTTTACCTCACCTGGTTGTCAGAATGTCCTCCGCGACGAATCTGTCGATGGTTACCCTTGGCTTCAGTTTCTTTGACGGGCACGGATGTGGCTCGCAAAATCAAATTTTGTCTTGAAGGTGCGGTTACAGGTTGCACATTACGGTTGGCTACCTTTGGTAAGGCGTTTCGTCAGGTCTTTAAGCTTTTATCATCGAAAGTTTTGACACTCTTTGATACTTTATTTAAGCCATTTACGCTGTTGTAAAATATATTTATATAGTAATCAAATATTAGGAGTCTATTTGGTTGTATCGTCGATGCCGAATCCCAACGATCTGGTTTACATATTGCCCCTAATATGGGTATAACTGGTGTATTCCTCAGTAAATTATATTGTATTTTACATAAGTGGCTTTTATGACGCGATAGTTCTCTCTTTTGCATTAACAGGGGACGATAAAAAGTTATTCGGAATAAAGAATGTTATTTTAAATATACATAATTAGTTGGTTGTCATTTTAATTGTGGTAGTTTATAACTGGCTTTGACAAATTTAGACACCACGGTGTTTACCTGCGTAGTAGACAGCATTGGCTTTATCTTACTGAGGAACAAGAACAAATATTAATTTGTTCCTGAGGCATAGATTACAGAATAATACTACTTGTAGAACGGTAACTCTCTTCTCCCCCGCACCTATTTGCAGCTAAACTTGGGTCTTACTTTAGTCTTAAATGGCCGCAAGCCGCTAAGGAGTAAGGGGGAGCGCACGCGTATGTATGTCTCGCTCGCACTTAGGTATTAGGCAGCATATGAATGAGATTTTTGTATGGAGTGTCCGGTGTGTGCCTGAGGGTCACTTTCTATCAAGCCCTGGTCCCTGTCTAACCCCCGACGCACACGCATCACTAGCGTCCAACTGGTTGCGTGCGTGTACGCAGCAGGAAGAGAACCCGACACCCTCTTAATGGCTACAATATTAACCTGTGACGTCGCGCGACTCCGGTTACACTCTGTAGATACTTTATTCTTATTGTGTCTACTGGTGAGATACTTGGTGTGCTGTCTAGACGTCTTGGCACTGATATGTTGATGTTATTAATATTTCATAATTTAATATTTAACAAAAAAAACAAGTGCTGAGTGACAAACTTCATTTGTTATAAGGCGTAAGTACCTACAGCTGTATTTAACGTGAATATTGAATAGGATAAAATAATAACTTCATTGACATCGGCGATGTTGTGTGGCTGGCGACTGTCGGCTGAGAACCGGATCGGGATCAAACGGATCCTCTGAGTATTTCGATCTAAATTCTGTATTGGTATAGAGCTGATAATACCTACGTAAAGCATGCATGGTTAAAGTCATCCATAAACTTCAACTGTATAGGTATTGGTAAATGTGTTAAGTATGTTAACGTAGTATCTTATTAATATTCCTATTTATTTAGCTCTACCTAGTTAGTTAATGCATTTATAAACTTTATAAAAGAATTAACAAAATCAAACCTATTCGCTTTAAATTTTGACGATTATATGATTGTGTTTTTAATGAGAGTGTGACACAAATAAATTAGATATGACAAGGAAATCTTTTTATATTTTAGTCACGAACGTTGAAACAGATCTACCTGTAGTATCTCCTACTCACACAAAACACGCAAATGCACTTTATATTGTTAAAAAACTAAACAAAAGTGGCCTTTTAAAATTCATATGGCAAAATTCATGGTTAAGTATGTATAGATTATATTACGAATTCCAGTAACAATTTTTTTACGTGACTTATTTTAGATTTGTCGCAAATGGTATTAACCACTTGGCTGAACAAATGGGGAGTGCTGAGGGCTCTCACGCGGTACATAATTTAAGACAACATGCCTGAGGGTGCCCAGTTGGGTGAAGACCTCGGCCTCAACCCTAGTGGGTCGAAAGCGATAAGCGCTGAATGAGGGAAATCTTCGACCACTGAATAAAGTTAATTTCCAGTTTCTAGAAGATTTTGGAGTCATTATTACCGACAGAGCTAGGAGGTTATGACAGCTCTAGATTAGTAACCATCAATTTGATTACCCTATTCCTGTCAACCGATTAATGTTAGACACACTGTAAAATTAAATTTATTTACATACTGATATGATAGTTGAGTGATTTTGGGCCCTCAGGAGAAACGTTGGCCCATCGTGCATTCCTCTCGAGCGATAATTTAATTATAAGCTACGATAGACTAGCTAGCAAGACGATTAAAATGATATAAAATTTTTGAACTGGTTAAATATAAAGATTTTACGATCTGTGTTGCATGCTTTCTAAATTGTCTGGGGTCAGAAAATGTCTTGAGGACTATAAAACGTCAAGTGTTAGTCTCAAATAGTGAAAATTTATATCCTTCTTAATTGGATGTAAAAAAGATCAGTCAATGAACACTTCGAGTAACCATTCAGTTTGGTTTTATTGTCTTTTCTTTGAACTTTCTTTGTAACCTTTTGGAATTAAATCACTTAAACAGCTTTTTAAGTACACAAACACGATTTTAAGCTATTTAAGTTTATATCTTCCATGATGACATACGAGTATAACTCGCGTTGAGTTGGTGGATTTGTATTTTAATCATATTATACGTAAACATTGCAATTTCTTGATACATTTTTGTAGCGCTTTATCAATTCCACTTAAAGTTGCGAGTACACCTACGTAATGAAATTTTATAAAAAGGTCTGCCTACCCCAACTGGAAATAGGCGTGATCTTTATTTTATGCATGTAACACTAACACGAACACGCTTATATGTGTAGAATACGTATTGCATCTTTACTTGCTTCAAATACTTACAAAGAAACACTGCGAACTTCAAACTATTCATTCCGCCGGCTTGACAATTTATCACCAACTGACTGACTGTGTAATGTAACCATTGCATAGTTTGTCGGAAGTTGACAAGACAGATAAACCGACGGAGGCACGGGCCACCGCGATGTCCCATCATGATAACATCTCGCGTAAGACAGAAGCTAACGTTTCTGGCATCACTGATAATCTAGCAGCTTTTGTGGACAAAATTGATGACCTTCTGTTAGCGATGTATTGGAGTTGCTGGAAGATGACCCTTCATTGTATACTTTAGAACTTTGTCACATCAATCATTTGCTTTATTGAAACAAAGTCTTACTAAATGTCAAATTATGTTAATGCGACAAGATTGTCCTATGTAATTAATGTTCATGACCGTACTTGGGAACAGTTGAAATTGAGGCAGGTAGCATCTATATAGTTATTGCGTACTTAAATTTTAAGTACTGGAGAGCTCTCGTTGATGTCTTTTGTACCATGAAATAACCCAACTAACATTATTTATTATACAAATCATAAAAAAATATGTTAAATTAAATTATTGGTCACTTATTGTCTAAATCAAATTAAAATTCGATTACCATCGAGCTTTCGGCGTCGAACATGTCAACATAACGGCAACAGCCAAGTCGAACAAAACATAAATTATTTCTTGTTTATCACAGCTTAATGCCCTTATTGCTGTACCCACCACGGCTTCGAAAATGATTGTTAATACCGCCTTGACTTTAATCCATGGACAAATGTGAAATTATGTCAACACGAGTTTGATATTATAATTCTGTTAATAAAAGGCCTTTCTGTAGGGAAGTAATTCAATGACCCATTTTGTTCGAGGAATAGATTGGATTTGTATTTTATTGAATGAAGTGTGGTCGTCTGTTTCTTACATCTGAAAAAAAGTATAGAAAGAGCGTGGAAACTAGAAAGCATAGGTGGACAACTAGTTTTTTTGTATGATTAAAAATAAAGATTATGTTATATATAAATTGTAAGTTTAGTTTTAGACGTTTTGAAAAAAATGTTTGGCGAGTAAGATCGAATGTTTGTCGTATACCTAATTGTATATTTGTACATATTTTATATACACAAGTTCATTGTATGTGTATGTGCGTCAGTACAATGCAGTTTAATTTTGATGCATTTAAAAGCTCCCCTTTAATAGGTTAATGTAATTGCACTAACTGATTGGTTTGGTCAATGAGCCGTAAGGCAATCACTGACAGAATAAAATATAACAGTTAACTTTAATTTACATTCACAATAAAATGGGCTTTTCATTTTCCGTACTGTGTTCTATTTTCATAATAAATGAGCTCTTTGTTACTATTCTAATTTTATTTAGTTAGCAAAAGTAGGTACTTACTTCTAATTGTTTGACAGTAAAACTATATTTGTTAACATAAACATATATCTATAAATACGTAGATATAATAATGTTATACAGGTGTGGGCAGTTACGTATTTATACATAATCTTTCTTTTTTTATGTTAACTATGTCTAACTAGACTATCTACATACATACATAAACTCACGCCTATTTCTTACCGCGGTAAGCAGAGACTATGGAGTTCCATTTGCATCGATCCTGACACACTTTTCTTGCTTCCTCCACATTCATCAATCGTTTAATACACGCGCGGCGATTCAGAGTAGATCGTACTGAACGTTTTCTAAGGACATCTCCAATTTGGTCAACGGACGTCCTTCTAGGCCTTCCACGGCCAGCCCTACCACCTTCGCTTTATATACTGCTTTCGTAATCCTATTATCCTTCATCCGTTCTACCGTTGTCCAAACTAAGTTAACATTCCCTTCTCAACCATAGTCACTACCTACATACTTTTTTCTAAATACTGTCTAACTCTTCCGGCCAAGTTAATGCCATCTGCGGCAAATCTACAATATGTCACGTCAAAAAAAAAGTCTAAGTACTCCGTATAGCTTAGTTAATTTGATAGCTCTACTGGTGCTAGTCTCTGTAAACTATTCATATCCTGCGGCTCAATTATTCAGAGAGAGTAGATATACTAAACTCAATAGATACAATGTTAAAGTGCTAGTTATTTTATAGCTATTTCACCGGACTATGAGTAATATATACAGTCGATGCTTTAACAAAATTGCTGTTGCATAACACGATAGATCGGCCCGGTTTATTGTTGTTACACACTGACATCCTATGAAAAATAGACACATTTGCTAAGGAGTTTTTCTATAAAATTGTCCGAAGTCCGAACTGTGTTATAAATTCGTATATATACATTATTTTATGTAGATAGTATAAGTTCGTACCCTCAAATTGAGATGCTATGGCTGTGCAATATCGGTTGTAGTGTCGTTACACAACGTCGCTTGTGATAAGATGCGTGGCTGACACTTTTTCTATACAGATTGGTTGTCTATTTGTTATACGAGATCTATGATACTACAATAAAAATTCTTCGCGCTTAGCGGAGGAAGTGACGTCATCCGACAGTTAGACTGTCGTTTATGAAGAACGTTTTGTGTTATAAGCTTATATTGTTTATGTTTATTTATGATAGGAACTCGACTAAGCAAGAAGCCGAAATGGCTTCTTGTAAATTGATTTCTTAGGTCATGAAGATGCGGAATTTTAACATAAATTGTTTATCTTACAATGTAAATAGGTAGGTAGATTTGATTATCTGCGTTACTTAAACTGTGAATACTTGTAAGTACTTATATGAACTTATTGTGATTTGTCGGAATAAATAAATAAAATAAACACGTTGGAGATTTTTATGAATGACCGTTCAAAGATTACAAGTTACAAGTTCATTAAGTGATCAACTTTCACCTGCTCAAGTGTCAAGTACCAAGCCTGTCGTGATGACAGGATTATGAATGTCACAGGGAATGTTTATTGTTATTAAGAGCATAGGTAGGCACATAGTAGAGTTGCGCCGAATAGTAATTTAACCGAATATTATTCGATTTGACTACGTATTACCGAAAAGAACATTTAACTACCTAAAAAAATAAGTTCCTGGACTATTAATTGATCGGACTATTAAATATAACAATCATGACAGTGAAGTTATAAGAAGAACTTCAATGGTTTACCTTGTTTCATGAAAATAATGTTCAGGTTAGTTAGTAACTTTAATCTTTATTCATTAAAAAAATATTCTGATTATATATGCTAGTGTGGGTTGTAAGGTGGAGTAACACCCTCCTCAACCCTGGTGCCAGAGTTACTATTGAGCCGCCAAAGGCCCCTGACATGGCTCATGTAGCGACTACTTACTTACATCAGTAAGTAGTAACCGGGACCAACGGCTTAACGTGCCTTCCAAAGCACGGATCATCTAACTTTCGGACAATCAGGTGATCAGCCTGTAATGTCCTAACCAAACTAGGGACCATAAAGTAATTTTTGTGATATGTCCCCACCGGGAATCGAACCCAGGACCTTCGGGTCGTGAGCCCAACGCTCAACCACTGGACCACGGAGGTCGTTATCACTACTAGACCTCTACTAGTAAAATCACTACTAAACCGGAATCACAATCAATTCTTATTGAAACGAAGTATGAACGATCGATCAATTTAAATTTAAAACTTCAATACTTAGATTGAGTATCTAGCGACCTAGCTAGTTACATCTAGAGTGTCTAGATTGGCGTGATTGTAGGGTCGACGACCTCCTGAAATCACGGGCGTACAATACTAAGTACTCAATGTACAAATTGTACAATATCATCTGATCGCTTTGTTGATCTTTGACTCTGTAAACTAGCCTTCTCTATCGACCACTCAATTATCTTGTCCTTGTAATGCGCAAGCTGTGAAATTAATCGTCAAAAGTTTTATAATTTTTTTTATACATTCATAACAAATGACTTTAAGTTTTCTATATTAATAAAGTTAGAAGAATCGTTAGACTTATCGGATCTAAATATAATGTCATGGATGAAATGTATAACCTTGTGTTTTTTGTAAGTACTCTTTATAACTTATGTACTTGTAAACTGTAGGTAAATTACAAGTCTAAGTTTTAGGCTGTGCTTCCACTGACGCGAAGCTGGGCGGAGAGGAGCGGAGATGTGCAGGAATCGACCAATCACCGTGAGGGAGAGACTGACAGAGCGTCTTCGTTTTTCGCTCTCTCGAAAGCTGTGATTGGTCAAATCCGCATATCTCCGCTCATCTCCGCGACAGTGGAAACCCGGCCTTAGGCAGGTACAGTGAGTCCATAGACTGCTTGATATAAATGCTTACAGTTGTCCAGAGGAGAGACTTAGATAGTATGTACGAACTTGTTAATAGAAACGTAATGGATATGGTTCTTACGATACAGGCTTTGCCTAGTGCAAGAATCATAGATATTGTCTAAGAAAAACTTTAAAAATGAACTCTTTTTCTGAATAAACTATTCTTATTAAAAAAATGTGTCTGAATATTAACGTAATACTCATGGCGTTGAAGACTTTTATTAGTACACTTAATGTCAATACCTATTTTATTGTGCTTATAATTTGCAAGCAGTAAAATAAAGTGCCAAAATTATTCTTTAATTTCCAAGGAATTCACTTCCTACTGTGTGTGGGCTTCGGTAACAAGCTCGTCGTAAAAATATTTGGCAGTTTGACATAATATAATTGGTTTGTATATTTGTTTGTTTTGATTTGGTGATGTTATAAGTACTTATCAAATTGGAGATGTCCTTAGAAAAGGTTTAACACGATCTACTCTGCACCGGCGTGCGTGCATGAAACGATTTATGAATGTGGAGGAAGCAAGAGAAGTGTGTCAGGATCGCAGCAAATAGAATCCATAGTCTCTGCTTACCCCGGTGGGAAATAGGAGTGAGTTTATGTATGTATACTATAAGTACATACCCCAAGAGTGGTCGTGTTTGTAAAATTGATTTATCGGTTAAAAATGTACCAACATTTTGTTATAAAAATTCAATGAAGGAAAATAATATAGATGGAGCGTGGCAATGGAACATGGCATGGAAAGTCCCTCATTAAGAAATTAAGGATAGAACCTGAATGACGATGGTTCAAGACCGAGCCATAACATCCAGGTGTGGATGGAGCCATACACACAGGCTTGATGGACATCAGTTTAGTAGAGAGTTACTTGTTTCGACTTTTATTTATTTTACTTTTTGGGCGTAGCTGAAATTTAGCGTTTTCCTTCGTTGTGGGAAATAATTAATTATAACTATATTACTATAGAATGACATCGCCTCAGCTACATTGTTGAATTATTTCCATAGCATTATTTGTCCACGAAGGGGTAGGCAGAAGTGTCTTATATAATTATTCCCACTCATTTGAAATGTCCAAAATAAACGTCTTCTGTAACACATGTTAGAGAGAGACAGAATCAATCTAGCTAAGAAACTCCACCACGCTGCTTCACTACGAGTTGGTGGTGGAGGTATAAGCACATTTTGATTGCAAGTAAATATCGAAACATTTTCTCTGCTAACCTCATAGAGATATAATGACTAAGGAAGATTCGTTAAAGTACGCCTTAAGCAAAGGTCCCAATCAAGGGATAGTATATAGAAAAACGTCTCTATTTCTCTGGTGTCGCTTGAGGTAGGGAAGCGAACGAGCGACGCGGGCGCATTCCTGATTAATGGCAATAGATTGGACGCACTGCCCAGGGAGTTGCGGCTTTTTGTACCCACATGCTTAGAGGTCCTACATATTGAATGAGAACCGAGCTTAGAAAGTTGTGCTTCCATGTTTTTTTTTTGTTTTAAGTATAGTATTTTTATATTATGTCTTACTTAGTAGATAGGAGTACATTTAACCTTACGTTAATAGGTTAATAGGCAAAAAGTAAAAATTAAGATAAACATAATATATTACAGCCAAAGGTTCTATTTTCAATTTCAAATTAGTATTGTAAAACAGGTTGATTCAAATTAAACAGGTTATTTACATAAGTTCAAAACAATATGTTTTCTAACTCCATTTCCAAAGCACCATGCACCATCATGCATTTAGGTATGTACTAGAGGAACCAATGAAAATAACACCAAACAATACTTAATACTGCAATAAAACATTTAGAACACAACAAAAACGGCTCATAAAACTTTAGAACAACGATATGCTAGTGATTCACTTTGGTCATTAGCTCTTATGGAAATAGTCCGTGGCTTGCGAACAATGCGTGGTGATAGGAACCTTTAGAAAGTGCACAGAATGGGTAACATAAAACCTTCATAGACTCATGGCACCCCGGTCTATAAGAAAAGCGATCGTAAAGACTTGTGGTCACTTTTACTCCGCCGCATAGAAAGTAAACTCGCGTCAATATATTTACCTACTTGTACTTGATATGTGGTTGATTTTTGTTTTTTATGAAAGCTCGAATAGGTAAAGCAAAGCGAATAGGCGCCATCTGGATAAGCCCCTTACATCGTCGACACTTGGTTAAACTCTATAACAAGACGGATTATGGTGTCAAGATCAAACCCATTTGATTTAATGTAAGAAAAGCTTAAGTTTCGCTGTTTATAATGTATCTACTTAAGGATAACACAAACTAAATAAAGATAAAACAATTGGAAATAACCTTTTAAAATACGATGAAGTATCTACATTCACAGTTTTTTGTTGCGCCCTAAATCAACTAAGTATAACGAATCTATAATAATATACTTTCCGTCATGAAAAACATCGTCCTAAGCGCAAAAAAAACCGACGTGTATAGTCTGCACAGACGAGAAAGCAGGGTGTTTTCAAGTGGGTCACCGTATCGAGACCCTTCGAGGTCAAAGGTGGGTGCCCTGGCTCTGCTAACAGGTGCTAATAAGGCCCTAACAGCACCACTCATGCCACTAATTTGACTCATGTTTGACCAAACAGTTATACGCTATCATCACGAATGTCACGGCGACTTTAGTACCAAGATTAAATTTGGAAAACTCATCAAATGTGGGAATGTTTGTCGTCGAACAAATTGACTTTTTACCTGTTTCGGAAACGATTTCCGTGCGATAACATTTTAAAGCTGATATCGAGAACAGCTGTATAATATACAGCGGTAATCATTAATGAGAAAAGATACAACTTAATCGTGGATTTTTAATATTGTGTGCTTAAAAAATCGGTATTATTCTCATGTTACAAATCATATGACACGAGAATGAAGCATATTCCACGTTGCAACTCTCTATGGACGAACTAGTCTTGATCTCAAAGCAGGCAAACTTTATTTACTAAGTAAGCGTGTTAAGTACACTGAAATATAGTTCGCCGTAACAATAGTTCGCTTTACATCAGGTAAGATTGTGGTCATATGCGAATATAATCAATTAAAAACATGTTCGGAATTATGTCACATACACGTTTAAAAGCGTTCATTCATATGCATTTCATAATAAATAAAGTGCACTCCGTCATTCGTTACATCATAAAGTACGCACTTGAAATTAATTGGACCAACAAACATCGCAGCAAGGCACTGCACTCGCAAGGACAACTTTCTATATATACATTCAGTATGTGCAATGAATGGAACACACAGATCTATAGAGTGCCTATTGTCTCTACCTTCGGAGACAAAATTCGTGCCTAGATAGACATTCGAAGGGAAGACATTCTCGACAATTTTAATGTCCATTAGATCTCTTCACGATTTACTAAAAAGTCACTCAAAATAACTCTTTAAGGACAACGCGTGTCTTATTAACGATCCCAATTACGTACATTAATAGTCACTTTGTTGTCACATTAACGTGAATAAGCGCCTATAACTTGACGACTATTTATACCCCTAATGGAACAAAGCAGGTAAATAGGTTAGACAATAAAACGTTATCGAAGAACTAAAGGTGGCTTTGTAGGGGCGTAATGAAAACCCATAATGACTATGGAACGTCCAGAAGAGGTGACAGACCACCAGTGTGGCTTATGCCGTTAGTAGACAAACAGCCGCTATTAAGAGTTTTACAGCTTTGATTGGGTTTTAAGGAATGTCGAAGGCGTCAGGATGTCAAGATTGTATCAGACATTTTTTGTTTCCTAAAATGCAATAGATTGTTGTTTATATTGTAATTAAAATGTACGAAGAGTTTTCGAAGATAACCTAATAGTAATAATTAATAATCCGCGAAAATCCCCGGAATGTCAAGTTCATCATCCAGAAACCGAGTTCATCCCGTAAAATCGCTAAAAGATCAATGCATGTCCATGTCAATGAACTCAGCAAAATAAGTTTAAATAGTTTCACTGTCTACATGCATTCGAGTATTACTTTATTTGAACACGTGGCAAAGAAGACAGTGAATGCCGACTGAATTTAGTCGCCGGGGAGCCAACATTCGGTAGACTGCGCAAATAAGTTTTATTGATCTGTTTTATCGATATATCCTTACAATTGAATGATAAATGGCAGTTTTCAATAGCAGAGATCGACATTCGATTCCTCATTTTAGAGCTGTTTTATTGACTATCAATTTCACGTTTGCGACAAAGTAGTACTTAGTGTTTGATATGTATCTATTTATATACAGGGTGTTAGTGACATCGTAACAAAAACTTTGAGGGGTGTTTGAGGCCATGATTCTGAGATG
This sequence comes from Pectinophora gossypiella, assembly GCF_024362695.1. NCBI lineage: Eukaryota > Metazoa > Arthropoda > Insecta > Lepidoptera > Gelechiidae > Pectinophora > Pectinophora gossypiella. The sequence goes on along the minus strand of NC_065420.1, from coordinate 8,316,525 downwards.
ATATCAAGTGGAATTTTCCGTCGCAAAAGTATGGAACTGAAAATATTTAAAAAATACACAAAAATTTTCATGAATATTCAGACTGAAAATTCCACTTGATATCAACTCAGAATCATGGTCTGAACCATCCCCCTCAGTATTCGTTACGGTGTCACTAACACCTATACCTACTTGTATGGCTACCGTATGTACTTGTGCGGGGTGTAAGTGACATCGTAACGAATACTGAGGGGGATGATTCAGCTGATTATTCTGAGTTAATATCAAGTGGAATTTTCCATCGCAAAAGTATAGAATTGAAAATAATTTTAAAAAACTAAAAAAAAAATCATGAATTTTGCGACGAAAAATTCCACCTGATATTAACTCAGAATCATGGTCTGAATCATCCCCCTGAGTATTCGTTACGATGTCACTAACACCCTGTATAATATTGTCAATGTCCTAACTTAAACTACTTTTTATCCGACTTCGTTGCTAGAATTAGTTAGTATAAATTCAGCTAAGTCGCCTTTATGTAAAGTCTCAATCAGTACCGTCTACCATTACCTGTAAAGCAACGTGCTTGCTTGTTTCACTAAAATAACGTATAAAATATTTCAGATTTTTTAAGCTTTAATTTTCCTTAGAAAAACGTATAAACTCGTCAGTTGCCAAGCGATTTTGACGGTAAACGAGTATGTAATCGTTCCCGGTGGTAACAAGGTAGGTACCTACTTGCACGTTAGAAGGCGAAGGCATGTGCGCCCGAAGTCCATCCAGTCTGGTGTAGACAACATACGCGGCCGACAGGGCGAAGCGCCCGGCGCGGGATTTACTCGTAGCGCCATAATTCGTTACTTTCGCGCTTCGCTGCGCGCGGAACTTAGATTTAGAAAACTTTTTGAAATGAGAATCTTTAGTTTTTTGTTTGCTGTCGATAAGTGATTTCCATTTTTAAATAAAAGTGTTTCCGTGTTTGAATTTATGGTAAGCTTTTATTTTAACTTGGTTTGAAAAATATAATTTAAAAAAAAATATAATGTGTATTTTTGTTTTGACTGTAATGTTTATTACGAATAAATGATTGTTAATATATATATATATATAAAAAAAAAAAAAAAATTTAGCTTATATAATAATATAATTTTATTCCAATAATTAGCATCGTGATGGTATCGTAGGTGGTGGTCTAAAAATTTACTTACTTTTTAAAAACGGAAGTAAAATTTGGTTAAAGCAATTAGTACGATTTTACGAAAGTTTTATAGTATGTTTATTACTTATTGTTTCCAGCTGATGTAGTTTTTTTAATCAATTAGCAGTACTAATCCGGCAATAAATATTAATTCGTGCAGTTCGATTTTACATGCTACATTAAGAGAAGCTTTAATAATTCAGATTGATATTTTACGGTAGTTTTCACACGTGGCTTCCAGCAAATAATTTCTAGATACCAACTAATTTAAGAAGAGCTCCGACTCTACCTCGTCGTTATATTGCACGGGATACTTTTTATTACCCAAAAGTTGTATGAAATTTATGTCACGGGTCTATCTGAAATGGCATAGTACCTTCAGTCAGGTCATTGTGCATGTCTACGTTAAGTTGGTCGCTCTCGTTTGCCGTAGCGTTGTTTGTTCGTACGCACCTGATAACAAGTTATCCGCTAGCACACTGACACACTGCAGTTTCGTAACGTTATGTAGTTTGAGAATACGCATCCTAATATTTAGGTACCTTCTTTATTGAATTTGGGATTATATGAAGATCACGAATGGCCGAATTTTGTTCGTACTTGACTGTAGTCGTCGTATCAATTAGCATTTTTGTTGCCGTTTACTCTGTAAGCCGTAAAAGAAAATCACGTACATTCTTTTTTTAGCTTGTTTAATTAAGTGTATTGACCTCTACGAATCTTCTTCTATCGTGTAGATTGTGAGGTGGATTACCAACCCCAACAACCCTGGTGTCAGGTTACCTCTACGAATGATAATCTACTAATTATATTTTTTCGATATTATTTCCTACGATTTGGCCTGTGTTAGGTAAAGACTGAAGCTTAAAATTTACACTTAATCAGTTTCCATAATTATTATCGTGCTAGAGCTGCTGTAGAAGCTGATTATATTATCAGCAAATAGATTTTAAGCTTGTTCCGTTTTATGCGCGAAGGTACTACCTTTAAACAGTTTAATTATAAAGTAGGTACTAACTTACATAATCTAATAGGGTTTTCATAGCTTGATATTGGTATGTGGTGATTGCGATTACTTGGCGAGAGCCTTCAGCGTTCCCTATTAATTTGTCCGGCCAAGTATTAAATGCCGTTTGCGGCAAATCTGCAATAAGTTAAAAAAAAAAAACAAAAATGGAAAGAAAAGGTGATTGCGTTATAAAATCATACAGACAGGCTTCTACGACAAGCGAGAAGTTGAGGTAGTTCTCCACCTGAAATACTTCGGTACTACTTATTGTGAGTACATACGCACAGGAGGAACTATCGAGCCAAATAGTATATAGTACCATTATTCCTGCAGACACATTCTAATTTTATTTTAAGTTATACCTGTCATATTCTTATTCGAAGAAAAGAAGGGGACAGATGATTGACAACTGTTAATTTTAATATGAATGAATTAACCCGGGCGAATAAAATAGGCTCATCATAATATGCAACCCTTTCGACGTGTGTTCTCAACTTTATCCTATTGACCAACATAACATTTTGAAAAGGTTTTTTAAATTTTTGCCTAAAATTGACTTGTGTTCCATAAATTTTATGGCTGCCGATTACCCGTCCCTTTTTTCAGCGGATAAGAAAATGACAGGTATACGAGTAACTTAAACTAAAATTAGATGCGTGTGTAGAGGAATCGGCACTAATATTTGTTTTATTCTTAAAAATGTCTTACAAGTACTTGTCACATTTTTTTAAATTGTTTATTTTCATTCATATTATGGTTCTCTACATTTGACAGGTTTTTCGATGCCTCCCTTTAAGTTTTTTAAAAACCTGTGTCGGGAGAAGTGCCTACTTTACCAAGTAGGGTAGGTAGGTGCATGTCTATGTGTGGGTTAGTGTTTCTCACGGCAACACTGGCGTGTTTGTTCCTTATCTTATTGCTTCCGCTACCTCTTATTGCTAAATTAGAGCCGTATGGAGTTGCATTACAGAGATGAAGTTATAAACATGAAGCTTTGGATATTGTGTTACAACCGTGTCGAAATAGCTACTAGCAGCATTCTAACTAAAGATTTTTTTGTTTAGGGACCAAATAGTGGGTCCTAGATCAGTTCTATATCTAACAATTTATGGAATTTCAACATTAAGCAATTGGTGCCGCCATATTGACGCTAATTTTAAACTTTTGTCTCTGTTCTTCTTCTTGGCTAAGGGGCGCTCTGCATAATTAATTAATACTTTCGTCTCTGTATAACTAGATATGTGCTAACAATGTAACTTTGTATTAACTTTAAGTTAGGAATCTAAGTACCTTCCCTGTGCTATGTACACAAACAATAATAACTTAGTATCGTTTAAAATCTAAATTTACAAAATATATACTTACAATAGTATATAAGTCCGTTTTAAAGGTCAAACACCCCTCCTCCTCCCCTAATACCCCCCGACCATAGGTGCCCAAAATAATTGCCATGCTCCCCCTTTGCTGTCCTATGTTGAAACAACAAAGAGGAAATGTTACTAAAAAAAATCTTTGTTTCAGAATTCCATCGAAACATGAAACAGGAACGTTCTGTCTTCTCAACTATGGACGAAGATGAACTATGGAGTGACACGAATGTTTTATAAAGTGACACATTTATCAGAAGTAGAATTAATATACGAACATAATTATATTGAGTGAAGTTTATAGTACAATGGACCAATTTAAATTTAAAGTAAGAAAATAGAGTGGCGATAAAATGGAGAGACGGAAATATTTGTGGATGGAGTTCTTTTGGTAAGTAATATCTATACTACAATATTTTTATAAGTCAAATGATCATCATCATTAGCCCATTAACGTCCCCACTGCTGGGGCACGGGCCTTCCCTATGGATGGATAGGGAGATCGGGCCTTAAACCATCACGCGGGCCCAGTGTGGATTGATGGTTATTAACGACTGCTAATGCAGCCGGGACCAACGGCTTAACGTGCCTTCCGAAGCACGGAGGAGCTCGAGATGAAAACTTTTTTTTTGTGTTCACCCATCCTATGACCGGCCTTTGCGAAAGTTGCTTTACTTCAACAATCGCAGACCGAGCGCGTTAACCGCTGCGCCACCGAGCTCCTCAAGTCAAATGATACTGAACGAAATATAAGGTCGTACTAGGTGGATTAGAATCTCTGTACCTATCTACTAGTGTAAACTGTTCCGAGACTGAATATAAATTAGATATTTCAAATTAAGCGTCTATGACATGCTTGTGTGGTTAGATTCTACTTGTATAGAACATCATATATAGTCCTGCACTTTTGAAGTAAATAAATGATTTCTCTAAATATTGTACGGTCACGAGCATTAATATGTATACACTTAAGTACCATGTCACATTAACTTTTTTAACAAATTAAACCTTAAGTCTCATTAAATGTCAAATATGATAGTGCGACAGGGTTCTAAAGTGGGTACATGATATTGCTCATGACTGTACTATCAATATCAACTCAACAATGTAATATAGGTATTCCTTTGCTGACTTCCCACAAACAGAGCTGTTTCCTTGGAGCTAACATTTTACAACTGACGTACACTCCTTATAGACTAGCCAGAGTGCCCTGAATGTGTGAACAATAACTCAATGCCTAGTAAAATCTCCTCGGCATATGGTTTATGGGTTCGCGGCTATATCTCACATTGACGGGCACCAGTCGGTGAAATGGTGGCTGGTCTAGGCGTAAATTGTGTGGGTTGTTTATGATGAAAGAATCTAGATGCTGAAACTTTTCCCACAACACTTATAATTTTATGTACTTACCTACCTATTTCTAAGTTTTATTTTGCAATAGTTTTAGTTTTCGTTTTCTTTTTTTCATACCATTTAAACGGTATTTAAGGAAAATTGTACTTTTTATTATCAGTGTTGTGTGCGTCTATAATTGGCAGGCATGCCGGAACTTTTCCCATGTGTATTTTATTATGTGTGTTTGTGTATGTACTACTGTTGATGCACCATGATAAATAAATAAATAAGTTTGCAGGCCTTGATATTCTAGTAATCATAATCGTACAGAGATTATAGTTATAATAATTAATAATAGACATAATCAATCCGTGATAGCCCTGTTCGGAGAACGCGTGACTTACAATGTATGGTGACGGGTTTGAATCTCGGCTCGGGTTGTAAACAACTGAATTCGATTTCAGGAGTTTAAATTCATGTTTAGGACATTGATAATTGATACCACGTGGTGTCCAGAATTTGTGGGACTTGAGACATAGCTGGCGAGGACTGGGTGTATATATTATACCTCTGCCTACCCCTTGGGGGATATACGCGTGATGCTATATCATTTTAATAAAAACGTACATATACATCCACTTATACAATGAATCAACAAAGCACTATACAATAAAATGTACATGAGAGCCGCAATTCGCCGAAAAAAGTCCAGAGTTTAGCGATTATTTTCACTTTATTTTTTTTTTAGTAGCGTATTTAAAAAAAAGTAGAATCTAGTGATGTGAATCAGTATAGATGTCTGACATTATGATGAAGCTCGTTTTCTACGACCCACTCATTATTTTTAAATAAAATGTCAGCCCCGATTGATGCCTGTGGACGACAACAACACCAGCAATTGAGACATTAAAAAGGCCACGTCGAAGCAATTCATCTAAAAAAGCAATATTGCAATTTGACATTAGCTCATATAAAAGTAAGTGCGCAATGCAAATAAATGTCAAATAGTAATATTGCTTTTTTAGATAAATTGGTTTGATGTGGCCATTTTAACCACCAAGTTCAACAATAGCTAGAAGTATATCTTTAAACCCTCAGGCCTGTTCTGTTAAACGTTGTACCGGGTGAGAGCCTTCAGCGCTCCCCATTTGTCCGGCCAAGTTGTTAATGCCGTCTGCGGAAAATCTACAATAAGTCACGTCAAAAAAAAAACTAGATGTATTAATCCGCATTGTTAATATAGTGATAGTATTTTTTGTTAGGCAGTCCGTTATGTAGTATGATTATGACCTTGAAAATATTACAATCCAAATTCCCCAACTTTCTATTTATCTACTTAAAACTTTACAATCCAACAACTTCAGGATCCTTCAAAAACACAATTCTAATTAGACTTACAATATCGACAATGCCCACTACATTTGTCCACTGTAAATATTTAGCTAGGAGTTTGAACGGTACATTTTTATAGTCACCACTCGAATATTAGGTAAATAAATACCAGCAGTATAGCAGCTTCGGACAAAAGCATCCTGATTGGACTCATACACACGCATTCACATGGACCACATCCTAAGATCGCACGATTGCTACTTTCAGTTTAGACATCAATATCACATATTTACCACGATAACCATTATAGACGGTGATACAATTCACAACCTATCATGTTGGTGAGGTGTGGGTACTTAGTTTATCTTGCGATGGATGCACCTCTGACTACCCTAATTGGGATATAGTCGTGAGTTTACGTTACGTGTTACTACGATGATTTCTAGCAGATATTTTTATCGTTAATTACGGAACGATGACATTTTCCATGTCAATATTAATTAAATTGGATGTGTTCTTCAGAAGTTAAGTTCTTAAAAAAAAGAAGATAAGTTCTTAAAAAAAAAGTTTTCATCTCGAGCTCCTCCGTGCTTCGGAAGGCACGTTAAGCCGTTGGTCCCGGTTGCATTAGCAGTCGTTAATAACCATCAATCCGTACTGGGCCCGCGTGGTGGTTTAAGGCCCGATCTCCCTATCCATCCATAGGGAAGGCCCGTGCCCCTGCAGTGGGGACGTTAATGGGCTGGTGATGATGTGTTCTTCAGAAATAATGATTGCAGCTCAAACAAAAAATAGTCATATCAGTCCGTTTTATAGAGTTAGCAATGTTAGCATACTGCCTCTATATAAATGTTGTGACTCGAGGGTCCTTTGAGAGTAAGAGTAAACAGAAATTATACGCTCCATTCATCGGTGCGCACGCGTCGACGCAGGTCAAACGTACCTACTCTTAAACGAGATGGAGCCTGTTGCTTGTATGTGGACTTTTTATGATAATAACGGTTAGTTATGTTACTTTGGAGATGTTTGTACGATGACGTGGATTTAGTTTATAGAATTGTTTGTCTCAAAAATGAGATTTAGAAAGAAATATTCGGGTGTAGATAACGGCTTATAATTTAAGTAAAGCAGAAAGTGAAGAAAGTATTTCTCTTAAAAAAATAGAACAAAATCCTATGAATGAAACCTTTTCAATCAATAAAATACATTCTTTATTGCACATGTAACATTAAGACTGTTACAAATGGATATAATAAGAACAATAATAGGTGGCGTTATTGCTAAACAGCAATTTCTGCCAGCGACCTTAGGGTGGAAGAAGTCCATGTATTGGAGCCCTTCCAACATTGGACCTATGGAACTTTAGACCATATCTGTCTTTATTGAAATCTGCTTGCGAACTTGCACAGATTTAACGAAGCTATTACAACTTTACACGTACGATGCTTGTACTTATTGTACCACAAGTAACTATGTATGTAACAGTAACAGGTTAGATACAAACGATGTATACGCGGGTAATAGGTAATATCCACTACTGGTGCCGTATGGAGTCCCGGAGACGCTTTGCAGATAGGATATTAGGATGTGATTACAGTACGAAAAGTAAAACTTCTAAGTACTCTTCTTCCCGGGATTGTCGAGGATGGAAATCGACTAAAAAGCTTAAGAAAATTTATTAATTAGGGTAACAATTACTATGTCATTTTATGAAGGTCTTTACTGTAAGAGACTTGTTGTTAACTCTGTTGGTGACCTTTAATAAATAAATAAGAAAGCGACGAATTTGGTACCCTGTCGTACAAGCTGTCTTCTGTCTTGTGGCTCCCTTAGTACAAGCATAAAATCCTAATTTACTTACAGGTATACCTACCTATCTATTTGTTTTGGAATTCACATGCAATTACTTAGAATAGGTACATAACTATAAACTTTCTTGGTTATGATCCCTTTAAAATGTTGGAAATTACGTTATTGTAATCATGTTCTTATACAATTATTCATCTACATATTTGGCGTACAGTGCTAGGGTACTTATTTCTCATTTTATGCATACGGCGCTAATAGCGAAGTGCATCAGGAAGAAATATTCACCTGCGTAAACCATTTTATAGGTATTAGGTATGTTGTTCTTGAAGGTAAGAAAAACCACAAATATGTGAAACGGTTAAAAGTAGTTTTAACACCAAAAAGATTTCATGTTAACATTGTGATTGTGATAAAAGTGAAAAAAAATAGCAAAAAGATTTGAATTTATTAGTAAATTCTGAAGGTAACTGGCCGATTCGATCGAAAAAATATTTTGAAAAGCCTTTTAATTTAGACAAAAAATAAAATTACTTATTTATTCTTTTATTCAAACGGCATTCATAACAATTTTTTTACTAATTGGTAGCCAGCAATAATATTATAATTTTGAAGTTGAATACTTTTTGGAAAATTTAACTTTTTTAAAATTAGTTTTTAATACTTTTATTCTAAGAGGAAACGTAATGCTCGTATGTAATTTAAATGAAAACTTTGTTGCTAATTTTATTATGATCTCGAATCGAATCAAATCGAATTTAAATCTGTAATTAGGTAAGTTTATTAATTGATACCATTTTTATGGACCTCTTTGTTATTTGACTAAAGTTTTGTATTTCTTAGAAACGTAGTTACAACTCACTTAACAGAAATTAACGTAATAGGCACATCTAGTTCTGAACCAACAGTACACGCGTCTTCCCCAACTAGTTTTTTCTCTGATCTCAATCGCCATAGCGCCAGCGGCACTCCATTTACAATATTGACATGTTTATCTTTAGTTTCTTAAGGAAAGCAATCTTTACCCGTTGATTAGATTTGTTTATTTTAATTAGATTGCAGTTTGAGCCCGTGTAATTGTGGGTAACACTACGATTTATGTTACGTAACTGTGTAAGTTGAGATGAGTAGATACTTAGGCAGGTTTGAGTACCTATTAAATATTGCTGATAGTTTAGAATTAGGTAAGTAAGTGTACCTAAACTTCGAGTGATGAAGATATTGTCTAAGGACTTTAAGTTTTTTTTTATCAGTCTTGAAGTTTTGATTAGGTATATTTATGGTGTCTATCCCTTTTGGTCTGACATACCAACAAACAGTAGTACAGGTAATGGTAATACTAAGTAGTACTGCGCCCCTTTTGGTTCCTATTTTACTCTTTATGAAGATTTACATTTATGTAGTATTAAAGAGTCTAACCGATTTACGCAACCCAAAATGAACAACTTGACCCGAATACTTTAAGCGAAATAACTTTTGTTCTTAAAAACGAATTTCTCATAACGCTCTCTGGTTTAACATAAAAATAACGGCGTAAAACACTTTATAAACCACTTAAGACATTCATTAGGTCGTTGGAGTCTTTTGATCGTTTTAATGCGCGTGCGTTTCGGGTGCATCGCGCGGGATGGTGACGTAGCGAGAGTGGAGTAGCGTCTAATGGAGATGTCCATTGCGCAAGCGTGAGAAGTGCGTAGGCGATGACGCAGGGCTGCGGGAATATGGCGGGAATGACGGGCTTGCCAAACATTTCACTGAAGAGACTGGGAATGACGTGTGCGTGCTGCGTGGAATGATCATAATGTAACATGGAACATTTTGGCAAATATGTCTCGTAGCGACCGCCTAATGGAGTTGTCAGACTGTATTTGTTTACGGTTGCGTGGGCGACGAAGATGACTAGGGAAACTACTAGAAAGACCGATTCTGATCGTATTATAGACTTTTCTATTATACTTTTAACAAAAGGTATATTTTATAAGTGAAAGTACTTTACAAGTTTTTTATAAATTATTTGTATAATTGAGATAAAAATTGCTATCATTATGAGTTCACTCATATAAAATGTTTGCCGCCCAGCAATAAAGACTAAAGTTATTCTTTTAAAAATGAAATCAAATGAAATTCATATCTGTGCATGGAATTTAGGTTTACGAGATTAACTTGTAAATGTTTATTTTAGAAGTAGGGAAAACTAATATGATCTGATTACTTTTAAAACTATACAAGAAATGACGGCCAATTATTCATCTCCATCTGACAGCCCTGCGAAAGCTTAGCCCAAATTGGGAGAGTAAAGTAAAGACAAAGTGAATCCGTGTCATAACATCATAACAGTCACCCACCTCACCCGTTAAGTTCATACTCGCCTGTTTGTTAGACAAAGGCTTAAGTGGATATGTTGTTACCGCATCTTGTTAGTGCTCATTACAAGCAGTAAGATAGGGCCGTCTAGAATCTATTGCGGGGACTTGTCGATAGCGTAGATAAACGCGATGCCGCTGATTGAATCGGGATTTCGATAGCGAATCTCAACCAAGATGTAAGTAGCTACATAACCTAGCTACATAAATATTTCGCACGTAGGTACAGTCATGAGCAATATAATGTACCCACTTCAGGACTCTGTCGCACTAACATATTTGACATTTAGTGAGACTTACAGTTCAATTTGTCAAAAAAGTTAATGTGACATGGTACCAAAGTGGCTCGTGACCGTACACGTCTCAGACTTTCCAGGGTACGTTCCTCAAAATCAATATAGATGGCGCTGTACAGTTTGTTCTTCGTTTAACCTTCTAATTTCATGGATAACAGACATGCATCTTTCATTTTTGTTTTTGGATATAAATGATGACCCTTTTTGTTACACCTAGGCACAATGACGTCTTCCACCCCTTATTATTGTGAGCAAAATAAAGAGAAGCAATATAGGTAGCAACATAATTCTATACATAATGTGATCCAAATATCAAGCAACAATTTTATTATTTTTATTTTATGCTTCTGTCATTACATTATATTTTGGATTACGTAACCGATTCATAAGTAAATAGGTAATTGTCACGTTTAAACAGTACAACGCCATCTATATTGTTTTTGATGAACGTAGCCTTCTTTCAAGTGGTAGGTTTCATAAGAAAGTTTTATGTAAATCTGTTATGTCTATGTCATATGTGTCATCTATGTTATTTTTATTACAAGAATTTTACTAAATGCTAATATGTTTATCTTCCAACCTGACCAGCGCTCCTTTATATAGGTAATAATAAAGCTGATGATAAGGGGGTCTAAAAAGGCCACATTGAAGCAATTCATCTAAAAAGCAACAACTAGGTACCTATTGCAATTTGACACTTACGCGTTTATAAGTATGAGTGCACAGTGTCAACAAGTTTCAAATAGCAATATTGTTTTTAGATGAATTACTTCGATGTAGCTTTCCGAAGAAAACATTTTTACGCGATTCAATGCCGGTTACTATGCGAGATATGAAATTAGAACCTTACGGATTTTCATAGTAAAGGTTTTGAATACTTACCTAAATAGTATCTAATTATAATTCATTTGGAATCAGGATAAGAGAAGGATCCTTCATGAAGAAAATCGATACTTATCCATCACTATAGCCGTGAGACGGCGCGACTAGTATATTGTGAGATAGACTGACAAATTGAGAACTGGGATGATAATAACAGGCTCGGTAATTCCTGTGTGCTCCAAAGTGCTATTAGTGTCAACGGGCTAATCGAAAAGAGCTATAGGCCTCCAATTTATGGTCTTAGTGTTTAGCATCTTTTCTTTGTACGAGTAAACAAACGCGTTCTGTTGTGGCTTTGTGCGGATTTATGGTAATCTTTCATTGGTTAGACAAAGAACAATTCAACGTACGTAGGTACCTACATTGTTCCCGTTTTATTAACCCGAGTTATCCGTTGAAGTCGGCTCGGAAATCACGTTACGAAAGGCTAGAATCTAGCCTATTCGATCCCACTGCTGGGCAAAGCCTTCCCCTTGATTTTTCCATTGCTCTCCCTTATCTCGACTATCTTAACTACGCGAATTACTTATAAGCTGTACATTTTGGTGCTAACTCCTGTAAATACCATCTAATTTTATTTTAAATTCTGTCATTTTCTTATCCGCCGAAACGGGTAATTGTCAAGCATAAAATTTATGGAACAATGTGGCGTCAATTTTAAGCACAAATCAGAAACAACCGTCTAAAAATGTTACATTGGCCAATAACCCGTCAGAATTAAGTTGACAGTCCACGTCAAACGGTTTGCATACCAGCGAGATACCTTTTTGATTCGCCCGGGTTATTCATTCATTTACTCATTCTTCCTAAAATTAAGAGCTGTCAATCACCAGTCCCTTTCCTTTTCGGCGGATAAGAAAATGACAGGTATAACTTAAAGTAAAATTAGGAGGTGTCTGCAGGAATCGGGGCCATTATAGTCCATAAAATAACATAAACGCCACATTTAGTAGTAATTTATTTTTTATTGATATAACGACGTTTCCAGGAATTGGGTAGTTTCCTAACATAAATTATGAAATTCTAATTCTACTAAATAGAGACAGATCTAAAGGTAATAAAAAAGTTTCCTTTTTTTTTCTATTTAACTTGTTCATGAATTTTAATAATGAAATATGTAAAGTACGAAATTTTATTACGTTTTTCTACGATGTCACATGTTGCTTTTTCATACAAATTCCATAGTAATTTCGTTTTTTCACGTTTAGTAAAAAAGTAAGTAACTGATTTGATTAGTTGGAAAGTAACATAACATAACAAATACTTTATTGCACAAACAGGAAAATACAAAATACAAAAACAAAAGAGAAATAGAGAGAACCATATTGTGCCCAGATAATGGCAATAGGCTCGTCCTGTATTACATGCAACTTTGGCATAGCTGGCGAGGAATAGGAATAGAATACACCTTTGCCCACCCCTTCGTGGATACAGGCACGATGCTGTGTTGTATTGTGTTAGTATTTAAAGTGATAACAATTAGTTTTGTGATTGTGATTTCTAGCTCTATTACCTCAGTAGGTTTAGTGGGCTTGAATTTATTATGTTTATGTTTTTCATTGCTTGATTTCAGGACGGCTGTTATAATACAACTGGCAATGTTTACTAAAGCTACGAACGTCACTACCGTACCACCGCAACGCCATCTGGTAAGATACCTAATATATGTTTTTAAAAGTGAGTTTAATTTTGGAATAGCAATTGCCAAAAATATAAATCATTTGATAAGGCAAATATTTCTGTGGAATAAAGGAGATCTTAACGAAGGCTTAAAGAATGTTTTATCTTAAGTGCAGTTTTCACTAACACAATTGATTCGACCATTATAAGTGGCGATACGGCTCATGAGCTCATCACATCACCTTTTACGTTAGTCTAACAGAAAGCTCGGTGAGATGTGGGTAGGGTACAGTCATGAGCAATATAATGTACCCACTTTAGGACTCTGTCGCACTAACATATTTGACATTTAGTGAGACTTACAGTTCAATTTGTCAAAAAAGTTAATGTGACATGGTATCAAGTGTATACATATTAATGCTCGTGACCGTACTTAATTCAATTTGTAATGGATGTACCTTTGACTACCTCAATTGGGATAACAATGATGATAAAGAAAACTTTAGCAATTAACTTTGGTTGTAAATTCATTCTTATAGTAAAATGTTCGTAGATTAAAAATTTCAAAACCAGCATAATCAATTTCTAACAGGATCTCGTCTGCACATTTCAGGAGGCGACAGAAGAGCCGTCTGGGTACGCGTGGAGCTCGTGGGGCAGTTGGAGTGCGTGCTCCAGGACTTGTGGCGGAGGAGTAGCCTTACAGGAGCGTCAGTGCCTGCCGAGGTACATACAGTTTTTATTCATTTTCCTCTTGTAATACAACTGCCTATAGATAGTAAACGTACAGGGTGTTTAGTGACATCGTAACGTATACTGACGGGATGGTTCAGACTATTCTGAGTTGATATCAAGTGGAATTTCCTGTCGGAAAAATAATGAAAATTTTAGTGTTTTTTTTAAATTATTTTCAGTTTGATACTTTTGCGACCGAAAATTCCACTTGATATCAACTCAGAATCATGGTCTGAATCATCCCTCAAAGTTTTCGTTACGAGCTGGTCACTTACACCCTGTATTATTATATAAAAATACATGATTTTGTAGGTGATAGCTTAAATAAAAGTAATATTACTTGTAATTTTAATTAGGTATACTTGTTATTAACCTAACCTATATTTGCTTATTACTATATAGCCTATAAATATAACCTATATAACATACGTGTATAGTATACATCACAGGCATAGTAGGCGGTTTTATTGCCAAAAACTAATTCAATTCTCGCAATCATAGAAGCGAAAAAAGTGATATAAAATCATTATCGGGTTGAGTTTATGATAGCTCGAAAACTAGCAAGGTAAATAATTCCCATAAATCAAACCGGAAGCAGCGTCTTTGCTTGGTGAAGCGTGAGTACTTAGTTCATGACGATTAGTTGCGATGACTAAGGACGTCTGACTAACCCAATTCGAGATGTAGTCGTAAGCCTATGTACAGTCAAACAGAAAAAAAGCAGTCACTGAGCCCAGCGAATTATTCGTAAACAGTGGTGAAATCATGAACCATTAGTTGTCAGAATTAAAAAATATATGTTTTTGTAAGCGTTTTTGGTCTATTACAGCAACGACATGTAACCAGGAGGTCTTAAGTGCAAGCAGTTAATTTATTACTTTGCAAGAAACTGATTGGACCTTTGCACCTTATCGTACATTGTGTAATTCAAAATCGGTATAAGTACCTTTAGGTAGGTATATTGGCGACTGAAAAAATTCACCTTTGAATGTCTGATTTTCAACTTTGTAGTTCGTAAATACAACTATAATACCAAAGGTTGCCTGGAAGAAATTGCTGCTCGAGCAATAAGGCCGCCTGTTGTCTTTCTGTATCTGTGCCCAATGTGCTCAATAAAGTATTTTATCTATCATCTTTTTATACAGTACTTAGTAAGTTGTGGTTTAGTGAAATGAAGAAGGGAATATTAGTCTTTATGGTTATGATAGACATAGTGTACAACATAAACTATCTTGCTGAATAAGATTACTATCGCTAAAGCTCATATTTAACGACTAGTCTGTCTAGTGAACTTCCGTAACATCACGGTTCAGTAGGTACCAACAAGCCGACCAGTAAGTGCCATTCCTGAGTAAGTTCCCTAAGTGGGAATGTTCCCGTTGTAAATACTCTTTTATACACATTCACTCACACCCTCTCTCTAACACATTCACCCACACCCACAATCAGGCACACACATACACACACACTCACATACACACACACACACGCACGCGCGCACACACACACACACACACACACACAAAAAAGCCTGCTGTTTGAAATAGCTGATAATGCATGCAAATTCTTGTTTTCATTTCACTTTTTGTTTTTGTTTTCACATTATTTTATTTTTAAGTTGAGTATTTATTGTAACCCTTGGAAGCATCGTGGTGACTCCCAATACGAGCATATTAAATTGCTTACTGGGAGGTCCACAATTTCGATATTGTAAAATACTGGAGAAAAATAAAATTATTTTTTTTGTTAAGGACACTGGCTGCTATTCTTTTTCAAATTGTTCTTTCTTGTACTCCGGTCTTATCTGCCTAAAGGTTAGGTAATAAAGCTCATTTTAAATAAGTTTTGCGCCGGAACGGCAAATCACTGGTGCCGACAGAAAGTTTCAAGCCGCGTCTGTTAATACGTACATATTTTATAATGTACCTACTTACTTTGTATAAAAGCAAAAATTGTAAACACGCAGCGTTTACACGCCCATTATTCTATAATTCACCTTAAGCTGACTCCACACTTAAATGAATTTATAAGAAATTTAACATAATCAGAATTTATAAGAAATTTAACATAGTCAATTTATTTTTGGAGTTAAGTATATTGAAATGAACATTTTTGATTATGTTTTCAATTTATAACAATAGAGAATTTGATTATTAAGTAGTTGTATTCAAATCACTTTTTAATTTAAAGGCTTAGTATTTTCTTTTGAAGACAGCGGGATAGGTAGTTTTTCTAAACAGCTAGAAACTGAAATATGGACTTTAAGAAATCTGTTTTTTAAGAAAAACATTTTTTTATCTATTAAGTACATAGGCACTTATTTTAAATTCTCTCTCTAGTCTAAAAAAAAGCTTTATTTTACACTACAAAACCTGGCTACTTTAACACAAAATGATGATAACACCTTAAGTATTTTCTAAAGAATTTAACATCTACAAACTGACTTTAGTGTGGCTCCCCCACTAGCCAGGTCATAGGTTAAACATGCCTTCGCGACGTACCTTTTTATCCGCTAAACGAAGGTAATGGAATCCCCGTGGCTTGATGTAACAAGCTGTTATTGTACTTACAAGCTGATTGCTGGTTCCGCTTGATTGACGTGCATCAGTGTCGATACAAGCCGGTAATGAACCGCGATTACCGTCAATTTTATAATGAAGACAGAGCTTTCATGCGTCTATTTGCGACTAATGAGCGCTCATTGTAATTGTTTGTTGTCAGTTTTGTCTGCTGTGGCGGGAGCGGGTACATATTATGTTAGTAGCTACGTGTATGTTAGTTTCTGTTGTTTATCTTTTATAGGAAAAACATGCCATACATTTGACAATGATCATTTTTAACCAGTAAATTCATAAAATGTAAAATATACCTACACTCTGTCCATTTATAAATGTCTTCCTCCATGTTTGTGAAGGCCCGACTCACTAACTGACTTATCAACATGCAGTCTAAAAATCTATGGATATATAAAACTATAGATAAGTAATTAAGTACACTTGCACAGAGGTTTGGTCGTTATTTGATGTTGAAATAATCATGTAATTAAATAACATAATATAGGCATACGTCTATATCCCAATTGGCAACATTTCAAATTTTTAAGCCGTGGTTTTTTTTGTGCTATTTCGAAAGTACTTGTTTAAATAGAAGACACGTATTTTTTCTTTTCAAGATTTTTCCACTAGAAGTTACAAAAAAATATTTTTTGAAAATTGGATTCTGCCATTGATAGAATGAAGGCAGTATAATGTAATGTACCTTTGCATGCGTATTTAAAACAAGTCGCAAACAAAGTGTCATGTTATGTATGACATTTACTTTTTTATAATTTTTATGTAAAGGTCTGAACTTATTATGCCTTCCTCTTCTGACCTCGTGGATTTTTCAATATATTTCTATTATTACTGAATTAAAAAATCTGAAAAATGTGTTTTGTGTAAATCATAGAAATATCTCGAAATGGTTTTCGATTTAAGGCACCTTAGTAAAAATGAAATGTTGTCAATTGGGGTAGTCATAGGTGACGGTAACGGTAAGGGATCGAGTCAAGAAATATGTTAGTGAAAACGGCACTCAAGACAAATTAATAACTCTTTGATGCTAGTCCGGAACGTGGCTTCGAACCGTGGTTTGAGAAGCAAGCCGGTGAACCACAGGACCGCAATAACTATAAAAGTCATAAAGATAAATAACATTTATTAAGAATAATAAATAAATAATAATAATATTTTTATATTATATTTAATAGTTATATTCACAGTGGGTCATTGAGTTATGCAGGTCGTCGGCGTCACTACCGCTGGTCGGGTCGCTGTGCCGGTCGCCGACTCACTTGCGACGCTTTAACAAATATTCATTTATTTAAACACAAAAAAAATAATATCTTAATACACACACAACACATCTTCCACCCATTATTATTCATATATCAATATAGGTAAGTTCTGTACCATATCTGATCCAAATATCAAGCAACAATTATTTTTATATAGAAATAGAAATTGTATATTATAAAAGGACGCCACACAATTACATCACTTAATTTTTTTCACAAAACAATTACAAAAAGCATAGGAGGATGTTCATTAGAATGATCATAAGGTGGTGGTGGACGTCCTGAGATAAAAGGGCCTCACTCAGCACAAGTCGCGGCGTGAATG
This sequence comes from Pectinophora gossypiella, assembly GCF_024362695.1. Taxonomy (NCBI): domain Eukaryota; kingdom Metazoa; phylum Arthropoda; class Insecta; order Lepidoptera; family Gelechiidae; genus Pectinophora; species Pectinophora gossypiella. Next base: position 8,298,443 of record NC_065420.1, on the reverse strand, counting down.
TAAAATATACCTATGCCACTACCATTACATTATATTTTTGAATAATTATGAAGTACCCGAGCAATGACAAAATGGACAATGATCACGTTAAATCTGTACAGCGCAATCACAATTTTTTTGGGCGAACGTAACCTGGAAAATCTCTCACAACAACCCGTGGTCCTCTCATTATTAAGTTCACAGAGCTTTTTACCCTCAGTAACCATTACATACCATAAACAGCCTGTATACGTCCCACTGCTGGGCACAGTCCTCCCCTCAATCAACCAGAGAGGCTATGGAGCATACTCCACCAAGCTGCTCCAATCCAAATATTCCTTTTTTGGGTGAAAAAATCAGGTGATTCAAGCCTGAAAAGTCCTTACCAAACAAAGGACAGTCTCACAAAGTGATTTCGAGAATATCCCCATCGGGAATCGAACCCGGACCTCCAGAGGCCTGTTTAACAAAACTTACAATTGTAAATTACAATGACAATTTGATGTACATTGCGGAGTGTGTGATCACGAATACTTCACAGTTTTATATTAGATACGTAATGAACACCAAATTGTCGTTGTAATTTACAATTGTAAGTTTTATTAAACAGGCTCCAGATCGTGAGCCTAACGCTCTAAACCACTAGACCACGGAGGCTGTTGTACGTAACCTGGAAAGTCCCTTATTAAAACAACCCGTGGTCCTCTCATTACTAAGTTCACAGAGCTTTTTACCCTCAGTAACCATTGTTCTCATGTAATTATACATGAGTAAATAATCTCTAATCTATCATCGCTAATGATGCTTAGCCATACCGTTAGCTGAACAAGCTAAGTCAAGCTATTTACGTACAAATTAATGCGCGAGATAATTGTAGCGTCCCAAGGAGCGGGATTAATGCGACCAGATACAGAGTGCTGTTAGGGAGATAAGTAGGTAATCAAAATACCGTCACTCTTAATTAGAAGGGGTGCCGGCGGACACAGGATACTCGGAGCCATAGCCATTGCTCATGACGTGTGGGAGGTGTGTGGATACGGATATGTTGATGAGGTCAAGGATATAAAATTTTTAAGTGTTATTGGTGGTAGCATTAAAAGAAGCCAATATCTTGAAATGCTAATAGAAGATATTGCTACCTAGCTATATCTATTATCAATATCACTACATATTAAAATCCAGGTAGCAATAAAACCTAGGTAAGTAGGTTTTCTTGTCTATTACTTTTTTATTTTTTTTTCATTATACCCTTAATCTAAATACATGGTTTGAATGATGCCGTTAAACCACAGAGGTTTGTAACGGCACCCATTAGTCGCATTAAAACAGAAAAAAATAATAATAAAAATACAGACAACATTCAAAGGAATCATATCGATAGCATTATAAAAAATGTAGCTTAATAGACAACTGTCGTACCGAGTAGGCATAAACTACCATTGAAGAATTACAAAAGTATGTACTGATTATGTTAGGAGATACCAAATTTTAGCATGGTACTTATCTATTGCGGTAAAGGTTTACACATACATTGTTTCCTTGATGCAGTGCCATCTGTCATCTCTATTTCGAGCCACTGCTGACGTCATCTCGTAAATCGTACAAAATTTAAATGCAAATATTTTAATGATGTAAGCACTATACACTTTACCTTTTCAACTATGAAACCACTGATCAGAAACTTATTGTACTAAAATAAATACCTATCCAAGTAGCTAACAAAAGTGCATAAACGAAAGGAGCTAATAAATACAAATCTAAAGGAGAGTCTGTCATAGAAAATAAAAGACAACCAAAATAAATAAAGCTGTATATACAATCAGAAATAAATTCCCATATGACACAAAAAGTAATTCTAAATACAATGAAAAGGATCCTGCTGACATTACGTCGTATAACATAATAGACAAATTGGGAGATACGTCGTTTGTCATGCATGGCTTTCATAGAGTACACGATTCATTACTGCGATGAAATATTGCTCGAAGGCTAAAGGAGAATTTCCAGAAATGACTTTGAATGAATATGCAGGATGTTAATTTAGACGTCAACAATCTTGGTGAAGTTCCTGATGTTAATCATAAGGAATGAGGGATTACTTATAATTTGTGAAACGTATGGAGTGATTTATTGATAAGTGCGAACTTGGGAATATTGATGAATATTCTACGGGTGAATAAAAAGCTAATCAAATACAATAAATGTAAAGATGACGATCGGTTATAAATACCAAGGTGCGATAGCTTTGCAAGGAATATGTTTACGGTGATTAACCTCCTACCATAAAAACCGTGACTATGTTAATGTTGCAAAAAGAATAACTAACAAGCAAAGAAATCAATTTGGATGATGATACTAAACAGATTTTATCTCTGCCTTCAGACGTGTAATGAGCCCACTGATCTTCTTAAAGAGATTTTGATAAGCAAGGCGCCTAGTGGAACTAATCGTCGCCCGCTGAACATGAATATTCCAAAGCAAGTTTACATTAAATTAATGTTCCAATCCTGTTACAAGGAGAGAACATTTGTAAAGAAGGCCTCGACTAATATGTGAAGCGATTTACTCGGTCGATAAATATGGAAAGAACTCGGATTTTTTTTTATCTTTAATACTAAATTAGATTAACGCGTTTAGGGCTATTTGTTACCGACATCGTTGATTTCATTACCTTCTTTGTGTTGCCGCCGGATGGTTTTGTTTTAATTATTACTTGAAATCATGTCTGATGTACCGATACAATCATTATTTTGAACAAATTCTATTTCTTTTTCGTGATAGAAGCTATTATTTTAAAGAAAGGATAATAAACTTTGATTTCAAATAGTACAATCATCTTATTGTCTCCCTCCATTTTGTTAATCTAAGAGGCTGCCTCTACTGAAAATTTTTATTTATATATATTTATTTGTTACAGAACAAGAACAGCAATCCCTGACGGCACGTTGCCTCCTCCTATCATAACAGTGAGGGTGACTAGACAAGTGCAGTCTGACTGTCAGGGCGTCGCCAGGAGGTACCACGAATGTAATACTGCTGTAAGACAACATTTTACCAAGTATTTAGTCTGATAGCCTACCCAAAACTTATCTGGCAGATAATAGTAGGTACTTACTGCAATAATACTTGTTCGGAAGTTATCGCAGATCCAAGTTAGCAAGTGTAAACCATGCATAACCAGTGGATAAAAGAAAATGTGTCGAAATATCTATCTAACACGACAAAGTTTAGTAACTCCCTACGGATTGACCCGGTAACCTGTCACTAAACAGTTCATCATAATGTATCTCTAAGACGTCAATATCAAGAGCGGTAAAGCAGTGTCGAATAAGCATCTAAAACACAGGTCATCTGAACACAATATGCGGCATCTTTTAAGCCAAGAACCCAAAGTTTTTATAATTAGACCTTTTCTACTGACACCCGTTTTACGACAAGACATTACAACAAGAGCTAATAAAGTCATAGAAGAACAATCTTATCGCCAGCATAATGCCTTACTGCTATCCCATAATTTATAAGGTGGTATCAAATCGAACAATACAATCACGGAAACATTTATGTCGCGTATAAATCAGTGGGGGCTTATATTGAGTGGTACAAGTCGATGTATAGGGGCAGTAAATACACAACTAACCAGTACAGGAACATTGCGAGCAGGTCTATGGGACTTTGGCCAATTACTACTCTTATGTTTAATGTAATAGAACACTAAATCAATCCCGCTGGACAGGGAGGAACTGCTTAGTACTCTTCTACATGGCCAGCATGATAAGCAGCTTTAAATATCTTTAGTTTTTAAAATGTAGTTAAACACATGTGCTGCAAAGTGTACTATGATGGTAGAAACCATCACGATTCACATTCGATTTTGGGTATGAATCAAATACAATCGCTGAGTCTGACAGACATCTTTTATTAGACCCTTCCACTAAAATTAAGTTTAAAGTATTATTTCAAATAAAATAAATAAAAAGAAGTTTATTCAACCACAAATATTTTTACAAAATTACTTAAACTAATTACATGCAACACTTTATCAGTTGTGTGTAGGAGAAATGGAGGAGCCTCAGCATTGCTGCTGCTTTTCAGTCACCCCCTGTACCAACAGAGTCGCTACACTGGACGTTGCGAGAGCATTTTATCAAAACAACAACACAAAAATATAACAAATATAATTATGTATACCGCAATTTGATCGACCAACTGGCGAGGAATAAATTTTAGTTGAAAGGTCTAATAACCGGAGGGGTATGGAGCATACTCCACCACGCTGCTCCACTGCGGGTTGGTGGAGGTGTTTTTACGGCTAATAGCCGGACCAACGGCTTAACGTGCCCCCCGAAGCACGGAATCATCTTACTTTTTCGGACATTAGGTGATTCAAGCCTGGAAAGTCCTTACCAAACAAAGGACAGTCTCACAAAGTGATTTTGACAATGTCCCCATCGGGAATCGAACCCGGTTGATTATACGTATATACCCCCTCCGGTTGATTGAGGGGAGGCACTGTGCCCAGCAGTGGGACGTATATAGGCAGTTTATATAGGTCTAATAAAAAAATTGTAGATAAAAAATGCGTTTTGATGTATTTACAAGCGAAAGGTTTCAATCGTGAAATTTTCTTTATTGATTGTTTATTTTTGTTACTGACTTTGTACGAATGCGTCTTTTTAATAATACCTACAGTAAGTATTTGTATTGCAGCCGTGTCCTGGTGGTGCACGAGATTTGCGCAGTGAGCAGTGTGCTGCGTACGACAGGCGACCGTTCCGTGGACGCTTTTATACCTGGGTGCCTTACATAGATGGTCAGTATAAGGAATTGTCCAGATTTAAAAGTGAAAACAAAAATTAAATCCGAAATAGTCCCGTTCGGAGAACGCACCACTTATAGAGTAGTGTTACGGGTTCAAATCCCAACTGGGGCTCTAAACCATGAAATTCCACTGAATGAGTTAGGGTCATATATAATAAACACTACCCTTATTATATGGGACCTAAACATATATGCCGGGGTGGGGAGTGTAAGTAAATCTTAGCTGGGACGAAACATGCCTTCCGAAGTATGTATCAATCTGCAAGCCTAAAGGGGGCAGATGGGAATAAAGGTTACTTTCGGAAAATCGGGTAATCAGCCTGCAATGTCCTAAGCAAACTGGGGATTACAAAGTGATTTTTGTGTTATGTCCCCATCGGGATTCGACCCTGGGACCATAGTTAATGAGTTACTCCTTTTGACAGGTGATTCTCCTTGCATGCTGAACTGCCGGCCACTGGGACAACATTTCTATGCGTCCCTGGCACTTGTGGCTGATGGCACTCCTTGCACCAAACCAGGGTTCAGAGCAATCTGCGTCCAGGGTACTTGCAAGGTAGGTTAACATTTCAGATACTTATTTGTTTTTGAAAAACAAGTATGTATTCCACTCACAGCACCCGTTCAGCACCTATTCCACTTTGTGCACTTACGGTCATATCAGTAGCTTCTAATGTTGGAGATATTCGTTTTTAGAGACGTTATTAAATAAAAGATAAAAATCTATATATCTATAATCTATATATCTAAAACATTACAACGGTTATTAATCATAATTTATACTAGTAAGTACTTTTTTTTCATCATCACAGGTTTTTTCTTCACTTCGCAATATTTTCAAAGTACCTATTTTTGTCGCCTTGTTAGCAATCGAATCTGGCACCTTTTGTGCAAAATGATCCTATCGCTGCTAACAGGTACTTACTGAGCTTATCAATCGTTATAATATTTTTTTTTATTCATTGATATCCATAACCTCCTAGTTCTTTAAAAAAAAAGTCAAATCGTACCTAAAATAACGACATTTAAACCCATGTAACGTTTCGCATCAGGATCGCCTACTATTTAGTACTTTGGCAGTGGTATAAGTAGACTTGGCCTCAAACTGTACCTAAACAAAATAAAGTTGTCACAGTTCTGGCTCGTGAGCCCGTAATCTGACCTCACACAATGCTGCGTGAGTGAACCCTAAATACAGTTGCATAGTCTTTACAATAATCAACATTAATTGTAGGATAACATTTCACTTTTTCTACCTTTGCTATATATCTTGTCCTTGCAAATTATGACTTTTACGGAAAAATATCTAAGTAAGCCCGTTCCAGTACTTAACATAGGCATCTTAATGGTTTCTTCCAAGTTAAATTCGAAAATAATACTTCAATATCTCATGCGATAACCTACGAAATTTACGAAATGTAACGAACGTGTTAAACTCCTATTCAAATTATCTTACATCCCCTTACTATTAAATCTGTAAACCCAATGAAGTCCCGAATGCAAGACATATTTTTTTATTGTAATTACCACTGATTGGCGCCCCACAATTAGTGACGGGTGATTGTGTACTAATGGGCCTCTCTCATTACTATTTACAACCCACACCCATCTATCATTTTATCCCGACACGCCATCTGAATGCTTCACGATTCAAACCTCCTGGCATCCAAACCTGGCATAGAATTAACATTCTATTGTACCAACAGCAAGCACTCCTTAGTAACGCTGTAAGTTATACGATCCGGCCTAACGTCAATTTCATTCGACATCTAATATTTGTGACTGCAATAAAACTTGAATTGTCTATTGAGTAAATGCGAAACGTCTGCTCCACTAAAATCTTCAAGTGTTCAATCAATATGTGGCTCCCACGCCAAGGACATGTGAGTCGTAAATGTAAATTATTTTAACCTATTGTATTACGTGATAATCATCAAATGACCACGGTTTACGGCTGTACGGTTTACGACTGTGACTTTGACCTGGCGCAAACCGACGCCATCTCGTTTAAGATCAATACATTTTCGATAATCTATTGTAGTAGGTACACTTCTATCCGGTTCTTTATCGTATGTTATTCTCTAGTTAACGATTGCGGAGTCTGTTGAATCCGTGATGTCGTCTGATTATTTTGTAACCCGTCTATTTTCTTAACGACCCATTCTACTCCACTAATCTTGTTTCTTATCCCATCGACTACGTCGCTCACTACTCATTCACTGTATCCAACTATTCAAAGCTCATCCGATCTCTAATCTCTAATAGTGGCTAGTCCTTTACATGTTTTGCTTTCATAATTGAAAAGTCCGGGTATGTTGATTTATAAGACGATAAGTTCGTTTATATCCACGTTAATATTTTGAAGAATGTTGATTTCCTTGTAACGTATACTTTGGAAAATCCCAACGAAAATAAAAATAACAATCGAGTTAAAGTCGTTTCGATGTAAATACGGTGCGTCATAGACAAAATTATAATCTTTGCTGCAGTAACATAAGAAGCCATTATAAATTTAGCAATCGTATAAATTCTATTAGCACCTTTTGTAACCTCATGCACAGGCAAATAATTACTCCTAATCGGTAGTAAATTCCACTGTCTGGCGCCATTTGTGAACCTTATAGGACCCGTGTTTGGACTGCAAACAGAGAATCTTGCGAATTCGTAGACTGCGATCAAATAATGACTCGGTTTGACTCGTGTACTTATTCTAAGTTTAATCCAATATTTATTCGTGTCCCAAGAGGGTTAATGGGTGATTATATTCAGTTACTGATTATTATTAGAAGTTGATACGAGGAGCGTCTTATTAAGGTAGTAATACAAAGTAAAACTTAGTATTATCGTGGTGATTTGCAGCATCGGTAGGCGTTTGCATGGATTGTTGTTTAGTAACTCGTGCAATTTTGCCCGGGAAGACTCTAATCTCGTGAATGACGGGCGTGTGTAGATCAGGTCTAAGCGGACTGGTACTTGGTACAAGTATAGCGGGTTAGTGTGGTACTGGTGTGAGAGGACCGACGCCGGCGCCGCCCGGTATGCCGCGATCGACGATTACCGCCACCCATCGCCCCGGGCTAGCGGGCCCTTATTCTGGAAAAGGAAATCTAATACACATAGTTTAGTTTCAACTAGAGTTTTGATAAGCTCTACATGGTATGGAATAGGGCACGTTCTTTAATAGGATATTGCTACATTGCATATTCATGTTGCCCACCCCGAACGGGATTGTATGTAAAGATAAATTACAGTTTGAATACATTTAATTATCCGGTATATCTTTATTAGTAGGATGTTTTTTGTCTTATACTTTGATCAGTAATAGGCACAATGACACTGTAGGACGGTAAATATTTTTATTGTCTGCTCAAGTGTACAATATCTATTAGATAATTTATTTAAAAATCTTTCATTCCACGTTTTTGCTATAGTTACTAGAATAATCCGCGTACTGGTGAAAATCTGTGCATTCCTCACCCCTTTTACGTAGAAAGTGCTAAAATTCACCGCCTCGCCGTGATCAGAATAAATACCTGAGCAATACCAATGTAATTAAAGTACGTAATTAGTACCAGTAGCAGTTACTTTGACACTTAACAAATGGTCGTTCAAGTCTATATCGGATTTACGCGACTGGATTATTATCACCTGATAGAAAACATAAAGTTTCTGATATACGGCGCCCGCTGTTGCTTGTACTATACAATTTTCTTAGATTGATTTATGGATACAAAACTCACGCAAAATTCCCTTTCACGAAACTGGACCTGTTTCATTGCTATAAGGTAGGTAAAGATCTACACTGCAGCACACTCCGAACATTTCATACAAAACACTTCGTTTTACACAGACACTACACGGTGACGTTATCGTACACGCGCATCTGTGTGTTTGACGTTTGACGCCCAGACGATTGAGAACTAAAGTAAGACCGAGGGGGTGAGGTAAACCTAGTTCAGCCGCTGGTGGGGAGCGGAGAGTTGCCGTTTTATACGTATTATTACTCCTTATTATATTTGTAGGCAGCAAGTATACTTATAATAATGAGAAATAGTGGCGTATGCCGAAGAAGAAGGCATCGAGACAAACCTATTTAGGTTTAGCGATGTTTGTAAAACATCTACGTGTAATTTATGAAGTGTTATAAAAAAGAAAAAATACTTTTTAACAACCTCACGCCTCTTTCTCATTGCATTAAAAATCACATAAGTTCTTCTATCGTGTGGATTGTGAGGTGGATTACCAACCCCATCAACCCACATAAGTAAGATTATAACAGTAAGCATTTTAAAGAAATATTCACATAACTTTATTGACGAACCTCCTGAGAATATCGGTCACAGGTTGACCTGGAGAGCTTGTAGGTCAATAAGAACATCGAAACAATATAGCCTCTGTGCATACTTATGTTATGTTATTATTTCTTAATCTATGACTGCAGATAAATTCGTGACCATTTAGCGTGAGCTTCTGTCGTTCACATCAAGTGCTAACCACTGTTCCAAAACGTGTGAATGCCACGTTATCGATCCTGTGAAACATGCATGACCTACCTTATGTTGTAAACGGTACCTGCTTGCAATTCTAAAATACTATATTATCCCCGTGTATGTATGTCAATGACTCTGGATTAGCCGTTTTATGACGGACTATAAATAATGTAAAATAATGTATTATAAGCATTCACTCTGGACGCTATATTGATCCTGACATACAAACTAGTTCTATAAACGTCAGTATATTATTAGTAATAATAATATTATTATCGTCATTGATTAAAATAATGTCTTTATATTTAGAGTTTTGTGTTCTATTGCTTGGGGGCCGTCCATTAATCATGCGAGGCTCGAGAGGGGGGGGTCCATGAAAAAAATCACGAAATATCATAAGGGGGTAGGGGGGGTGTAGTAATACATCACGAGTATTTTTTTTTTCGGCAAACGCGCGGTACTGAACCGATAATCGGCGTTTCGTGCAATTATTTTGGTAGGTACTAAAAAATACACGTGATATAGGATAGGGGGGGTAGTCTTGAACCTCACCATGTTTCACCAAGGGAGGGGGGGGGGGGGGTGTTAAAATTTTAAAAAAAAAACATCACATTATTAATGGACGGCCCCTTATATCCCCGTATCCCGTTTTCTATTTAAATTCATAACTGATCTTAATAGGTTATTGTAATCAATAATAAAGCTTAAACATAGCTGGCTAACAGTATAATAGGCGTGATGCTATATTATAAAGCTTAAATCATTCAAACTCAACCTGGAATATCTCCGAGAATAATTTATGATAGTTTACATGAGATCTTCGATAACGAAGGATGTTAAAATGGGTTTCAGCTATGGACGCTTGAATGAAAATTTACACTCACGATTCTCTATTCAACCTGGCAGTCGATAAATGGAATTTTAGATGTGACAATTATAAAATCAAACGGCATATGACTACTACAGTCCTTTTATACATTACTAAAGTTACGTTAAAGTTAATTTATTGCTAAAGTTATGCAGGTATTGATAATAATTATGAGATTTCATTAATAGTTTAAATAGTACATACAGTCATACTTACATAATACCTATAATAATTGAAACTGACATTCAGAGAAATATTTATTGGTAACAGCCGGTGTGAGAAACAATAGTCAAATCAGTTACTTTTTACTAAACGTCAAAACACGAAATTACTATGGATTTTTTATGAAGAAGCATCATAATTTATTATGTCATAGAAAAACGTGATAAAATGTCGCACTTATCATTAGATTTTTCTTTATTAAAATTTATAAAAAAGTTATAAAGGAAAAATAAAAAAAAAACATTTTTGGCACCTTTAGATCTGTGTTTACTTAACATAAACTGCCTATATACGTCCCACTGCTGGGCACAGGCCTCCCCTCAATCAACCGGAGGGGGTATGGAGCATACTCCACCACGCTGCTCCACTGCGGGTTGGTGGAGGTGTTTTTACGGCTAATACGGGTGTTTACTTATTAATCAAAATTTCATATTATCTTTGACCTACTTAGGAAACTACCCATAATCAATTACTACACGACAACCACACAAGTATAATCAATGAATATGGATATGCGTAGTTCATTTCCAAAATTAGCAAACCTAAAAGGAATCTGGGACACTATAAATAACGATTGACATACACACCACAACACCAAAAAGGTTGTCATAATTTTGGTTGTTTACTATTGTAGTGTTGAAGTGTTCAACTGAGTTATAAGAACGACGCAATCCCCTTAAATCATTGGTAACGTAATTTGTGGGACATTGTTTCAATTTAATATTTTGTAAGAGAATCTATTTCATATGAACTAATTTACGAGGACTGTGAGGAGCCATTGAATAAATCATTTTATTCAGGGGGAGCTTTACTGAACTGAATCTCTGAATCGGTATGACGTCCGATGCATGAAAAGGGCTGGTAATACACTAAGAGTTAGTAAAGCTACTACAGATAGTAACATACAGCCAGCTTTTCTTTCTTTGGGATAGGCACTGACCACGGAATTCCACTTACTACGGACCTGAGTTACCACTTTCGTTTCTTTCAGTCTCATTAAGGTCTTCATGCATGTTCGCTGGTTTACAGTACTCTTGACCTGACCTTTCTATGAAACATCTTGGATGTGACATGGTAAGTAAATGGCTAGGCCTTCCACTTCCAACTCTTCTTTCACTTACATCATATTAAATTATACACCCGCATCATATTTTTTTCGCAACGTTTACAAAAAAAACAGCTACTTACTAGCACTAAAATATTATGAAAAATGCATGAACCTACTAAAAGATGTGAAAGGTACGAAGCTACGATAAACAAAAGCGTAACTGCAAAAAACTGCAAAGCGATTGATGAGGTCATATCAACGTCAAAATATAAGCTATTAAAAATAACCTGCCCAAATTGCGAGACAGCTAACAAAAAACTTAACATAATCTTTCAACACATTTCAATATTATGACGATAACAATCTATTGTTGTTGATAGAAGATCACAGCTTACTTAATAATGTAACATTAACAGCAGAATATCCTAGACAAAATCCATACAATACATAATTCTCGGATTAAATTTTCACCCACGCTCCTAGTGTGCTTATAGCAGGCAATCTAGTAGGTATGTCAGTTTGGTTTTCCACATATCAGTGGAGCGCGCGCGTGGTGTATCCGCGCAGTAGTGCACGACGTCGCGGCGCGAGACACGCGCAGCGCATTCGGAAAATTCGATTTTTAAACTTTGAATTCATTTCGTTTTTACAAGTTTTTTTTTAGAAGTTTGTTATCCGTTAGTGCTTTGAAGGGATGCTTTGAGAAGTTTTTACTAAATCGTGATAAAAGTAACTTTTCTTTTTGATTATACGAGACTTTGGATAGATCTTTATCTTTATACCTATTGTACATTGTTTCAGGTTGATTCGAATTTTTTTTAAAGGTTCTCTCCAAATAATGTATTAGTATTGCTGAATAAGTTCACAAAAGTTTAAACTTATCTCAACATAACATCGTGTTACTATATCCATTATAAGCTGAGGGGCATGTTCTCAACGTGGAAGCCAAAAACCTTTGCTTTCAATTATTTTCCGACTTTGTACACCATGTTTCAAATATCCAATCTCTATATTTATTTATTTAAAATCTTAGAGTTTACAATTCAGTACGTTGGGATTGTCGCAAGTACTTGGGGTTGTCCCAAGTACTTAGGGTTGACCCAAGTACTTGTATTGAATTAAAATGATACAAAATGTAGTAATCAATACTACTGAAACCTATTAAAATAAGCTTAGTTTATTCAATAATTCACTAATAACTACCTAAAATAAATACGACAGTGACGAAACGCCGGTACATACAAACTCCCGACGCTTGTATAGACCCGCGGCAAATAATTTAATTTCCGTTAAGAGGTTCTTACATCGGACAATTACAATATCTAACATGCTAAGTGACGTAAGATGCACTCACAATCACATGTTAATTTGATGGCTGACGACTGTTGAAGGTGGTCAAATACCGTATTATGTCGAAATTATTGAATTCTATTGACAGGAGAAGTTTGCCATTGATCAATAAAGATGTCAGCGCTACCCGAGATTTATTCGCCTTATAGTTAATGGTATTTAAATCAGTGTGTTAAAAAATTGGCAGAAAAAGAAAAAAGACTCCTGGGGCTTATTTCATAAAACTTACAATTGTAAATTACAAATACA